>NC_031985.2:7064353-7378968 GCF_001858045.2 Oreochromis niloticus
CGTTGCCTCAAAAAAATTGAGTAAAGCTTAGCTAAAAATGACTAAGTTAGGACAACTTATTTACTTTGAGTACTCTGTACAAGCTCATTTGTTCCCAGAACTCAAAAAAATTGGATCAGGTTTACGTAAGATGACCAAGTTAGGGCAACTTACTCATTTTGAGTACACTGTACAGCCTTGTTAGTTCCCAGAACTCAAAAAACTTATGGAAACTCGTTGCCTCAAAAAAACTAAGTAAAGCTTACTTAGGATGACTGTTAGGACAACTTATAAATTGCAAGTCTGCAGTATTAACAATAACTTGATATTTCTGACTGTACAATACTAATTGTTTACCTACTGACAAACATGTTAAGTTCAACTAAATGAAAAAACAATTTGTGGTAACCTGAATATGATTAAAAATAATTAACAACACTTTTTGTAATGATGTTAAAATGAGCCCAACTTTTATTTTCAAACACAACAAAGTATAACAGCCAACATACTGGACATGTTCTGCTGAACAACAAACAATTATATTGCCATCACTGTTATAATCTTACAATGAAACAAAGTCTCAGATTTAATTATTCTGAAAATAAGTTTAGGCCTACCACAGTTTGTTTTGTACTTACATTACTTATATAATCAAAATAAAATATTTATTGTTCTGTCACAAGTGCAGTCTCTAATTTAAACAACACATTTGTTTTGCATTCCAACACATGAGCTGGAATGTTGTATTATTTTAAGGATGCTTGTTTCCAGTCCAGGCATTACTGCCTGAATGACTGTCATGGATCGAGGTGATCCAAATGTAGGTGCAGAAGAAAGTCTTTAACTTCCCTTAAGTACAGTGGCAGTGGATGTGGGTTGGAGATGCAATGAGCTTGAACCTGCAGGCGACCATCTTCACTGACCACACCATCTGTGACGGAGGACTCATCTCTCCTGTTGTCCTGCAAGCAAACAATCATATTTTTTGGAACATGAACTTAATTGCTTTCTTAAAACATTTTTTTCTGCATTTGGTATAGAACAGACTCCAATTTAGACGATCTCAGGCCCAATCCCCACCGGAGAGTAGGGCTGCACGATTAATCGTTAGAAAATCGCGATCTCGATTCATACTTATGTACGATCTCATTTCCAAATGACAACGATTTAAAAAAAAAAAAAAAAAGACAACGACGATTGTACCGCATTTTGATCCGGGACGTAATCTGCATGAAAACAAGCACTCACTCTTCCTGCTCAACAAATGACAAGGGCGGAGCCTTATACCACGTGATACAGAAGCTGTGCCGTGATGCTCAAATTGGCAGGAAAAAACAACGGAGAACACGTCAGGGATGACGACAAAGTGACAGGAGAAAATCCATCCCGGTCAACCACCCAAACATCAATAATGGGAACCTTATACAGCGCTTCCCTATACACGTCGAACTCCCGCAGGCACAAAGAAATTACGGAGGCTATTACTTATCACCTGACCAAAGGTATCAACACTGTGCAAAACGAGGGATTTAGGAAAAATGATCAACACCCTGGAAAAACCCAACACAGTGCCGTCCCGCAACTATTTTTCTACTGTTGCACTACCTGCTCTATACACGCAGTGTCGAGCAACGGTGGAGACGGAATTTCAAGCAGTACAACATTTTGCGACAACCACAAAATGTGAGGCATTTATTGTTTTTATGTTTATTTATTGTTTTTATGTTCAGTTTCAACTGTTACAAAGTTGATGTGCAGTTAATAAGTGCAATAAATATTCATATTGGAAAAGAAAATCGTGAGAGAATCGTGATCTCAATTCTAAACAAAAAAATCGTGATTCTCATTTTATGCAAAATCGTGCAGCCCTACCGGAGAGGTGACATTCAATGTCCCAAATTGTCAGTCTGCATAGCCCTGACCACCACCCAACATACAATAATGTCATGAAAGCATCATTTTAAAAAGGGCTATGCAAACATGGCCAATAACTTTCATTCTAATGATGTGCAAAATGATTTTGGGCACAAAACAGATTTTGCTGTTAGAAAACTTGCAGACTTCACTATATACAGTGTAGACTCTCTAAACTAAGTTTGGGGGATGTGATCTTTCAAGAAATGCAGACCAAACTGTTGCTGTTTGTTTACTTACACAGCATGTCTTGTAGAATTAACTGTGGTCACCAGCAACAGCATAGTGCAGTCATATCTCAAGTCTAATAACAGAAGACAGGAAAAGATCAGTAAAGAAACAACTTCCCCAAACCAAAGCACAAATAAAACAATAAGTAAAACAGGCTGATCTAAAGTATGATTAAAGTTCAGCCTGATTAATATAAATGTCACTGACAGTTGCTAATATATTGGAAAACCAAAACACTTACTGATGTCTTTCTGTCCAACAGCAGGAGTGCTGGTCCCGAGCCTCAAAGACAGTAAGAAGCCAGCAGAGGGAGAAAAAACAGAACATTTTTCAGAAACTGATTTGATCCTTAATGGCTGTGCAATCATTGTAACATAGAGTTTGCTTATGTTGTTAAATAAAGGCTAGATTTGACATTAATAGATGCCACAGATGTTCTAAAGCTGCCACAAAGCATGAAAAAAAAAAATGGACGTCTCCGAAAACGTCGGAGCATTTTTGCAAATATGTGATGTCTTGATAAATCGAGCAGATATTTGAAATTTACACAGTTACATTCTTGCCTGAAAATATCTTAAAAGTTTATTTTGTGACCCAGAAAAAGTAATAAGTTTTTCAGCGGCGCTCCTCCGCCATTGCCGCGCTTACAAGTACGCACAGGCTCCGACAACCTGCCGACAAATGCGATCCTCCTTTTCCCCAGACTACCCTTTCTGGGTCACAAAATAACCTTTTAAGATATTTTCAGGCGACAATGTAGCTGTGTAATGCTCAAATATCTACTTAATTTATCAAAATATCAGATATTTGCAAAAGTGCTTCCACGTTTTCGGAGAGCTCTGTTATCCACCCCCCACATCCCACACCTACCCCACCCCTAACGGCTGCACCTCCCGAAGACTTTTGTCTGGGCTCTTATCTCACTTATTTATTTCAAACAATCAACAGAAAATTTCACCACATAGTTTTATGTAAGGTTTATGTAAGAGTAAACATTTACTCACCAAGTCAGTGTATCAGGTAAAGATCCACAGCAATGACAACAATAATATCTTGAGCTGACGCTTCTCCAGGTTTGCTCAACATATTCCATAAAAAATGCACCGCGAACATGCGGACTGATCCGAGAGGGAGGAGGATGGTAGTCACGTGGCATTTTCAAAACACATCTTTCATCCTTCCGCACTGAGAAGCAAAACTTCCAGCTTACTTAGTTTTTCTAAGTTAAGACAACTCAAATAAATGGAGTTTATCAGCGTTTTTGCATAAAAAGTACTGGTAACTTATTTAAATTGAGTTCTAATAACAAATTGATAAAAATTGAGTTCAGCCTATTTAATATTTTTAATTAAACACAATATTACATTTTACAGTGTTCATGCATTCATTACCTCTAGACTGGACTATTGTAACTCCCTCTATTTAGGCCTCCCTCACTCCTCTCATCACCGGTTGCAATTAGTACAGAACGCTGCTGCACGCCTTTTATCGGGTGCCAGAATGCATGATCATATGACTCCAGTTTTAGCCAACTTACACTGGCTTCCTGTGAAATTTCGCATTGATTTTAAAATTCTTTTACTCACTTATAAAATCTTAAATAACACTGCCCCTAGCTATTTAACAGAACTTCTTCATTTGTATAATCCTATAAAAGCACTAAGATCTTCTAACCAGATGCTCTTAATGCAACCTAAGCAGGGGCATCACTAGGATTTAAGGACAGGGGGGGCTTAGCCCCCAAGAGATGCACACGATACGAACGAATGTAGTGAATGAGCACAAAATTTCACAAACAGAAAAAGACTGAGAAATTGCTTTACTACTTTTTTGGACTGATTAAACATCCTAGGCCACCAATTGATCTATTGCTTTATTTCCGTCTGTTTTAGAATACAGTACAACAAGAAAACAGAGAAAATGTATTTGCTGCATCAATAACAAGAAAAAAAACTGAAAATAAAAAAATACATAATTTTTATGGCTGCAATCACCAGTTACTTGGTGGGTGGACGCATCAAAGAGTAGCGTCCGTTTTTAAGAGTGGCAAATCGGTCAATCACTATGTTGTGACTCAGATGTTGAAGCGTGTCTTTTTCAATAGACATGACTGCAAGTCTGTGAAGTATTTTCTGACCCATTGTTTGACGCAGCCAAATGCATCTGAGTGTTTGCCCTTAAGTGTGTCACACACAGCTTGTTTACAGATAAAAGCTTCTGCCAGGTCTAAAGTCTCTTTCTGCAGGAATTTGTGGAGTCCTTCGGTTACAGAAAGAATCAACTGAAACATCAGTAGTGCATAGACTGCTGAGAACTTGTAGAGCTTTGCTCTGAGACCAACAGCTATGGGGGATCCAATTGCAGATAGGCACTCCAAAATGGCTGGCAATGTCTCAAGAACTGCACTGATTGATTGCAACTGACATGCCCAGTGAGTGTTTGAAAGTTGCACAAGCTCAGTTTTTGTCAATCCAAGCTTTGCCTGAGTCTTTATGAACTTATGATGATTGACTAGGGAGGTGCTGAAGAAAGAATACACACACTCCAACAAGCTGAAAAGCTCCACAGCCTCTGGGACAGCCTTGCAAGTATTGCACAAAACCAGGTTGACTTGATGAGTATAAAAATGCACATAGATAGCCTCAGGATGGAGCCTTCTAAAATGTGCTTGTACACCTCCAGTGGAGCCACTCATAACGGCTGCACCATCATATGTTTGTGCTACACACTTAAGTTCTGCAAGACCATTGTTTTGGATCTGCTGCTGAATCTCATTTGCAATGGACTGGGCATCAAATGATTTTATCTCTGCAAGTGCAAGGAAACACTCCTTCACTGCCCCCTCTGACACGTACCTGACACAAACAGCTAACTGCTCTGCGTTTTCATTCCTTGCCTTATCTGCCATGATGGCATAGACTTTAGACTTTGTCATTTTGGATACAATGACACTAGTAACTTCCTGGGCACAACAGTCAATCGTGTCATTCTGGGATGTTGGCAAGATATACTGTGTATTTGATGGGGGATTATGTTTTTGAAGAAAAGGATCAAACTCCTTTAAAAGCTCCATGCACGTAAAAGCTCCGTTTGGGCTGTCTTCACCTTCATCACTGACCAAACTATCATGTTTGATGTTTTTGCCAAACACTCTACATGGGAAGCAGAAAGTTGCATTCTGGTTGACTGAATATTCTAACCAGTTGTGCTTTTCAAACCAGCTGTGGTTAAATGCTCGCTTCTGTGTACCAAAAGTATCATGTGGATAGCTCTTCAGCTTTACCTGTCTGGGCCCTGTGTCTTTGTCACCTAAATCAAACCCTGTAGTAGAATGAGTTGCTGCAGCTGCTTCATCATTTTCCCTCTCTTGGCCTGTTTGCTCTCCTCTCTCTGTAATAACTTGATCTTCCTCTGCCTCTTGATCCATTTGCTGCAGCTCCTCTGTCTCTCCTTGCTCTTTCTGACTTGAACTTGCCTGTTGACCTTTTTCTCCCTCAGCCTCTCCTTCTGCCTCACCCTACAAGATACATTAAAACATACTGAATTGTAATGTAAATTGCTAATATCATGACTTCTGATCACGCGCCACAGCAATTTGTTGATCCCAAATATTTTGAAGTTACAAACATTACATTTTGAGCACGCATGTGACTAAAATGGTTGCAATTTAAAGCCCTGAAAAATATTACTAAATTACTTGAATTGAAGTAATATTAAAATAGAACCCTCAAAAATATGTGAGTCAGGCTAATTTGACTTATATATATATACCTCTTTGCTCTCTCCACTTTCTAACCTTGACTCTCCTAAATAAAAGCTCAAGTTAAACAGGTCTTATATGTTGTACCATGACTGAAATGTTTCATATTTCATATCCATATTGAGTTCCATAAAATTCTAATCAGACTGTCTGCATCACAAATGACTCCATCCTGTGAAAT
Source organism: Oreochromis niloticus (assembly GCF_001858045.2). Lineage (NCBI taxonomy): Eukaryota > Metazoa > Chordata > Actinopteri > Cichliformes > Cichlidae > Oreochromis > Oreochromis niloticus. The sequence continues at coordinate 7,070,419 of NC_031985.2, forward strand.
CTATGACTCACCTCTCCAGTAGAGGTCTCTCCCCTCTCACTCTCTGTGCTCCTCTGCCCTGACTCCTACAGGTTAATAGGGATGGAGGAGTGATTATTATTATTTCCACTGATGATAACCATACCTGAATGAGCTCAGCTCCATTTTTCAGAGCTAAAACGAGTGACAGAAATTAACATTATGCTAACAATTTAACTTAGTGCGCTAGCCAGGTTTTTATTTATCGATATGGGGAGCACCTGGTTCATTAATTACATAGGACTCTCTGCTGTTAGCTGGAGCTAACTAATTGTTACTACCAGCCAGTGATGAAGACTTACTTTCTTGCGTATATCCATGATTTCTTGCAGTTTGCAGCATGTACGCTAGTGTGTCCGCAGGTGTAGACGAGCGGAGTGTAAAGTAGCAGTGAAAACGAGGACTGGATTTTCAGCAATGTGGATGTCCCCTGTGAACAACTGGAACGGATTGGATAACGAAGCACTGACGCTACCTTAACAGTGTAAAGTGAAAGGGACCTGCCGAGTTATCATCATATTTATGTGAATAGCGAGAGGTTTATATTATTATTTTTTAAACTCATATTGCAGCATCTTTATATTGAATTTGTCTGCAAGTTCTGTTAAAAAAAATCGAATAAGTTAAAAAAAAAAAAAACCCACCAAATTATTTAGGGGGGCTTAAGAATATTTTAGGGAGGCTTCAGCACCCCTAAAATGGGCCTAACAACGCCACTGGTTCTGGGTCTGGTTGAATTGGGGTTCAGTTCCCATGTCTTGATGGAGCCCCGATTTTGTTCTGCCTTCCTGCTTAATAAAAAAAAACTAGTTTAAGGTGTCCTGCATATGTGATATATTTTTTTCTTATATGAAGTTATTCTTCTTGGATCAAAACTCAAAACACAGCCTAATAAATCTTCACCCTGTCCTCGTCATCAGTTGTCTTCGTCTCCGTTATCAGTCATCATAATTTTACCATCTCTGTGCAAGTCTGCAAATTTTTTTTATTCCAATCCATTCTTCTTTTGCAGCATTTAAATAACCTTTATCAGATTTGATGGTTTTGTTACATACTTTTCAAAGAAGTGTTTTTCTTTCACAAATGTGGGGATTAAGTTGTGTTAAAATATACAAAACAGTGATGTCATGTTTTGTGACGATGATCCAGGCACAGAGGGACTTGATGAATTTAAGAATCTTATGATTTAATAAAGAAATTTACAGACTTGCACAGAGATGGTAAAATTATGATGACTGATAACGGAGACGAAGACAACTGACAACGAGGACAGGGAGGAACAGGGGTTAAAATGCACCAAGGAGACAGTTAGAGAGAACTCGGGACAACTGGAGAAATTTAAGGATTCCGGGACTGACAGAGAAGGGAAGAAGTCTCATCGTGACAAGGAAAGTTTATCTTGTCTGGTTCGGCAGCTCTCTGGGTGCTCAGCACCCCCAAATCTCTGATCCTAGAATAGCACCTGGTTTAGCCTATCATTGATGGTCGATAAATTCATCCATTCGCCAAACCTTATTAAACACCTTTCCTCACTCTATCATGTGGCCAACGCAGGATAAGAGTGGGGGTTGAGTCGCCTGGGAAGGGATGTCCAAACTACATTGCAGATGACAGACAGTTGGTGTCGTAAACCACCCTCTCTTTTCATCTGAAACCTCTTGTAATAATGATCCATGCCTTTTTTTCACACTTTGGTTCATGTGAAGAGGCACATAATTAAAAGTGGGTCAATGACCATCTTAAGGGGCAGGGTTTAAATACCTAGGAACTCTCTACTATTTGCCCCATATCAATGGTCATGGCAATTTGCATATTAATGATCATGAAACTGATCTCACGGTCTATTGTTATTCAGTAGTGCAAAATTCAGTCATTATTCAAATGTACTGTTTAAGGTATAAGTTGGGGACACTGCTGTCAGCTGAGACAGTGGAAGTCACTTGGGTGACAAAACCTTTCTCCCACTAAAAATGCTACATTCGAATAAACATTTTTTGGGATTTCTTTACCTGGATGATTAAGCATGCATCAAGACATCTCCACCATTTGAGTTCTCGGTTGAGAGGTGAAACATCTACAAGAAACTCCAGTCCAGTTGCTTTCTTTCCAAGCTTCATAGACTACCATGACCCGGAAGACTAAAAACCTACACAGAAAATCAGTCACAATTATTTTCTACTGGTACTATAATGTTTTATATCTAACACGTACATTATACATTTCTTCCTATTGAATTTCATTTTCTTTGTTTTTCTTTGTATCCTCATTTGGTTTCTTTTCTAATCATTACTTCTTCCTTCCCTCTGCCTGCATTGTCTCCCTCTGTCTCTCCAGTTCTTCCCTCAGTGTCTCTCCTTCAGAAGACTCCCTCCTCTCCAATCATCTGTCACGCTACAGGTTTCTACCCTGACAGAGCTGTGATGTTCTGGAAAAAAGATGGAGAGGAAATTCATGAAGGTGTGGATCCTGGAGAGATCCTCCCCAACAATGATGGGTCCTTCCAGGTGAATGTTGATCTGAATGTTTCATCAGTCAAACCTAAAGACTGGAGAAGATATGACTGTGTATTTCAGTTCTCTGATGGTGAACATGTCATCACCAAACTGGACAAAACAGTGATCAGAACAAACTGTGGAAAAAAAATACTTTGCAATGATGGAGGTGAGAGAAACATTTTGTTTGCTGATATTGTTAATATAATGCTTTATTTGTTTATCCTATATTGGATCCCAGGAGGCATAACTGCCATGTTGGGAATAACTCTTGATAGGGAATAATTTCTTCTTTTTTAATTATTGTATATTACAATCATTTTCTCTCTCTCTCTCTTTCATTGTGATTATAAGCTCTTACTGTTGATATTAGTAAGAAAAACCTGAATTTCATGCCACCCTGAATGTGATATTAGAACTTCTACATTTGTCACCAAACTACAAAATGTAGAAGACCACCTGAAAGCTGTGTCCTCAAGAAGAAATGTTTAATTGCATTCCTAAAGTTTTGGATTTTGTTTTTTGCCCCAAAGGGGCAAGAGACTTTAAGTAATGCCCCAAAGGGGCAAAAACCACTCAACACTCAACAGAAACCGCATTACTTAAAGTCTCTAGTAACATTATGATGTCAGCTGACTCCAGAGCATCCACAGTCATGGTTTTGTTGGACTTGACATCTGCGTTTGATACCAAAGAGCCTGATTAACAGGCTCTGGGATGTAGTCAGTGTGTCCGGTCTGGCTTTGAAGTGGTTTCAGTCATACCTCTCCAACAAATCAGTTTTTGTCACATTCTAAGGATCTGACATGTGGGGTACCACAGGGTTCAGCTCTGGGTCCTATTCTTTTTCTTTTGTACATGTTACCTCTAGGATTTATAATTAGGCAGTTCCCTGAGGTGTCTTATGACTTCTATGCTGATGATATTCAGCTCTATTGCTCTTTTAAGCCGATGGAAGTCCATAAACTGTGGTCTTTAATTAAATGTTTAGCTTCCATTGAACAGTGGCTTGGAGACAACTACTTACAGTTGAACTCTGAGAAGTCAGAAACATTAATTATTGCCCCTGACAGCCAGATATCTCTAATCAAACAGCATCAATGTTCTCTTGGCTCATCTGTACCTTGGTGTGATCTTTGATTCTGCCATCTCCCTAGAACAACACTCTCACCAGTTAATTAGGAATTGCCTTTTTCAGCTAAGAAACATCTCCAAACTGTGAACTTTGTTGTCTACATCTGAGTTAGAAATGGTTATTCATGCTTTTATTTCATCTCACTTAGATTATTGTAACAATCTTTTTCTTTGTTTGAGCAAAAGCAATCTTGACCGTCTCCAGAATTAGTCCAGAATGCTGCTGCAAGGCTTTTAACTAAGACACGAAAAAGAGAGCACATTACACCAGTGTTACGTTCATTACACTGGCTTCCAGTACATTTTAGAATTGATTTTAAAATCTTAGAACTAACTTTTAAAGCTTTGAATTGTAATGCCCCTGCCTACATTTCAGATCTTTTAGAACCCTACGCTCCATCTCACAGCCTGAGATCATCTAATCTAAGGCTGTTGGTAGTCCCACGAACACGTTTTAAGACCAGAGGTGATAGATCTTTTAGAACAGTGACCCCCAGGTTGAGGAATGCACTCCCTCCATCATTACGTTGCCTTGATTGTATTTATTCTTTTAAAAAGCAGCTTAAGACATTTTTTTATTTAGATAGGTTTTTAATTAGTTTTTTGTGCTGTATGTTTGATTTTTGATGTATTTTATGTATTTCTGTTTTTTATATTACTGTGAAGCACTTTGTGGTTTTTATCCTGTGAGGAGTGCTATATAAATAAATTGAACTGAATTGAATTAATCTCTCCAGGGTGTACTGGTTCTGCCCTAGGGCCTCCATCTGGTGAGACATGCCAGCTCAATCAGCAGGTGCCCAAGCAGCAGTGATGGGAATAACGGCGTTAAGAGTAACGGTGTTACTAATGGCGTTACTTTTTTCAGTAACTCGTAATCTAATTAATTGCTATTTCTATCATTACAATGCCTTTACAGTTACTAACAAGAAAATGCGGTGCAGGCACGTTACTATTTTTCAACAAACAGACGGTTGAAGCTGTGTTCAGCTTACCGCATCTTACATCAGTTGCACAGGAGTAGCTGTCTATGTACATAATCTGGGCACTACAGCTTTAAGCAGCTGCATGCGCTCCTTACGGGCGGCAATCACTTTCTTGCCGACAATTACTCTTTGGCACAACACCTAGATTGTTTTGCTAGGGGGCAAAACAATCGCATAAATGTTTGACTGAGGAAGAATAAAGTAGTCGTGGTAAGCCAATCACACGACCACTTCAAGATGACAAAGCAACAAGGTGATATATACCAGTTTTTAAATTGTGCTGACAGGCCACATAAAGCCAGAGTCATGATAAACAAAATATACGCAGTGTTTTTCCCTCAATAGTTTCGTCACATTTACTGTCTAAGGACAGCGCTAGCAAGCACTCTCTGCTTACGACCAGAAAATAAAAAAACAAAACAAAAAAACAGCCTTTCGTGTTGGTAGAAAAATGTACCATGTCGACCAATCAAAAATTGATATGGCAACATGACATTCGATTGTTTAGGAAGAGGGGGAAGTTTTAGGAGTGACGCAAGAGAGGCATAGAGAGAAAGACAGCAGAAAAAGAGAGAGAGCAAGTTTTGAGATGTGAGAGATTTGTGACGTTTAGCGTGTTTGGAGTGTGTAGTTAATGTTTTGTCTCGTGTAGTTAGTGTGTAGCGTTGAGGTATGGTTTTGTGTTGTGTGTCAGAACAATGAGGTGACTGCTGTCTCCAGGTAGAAAACAGGAGTGATACACCTGCTGTCAGGCCTGCAGGTATCAGGCTAGTGATGTTCTCCTTTATAGTCCACAGAAATTTTTTTTTGGAGTGGCACAAATGATTTGTGTGGCATCTTATTGAATGCACCCGATTTGTTATAGAAATAGTTTGAAATGGTTATTATTATTTTTTTAAAGGGTAAAAAGGAAATGGCAAAAGGGTAAAAGGTAAATGGCTTAACTTGTGCATATGATTTTAAAATTTATATTTGCATATCAAGTTATGAAATATGATTACATAAAACCACAAACATTAAACATGTTTGTGGTTGTTATGGTAAAAAATATAACTTTTTCTACTCAGATTTTATGTTTTTTGTCTGATTTTAGATCAATTATGTTAATAGAGTATGTCAAAATGAAAACATAACTTTAAAATCTGACACATACAAAGGACAATACCAAACAAGAGAAACAGTTTTTAAAGGTGAAATGTAGAGGTAAAATCAAAAATAGTCAAAAATGGCCAATTATACCCTGGACCCCAGAGGGTTAAACATGTTTTTTTAAAAGTATGCATTAGCCAAGTGGGGTCTTGTTCACAAGTGATGGGATAAGGGAGCCGAAGATCGACAGACGGATTGGTGCTGCGGCTGCAGTGATACGGACGCTGTACCGTTCCGTCGTGGTGAAGAGAGAGCTGAGTGTAAAAGCGAAGCTCTCAGTTTATCGGTTGATCTACCCCCCTAGCCTCACCTATGGTCATGGGCTGCGGGTAGTGAATAAAAGAACGAGATCGCGGTATTCAACTGTAAAAGGACTAGTTCAACTATTTTGGATTCCTGGACCTGTGTCATCATATGCCTAAATAATCATATTGCTAGATGCAAATCATTTGCATGAGATCTAAAGGAGTAATCACCAAAATCAGGAGAATCTATCATTGTTTATCAAATAAAATAAAACACTCAACCTCTCTGGGCTAGTGGACAGGGGCGGATCTAGAGAAATTTTCTTAGGGTGGCAAGAGGGTGGCAAAGAAATCAAATGGGGTGGTAAAATCAAAGCCTTTTTTTTCACACATATGCAGGTGGTTACATATGGTTAAAATGATTCAAAAGCAGTAAGTATACACGTTTTTCATATAAATATAGTCTATAACTTTATTACTGTCTGTAGCCCACATAATTAAACACCTTAGTTACATAAAGAAAGAAAGTGTACTTTATTGATCCCCGTGGGGAAATTCCTCTCTGCATTTAACCCATTCACTCAGTGAAGCAGTGGTCAGCCTTTGGGCGCCCGGGGAGCAGTGTGTAGGGACGGTACCTTGCTCAGGGGTACCTCAGGGTAGCTGTTCAGGGGAATCGAACACCCGACCTTCCGATCATGGGGCCACCACTCTACCTACTGAGCTATCCCTGCCCCTGCACAGTGAGAAAATACAGTGAAACATGTGAGTTTTGATGTTATGTACTGTATAGCCTGTATAATAAATTAATATGTAACCCAATAAGTATAAAATCCAGAAAGCTACACAACACGGGCTGGCTCATTTACAAACACAAGTCTAATTTAAGTTTCACACTGTTTTTGTTAGAAAAATAATCAAATTGTTACATGCTTACATTACACAAAATGTCAGAAATCTGCACTGTCATGAACAAAAATTTAAACCTATTTTTTCATGATTTGTTGGATTAACCCTCTGAGGTCTGCAATACAACCGGCCATTTTTGACTCCTTTTGGGTTTACATTTGTATTTCACCCTCAAATTGTTTCATTTTATTTTTTTTCCTGCCTTGCTTGGTACCATTCTTTTCAGCTCAACCTCACGTGTCTGAATTTAGATGTTTTTTCATTGACATACTGTATTAATATTACTGATTTGAAATCACACAAAAAACTTAAAATCCTAGTAGTATTTTTTTTAATGAAAAAAAAACAGACTTGTTGAGTAAATTATTTTTATATCTTGAAATGCAAATATGAAATGTACATTTTGTAAACACATAGAACTATTTATCTAAAAATGCAGCCAATACGCCTGCCCTTTTTCTTTTATTTTGTACAACCATTTAAAAATATTACTAAAACTAAAATGAGAGAACAATAAGGTGTCGCAAAAAGACAGAGGAGAACACCACAGGGATAAACCTGCAGGCCTGACAACAAGAGGTGTATCACTCGGCTGGTTTTCTACTTAGTGAGTAGTGATGGTAAATTTGATTCTTTTTACTGAGTCGAGTTTTAATGAGTCACTCACCAAAATGAATCAGTTTTTTTGAGTCATTTGATTCACTGAGTCAGTTGACCAGAGAGTGCAAAAAATGTACATTTTCACTCAAACTTTATTTGTTTCTCTTTTCATGTATATCCTACTGCTAAGATGAGTGATTCTAAAAGAAAACACCTATTTTATAGAGCAAAAAAGAGCAAAAAAAAATTCTAAAGGGAACATTTATTTTGTTTATTTTTATTTTATTAATATTTTCTCATCTAAATGTCCACTGAGCTGTGAGCGGTAATGCGCCTTAACATTGGTTGCCAACCAAGAAGAAGAAGAAGCTGTGAGCCAGGAGGGAGGGGGTGAGCGAGTGAGTGAGTGATTTGTTCGCTCTATGATTCAGCACAGGAGGGAGGGGGTGAGCGAGTCCTGAGTGATTCGCTTACCGAGACTCAAACTGGCAACCTTCCGGTTACAAGACGAACTGCCAACTCTTGAGCCACGATCGCCCTGTATAAAAGCAAAGTGAACATTTCCTTGGGCTACACCAGCAGAGGTCGATAATTTCGTTAATGATTTTACATTGTTAAGATACTGAAAATCTGCTTCAACACCTGCTGAAAAAAGCAAGCAAAAGAAAACATAGTACAAACCACAACAACAACCGACATAAGCATAATTTACAGTAAATAATAAATATTGAATGCAGCATACAGTACTAATAATACATAATATGTTTAGAACCAGCAGCCAAGATAGTCTGTGTCTGCGAGTACCTGTTTGTGCGCCTGTGTGAACACCTGTATGTATGAGAACACTTGTATTCATAAAGTTTTTCCATGTTAGTGACTAATAGCAGGTGTGGGGAGCCACAGCCCTGCCCTCCAGGACATGAAGCATGAATGGAGAAGATCTGGGCCCAAGAAATCCAGAGGCCAAAAACCACTAATGCACCAACCACTGGCAGGGAGTGTGGTGGTGGGAGATAGTGATGTTTTTAAAAACATTGTTGCTGATCTGAGGAGGAGGAAAACCATTGGACAGATGAATAACAGTCCTTTTCCCTGGAATGTTTTAACTATATAAAGAATTTTGGATTAATTTTAATGAATGCTTTATATGTGTTGCCAGAACTTTTTTAAATAAAGGTTTTTAAAAATAAATAAGTAAATAAATAAAAAAGTCTCACAATGGTTCCACCCGAAACCTAATGAGCCACACCTTTTATCATGTGATGAGTAACATGATTAATAGTTAATAGTGGGTCAACCCAGACTAGGGTTTAAATACTTCAGACTCTCCATTTTCCTTTAGAAATAAAGGAGCTTCATGAATGAGAGGTGAAACGTTCAAAAAGCTTAAAGAACTCCAGTCGCTTTCTCTCCAAGCTCCATAGACAATTGGGACTATCAGTGGCGTTGTTAGGCCTATTTTAGGGGTGCTGAAGCCTCCCTAAAATATTCTTAAGCCCCCCTAAATAATTTGGTGGGTTTTTTTTTTTTTTTAACTTATTCGATTTTTTTTAACAGAACTTGCAGACAAATTCAATATAAAGATGCTGCAATATGAGTTTAAAAAATAATAATATAAACCTCTCGCTATTCACATAAATATGATGATAACTCGGCAGGTCCCTTTCACTTTACACTGTTAAGGTAGCGTCAGTGCTTCGTTATCCAATCCGTTCCAGTTGTTCACAGGGGACATCCACATTGCTGAAAATCCAGTCCTCGTTTTCACTGCTACTTTACACTCCGCTCGTCTACACCTGCGGACACACTAGCGTACATGCTGCAAACTGCAAGAAATCATGGATATACGCAAGAAAGTAAGTCTTCATCACTGGCTGGTAGTAACAATTAGTTAGCTCCAGCTAACAGCAGAGAGTCCTATGTAATTAATGAACCAGGTGCTCCCCATATCGATAAATAAAAACCTGGCTAGCGCACTAAGTTAAATTGTTAGCATAATGTTAATTTCTGTCACTCGTTTTAGCTCTGAAAAATGGAGCTGAGCTCATTCAGGTATGGTTATCATCAGTGGAAATAATAATAATCACTCCTCCATCCCTATTAACCTGTAGGAGTCAGGGCAGAGGAGCACAGAGAGTGAGAGGGGAGAGACCTCTACTGGAGAGGTGAGTCATAGATTTCACAGGATGGAGTCATTTGTGATGCAGACAGTCTGATTAGAATTTTATGGAACTCAATATGGATATGAAATATGAAACATTTCAGTCATGGTACAACATATAAGACCTGTTTAACTTGAGCTTTTATTTAGGAGAGTCAAGGTTAGAAAGTGGAGAGAGCAAAGAGGTATATATATATAAGTCAAATTAGCCTGACTCACATATTTTTGAGGGTTCTATTTTAATATTACTTCAATTCAAGTAATTTAGTAATATTTTTCAGGGCTTTAAATTGCAACCATTTTAGTCACATGCGTGCTCAAAATGTAATGTTTGTAACTTCAAAATATTTGGGATCAACAAATTGCTGTGGCGCGTGATCAGAAGTCATGATATTAGCAATTTACATTACAATTCAGTATGTTTTAATGTATCTTGTAGGGTGAGGCAGAAGGAGAGGCTGAGGGTGAAAAAGGTCAACAGGCAAGTTCAAGTCAGAAAGAGCAAGGAGAGACAGAGGAGCTGCAGCAAATGGATCAAGAGGCAGAGGAAGATCAAGTTATTACAGAGAGAGGAGAGCAAACAGGCCAAGAGAGGGAAAATGATGAAGCAGCTGCAGCAACTCATTCTACTACAGGGTTTGATTTAGGTGACAAAGACACAGGGCCCAGACAGGTAAAGCTGAAGAGCTATCCACATGATACTTTTGGTACACAGAAGCGAGCATTTAACCACAGCTGGTTTGAAAAGCACAACTGGTTAGAATATTCAGTCAACCAGAATGCAGCTTTCTGCTTCCCATGTAGAGTGTTTGGCAAAAACATCAAACATGATAGTTTGGTCAGTGATGAAGGTGAAGACAGCCCAAACGGAGCTTTTACGTGCATGGAGCTTTTAAAGGAGTTTGATCCTTTTCTTCAAAAACATAAACCCCCATCAAATACACAGTATATCTTGCCAACATCCCAGAATGACACGATTGACTGTTGTGCCCAGGAAGTTACTAGTGTCATTGTATCCAAAATGACAAAGTCTAAAGTCTATGCCATCATGGCAGATAAGGCAAGGAATGAAAATGCAGAGCAGTTAGCTGTTTGTGTCAGGTATGTGTCAGATTGGGCAGTGAAGGAGTGTTTCCTTGCACTTGCAGAGATAAAATCATTTGATGCCCAGTCCATTGCAAATGAGATTCAGCAGCAGATCCAAAACAATGGTCTTGCAGAACTTAAGTGTGTAGCACAAACATATGATGGTGCAGCCGTTATGAGTGGCTCCACTGGAGGTGTACAAGCACATTTTAGAAGGCTCCATCCTGAGGCTATCTATGTGCATTTTTATACTCATCAAGTCAACCTGGTTTTGTGCAATACTTGCAAGGCTGTCCCAGAGGCTGTGGAGCTTTTCAGCTTGTTGGAGTGTGTGTATTCTTTCTTCAGCACCTCCCTAGTCAATCATCATAAGTTCATAAAGACTCAGGCAAAGCTTGGATTGACAAAAACTGAGCTTGTGCAACTTTCAAACACTCACTGGGCATGTCAGTTGCAATCAATCAGTGCAGTTCTTGAGACATTGCCAGCCATTTTGGAGTGCCTATCTGCAATTGGATCCCCCATAGCTGTTGGTCTCAGAGCAAAGCTCTACAAGTTCTCAGCAGTCTATGCACTACTGATGTTTCAGTTGATTCTTTCTGTAACCGAAGGACTCCACAAATTCCTGCAGAAAGAGACTTTAGACCTGGCAGAAGCTTTTATCTGTAAACAAGCTGTGTGTGACACACTTAAGGGCAAACACTCAGATGCATTTGGCTGCGTCAAACAATGGGTCAGAAAATACTTCACAGACTTGCAGTCATGTCTATTGAAAAAGACACGCTTCAACATCTGAGTCACAACATAGTGATTGACCGATTTGCCACTCTTAAAAACGGACGCTACTCTTTGATGCGTCCACCCACCAAGTAACTGGTGATTGCAGCCATAAAAATTATGTATTTTTTTATTTTCAGTTTTTTTTCTTGTTATTGATGCAGCAAACACATTTTCTCTGTTTTCTTGTTGTACTGTATTCTAAAACAGACGGAAATAAAGCAATAGATCAATTGGTGGCCTAGGATGTTTAATCAGTCCAAAAAAGTAGTAAAGCAATTTCTCAGTCTTTTTCTGTTTGTGAAATTTTGTGCTCATTCACTACATTCGTTCGTATCGTGTGCATCTCTTGGGGGCTAAGCCCCCCCTGTCCTTAAATCCTAGTGACGCCCCTGATGTCACTATATGTTCAGGGCGCTGTGTTTGTCTATGTGGTTTCAGTCTTTGAGAGTTAGGAGGTGAAGTCAAGAGCTTTATTAAAACACATCGTCAATGATCCTGGAATTGATTTTATGTATGGCTTAGTATTAATAAAAATCTCATCTAAATTTAGAAATAAACCACATTTCTTCATCTTTAACATATGATATGCTGCATAAAAAATCTGACAGAGCCTTTCACTCCTCCTCCTTATTTAGATTTTATTAACCTGATAAACCAGCCATCTTCTGCCATCATTGGTGAGATATACAGTCAAAGCAACATTTGAGTGTGACACAAATGATGTGTTTCATACAGTTTGTAGCTTCAGTCTTTGTGTTTTGTGTTTTTTTTTTTAAACATGTTTTGACATGATATACAGGAACAATCAACAAGTAAACTTATTTTTACTCAAGGATCATCTCTCATATAGACTATTGTTTGACGTCCTGGTCACTTGCTTGTCCAACAACACTTAAAACTATTGAAAACATTTATAAAAGAAGTTTAAAACTACTTGACAAAAAAACGACTTCCCACCACCACTGTCATGTGTTAAAAAAACATAAATTACTGAACTTCAATAACTTAGTGAAACTTAAAACAGTGTGTTTAATATATAAAGTCTTACACTCCCTTGCTCCACCACCACTAAAGGAGTTCATTAGGCATAAAGAAAGCTCAGACAGGACCACTAGAGGTTAAAAAGGTTAAAAACTGGTTATGGATAAATCAAGTGTGTGATCATGTATAAGTTGTATAGTTTTAATGTTTTATTTGGGAATAGAATGATGTGTATGTGTGAGTTTGGTGATGGAGTTTTTATTATGAATGAATTATGAATTTTCTATGAATTATTATGTCTATTTTTTTATGTTTTATGGACAACAGATGGAAATTAGCCCTTGGCTATAATCTGGTATGTTTACATTCATGTAATTTTTTTACATTTATGTTCATTAACATGCACTGTCCTAAATAAATCAAATTAAATTAAATCATAAGCATTTCATAAGTTTCAAAGACTTTTGTAAATAAAATCACAAAGAATTACACTGTCAAAGCATTTGGCCATAACTGTACTCTGTTTCAAATGACCTGGCCTAAAAGAAACATACTGAAAAAAAGTAGAGCACTGAAGGCAAAAACTTGAAGAAAATCACATTTATAATGGGCAACGGAAGTGCAGATCCTTTAATACCAACCTGGGGTTCTAGATCAGCGGTCCCCAACTTTTTTTGCGCCACGGACCGGTTTATGCCCAACAATATTTTCACGGACCGGCCTTTAAGGTGTCGCGGAAAAATACAACAAAATTAAACTAGTACCGGTACCGAAAAAAAGAAGATTTATTCATAACACACGTGAAAAGACTCAGGAAAACCGAGTTAACGATAAAAACGATAACAAAATAACGCTGAAAACCAATAAAACCCCTGAAAACCATACATTTCACACCTGAACCTCAACTCTCGCGGCCCGGTACCAAACGACTCACAGACTGTACTGGACGGTACTGGTCCGAGGCCCGGGGGTTGGGGACCGCTGTTCTAGATAATGCAGGATAATGGATAGTGTAAACGGATAGCGTTAAAGACTTTCAGAAGGGCTTCATGTTTGCAAAGTCATCCTAAAAAACTATTAAAGTGTTGTTAGACATTTAAGAAATTATATTAATGAAAAGAATAAAATGACCAGGTATCTTCTTTGCTCATAACTTCTTCAACTGAAGTCCTTATACTTATCTATACTCTGTGGTTTGCTGTACTTTGTTCATGTGGTGTCTTGATTCAATCTCAGAGTTCAAAGATGTTGACAGAAATTGTAGGTCAACAACACATTTTTTTAGGCTCACTGATCCTGAAATTACTTTTATATACATCAATAAAACACATTTTAAAAGAAGGTCTTGGACTTGAATCCAGTCTGGGGTCTTTCTGTGTGGCGTTTGGGCCTTTTCATCGTGTCCACCTGAGTTTTTTCTGGGCACTTCAGCTTCCTCCCACATCCCATTCCAAAGACACCCATGGGGTCAATTGGCATTAATGCTTGTCTGTCTCTCTGTGTTATCTCTGTCCAGTGCTGCCTCTTGCTTTATTATGACACATGGCATAGGCTGCAGCCCCCCCGTCCCCCTGAAGTGGATAAGGAGAAGAAAATGGGTGTATAGATGTTTACTTTCAATGTACAATGTGTTTCTGCAATAAAAAAGGATTTCAAAATCCCACATGAGTTCAGTTTTACAGTCTGTATCAGAGTGCCAGCTCTAATCATTTAGATCTCTTACCTTTTTACTTTTTGTAAACAACAAATCCAACAGCAGCCACAGAGAGAGCAACCACTGCAGCAACCACTACAGCAATGACAGCAGTCATCGTGGCAGGGGGTGTGTCTACTAAGTAAAAAATAAAATTTAAAAAAGTACATTCAGTTCAGTTTTATTTAGATAGCACCAAATCACAACAACAGTTGCCTAAGAACCCTATAATAATATCACACATCCATCCTATAGGTTTCATCTACACTGCATATTTCAATGAAGCAGGACAAATGTACTAAAATTATATTACTACCTTTTTAACTCATTAGCAGGAGCTCTAGTTTTCACTTCTAACTGCATTCAGTAACATATGCCTCGGTGAAAAGCCATAAACAAACAACTGAGGATTTTATGAATTAGAGACAGTGTTGAATTTTAAAATGTAGAAGTTCACTGTCAGAGTTACATGATGTGAAGTGTGAACTTTAAAAAGGCTATTCTTACAATTTTTAACACCAGTAACACCTCACATACTCTGAATCAAAGAAACAGGTATTACTTTATACAAACACCGGATTTATTTTTATTCTGTCCATAATTTATTCCCACAGTAACAGCTATTTTTCTTGGGGCGCGACAGAAAAATACTGGCGGCTGTAAGTAGTATCGCTCAGCCCCTAGTAGATGCACTCAGGGTATCAATTTAAAAATCCTACATGATTTTCAAGATATATAACCTCTGAGCTTAACCTTGAGTTCAAGGGCAGTGCAGCCAAAAGCCCTCCTGTAAGCCTACCACTCGCAGGAGAAATATATGTTGGCTACAATGTTTGTTGAGTGGCTGTCAGAGGTGGAGGACCTGGGGATCACTGGCCCAAGTGGAGGAGATTAAGTCAGTCAGGGTATTGTTCGCAAGTGAGGGGCGAGGGGAGTGAGAAATTGACAGATAAATTGGGGTGGCATCTGCAGTGATGCGGATGCTGTACCAGTCCATCATGGTGAAGAGAGAACTGAGCACCTACAGTTACAAGCTCTGGGTAATGACCAAGAGAATGAGATACAGATACAAGCGGCAGAAATTAGTGTCTGGCCTCTCCCTTAGAGATAGGATAGGGTGAGGAGGTCAGCCATTCAAGAGGGGCTCAGAGGAGAGCAGCTACTTGTCCACATCAAAAGGACCCAGCTGAGATAGTTTGGGTAAATGATTAGGATGCTTCTTGGCCACCTCCTGGGTGAGCTGTTCAAGGCATGTCTCACCAGATGGAGGCCCTAGGGCAGACCCAGGACAGGCTGGAGAGATTACATCTCTTGGCTGGCCTGGGAATGCCTCGGTGTTCCCCCATATAAGCTGGAGTGTGAGGCTGGGGAGAGGTCTGACTTTTCTGCTAGACCTTTTTAGGCTTAGGCTTTTATTGTTCTTCATTTTGTGTTTTATTCTATTATGTGTTTTGTTCTATTGTTGACTGTCCTTAGGTGTGTTGAAAGGTGCTTTATAAATAAAATGTATTATTATTATTATTATTATTATTATTATTATTACTTTATTAGATAAGGGGAAGAAAGTGGATGGACGGACATTCAAACACCACATTATAGACAATTCACAGTTTTAGCAGTTAGAGCAAATAAATTAGTTGCTCTCATTTGATCATTACTTATTTTGTTTTTGCCCCTTTGGTTCTAACCACGGATTTATGTAGTTTGAAGACAAATGTAGAAGTTCTAATATCACATTCAGGGTGGCATGAAATTCAAAACAAGTTTTCTTACTAATATCAACAGCAAGAGCTTATATTTACAATGAAAGTGAGAGAAAATGATTGTAATACACAATAATAAAAAAAACAACAACATATTTTCCCTATTAAGACCTAAAAGAGTTATTCTCAACGTGACAGTTATGCCTCCTGGGATCCAATATAGGATAAACAAATAAAGCATTACATTAACAATATCAGCAAACAGAACGTTTCTCTCACCTCCACCATTGCAAGGTATTTTTTTTCCACATTTTGTACTGATCACTGTTTTGTCCAGTTTGGTGATGACATGCTCATCATTGGAGAGCTGAAACACACAGTCATATCTGCTCCAGTCTTCAGGTGTGACTGATGAAACATTCAGATCAACGTTACTCTGGAAGGTCCCATCATTGTTGGGGAGGATCTCTCCAGGATCCACACCTTCATGAATTTCCTCTCCATCTTTTTCCAGAACATCACAGCTCTGTCAGGGTAGAAACCTGTAGCGTGGCAGATGATTGGAGAGGAAGGGGTCTTCTGAAGGAGAGACACTGAGGGAAGAACTGGAGAGACAGAGGGAGACAATGCAGGCAGAGGGAAGGAAGAAGTAATGATTAGAAAAGAAACCAAATGAGGATATAAAGAAAATCAAAGAAAACGAAATTCAATAGGAAGAAATGTATAATGTACATGTTAGATATAAAACACTGTAATACCAACAGAAAATAATTGTGAGTGATTGTCTGTGTAGGTTTTCAGTCTTCCAGGTCATGGTTGCCTATGAAGCTTGGAATCAGAATCAGAATCACGTGTATTGGCCAAGTATCCCGCTAAACATATAGAAGGAAGTTGGTTCCGGTAGATGGCACAAAGAAAGCAACTGGATTTTAACTTTCTTGTAAATGTTCTTGAAGCCAAATGGTGGAGATGTCTTGATGCATGCTCAATCATCCAGGTAAAAAAAATCCCCAAAAGTTTATTCTGTTCATCTGGACGTAGCATTTTTAGTAGGAGAAACATTTTGTCACTCATCCAAATGACTTCCACAGTTTCAGCTGACTGCAGATTTCCCCAACTTTATACCTTAAATGGTATAATGACTGAAACTACCACCACTGAATAATAATGGATTGCATTTGTATAGCGCTTTTCGAGACCCTCAAAGCACTTTACAATTCCACTATTCATTAACTCTCACAAACTGGTGGAGGCAAGCTACGTTTGTAGCCACAGCTGCCCTGGGGCAGACTGACAGAAGCGAGGCTGCCATATCGCGCCATCGGCCCCTCTGGCCAACACCAGTAGGCGGTAGGTGAAGTGTCTTGCCCAAGGACACAACGACCAAGACAGAGCTGGGGATTGAACTGGCAACTTTCCGGTTACAAGATGAGCGTCCCAACCACGATTGCACTAATGGACCATGAGGTCAGTTTCATGATCATTAATATGCTAATTGTCATGACCATTGATATGGGGCAAATAGTGGAGAGTTCCTAGGTACTTAAACCCCGTCCTTAAGATTGTCATTGACCAGCCATTGATTATGTTCCTCATCATGAGCCAAAGTGTAAATAAAAAAGCATGGGTCATTATTACCAGAGGTTTCGGATGAAAAAAGGGGGTGGCTTTCGACACCAACTGTCTGTCATCTACAATGTAGTTTGGATATCTCTTCCCAGGTGGTTTTCAGTAAGCTGGACCAGAGGAATGTCTACTATCTAGTCAGGATTCGAGGAGGGGATGAGTGGAAATTAGCCTTTAAGCTTGTGATGATATTTTGGATTAACCAATGCATCAGCTGTTTTTCGGGTCCTGGTTAACAACGTGTTACGGGACTTTATCAACCACTTTGTTTTTGTCTACTTGGACGACATCCTGATTTTCCCCACGTCAGTGTCAGAACACAAAAGCCATGTCAGGCATGTTTGGACACTGTCTTTTCTTGGTTACATCATTGAGCAGGGCAATCTTTGACCCGATCCTGTGAAGGTAAAGGCTGTAGAAGAGTGGCCCAAACCCACAACTCCAGCTCTTCCTTGGGTTCGCAAATTTCTACTGCAGTTTTATTAGGGACTTTAGTAAGATTGCTTCACCACTAACTCTGTTAACGTCTCCTATGGTTCCTTTTCAGTGGGATCAATGCTGGTGACCCAGCATTTTGTGTTGTTATTATTATCTGATGATTTGATGTTTAGTTTCATTATGTATTCTGGTTCAGGGGTTTTCTTCCTGTGCCTCCCTTGGTGTGTGCCTAGTTATCCCTGTCTGTGTGCTCTGTTTCGCGTCCCTGAGTCTGTGTCTGTAAGTTCAATCTGTGGAGTTCCTGTTTTACTTTGAAGGTCTGTGTCACTTGTAATGTTATTTAGGATCAGCTGTACCTCCCTCCTGTTTGCCATTCCTCATTCCCCTCCGTGTGTGTGCATATATACTATGTGTCTCGGTCGTTGTGTCCTTGGGCAAGACACTTCACCCGTTGCCTACTGGTGATCAGAGGGCCCGGTGGCGCCAGTGTCCAGCAGCCTCGCCTCTGTCAGTGCGCCCCAGGGCGGCTGTGGCTACAATGTAGCTTGCCATCACCAGTGTGTGAATGTGTGTGTGAATGGGTGGATGACTGAATGTAGTGTAAAGCGCTTTGGGGTCCTTAGGGACTGAGTAAAGTGCTATTTAAATCCAGGCCATTTACCATTTACCATACTATGTGTTTGCCTGTGCTGGTTGTCGGTCCGTCTGTGTAACTCAGTGTATCTCTGCGTCTCTCTGCCCTACATTCCCTGCATCATCCCTGCTCATCTCTCCGCCTCCTAATGTTTTCAGGTAGGTTGTCAGGACTTCAGAGCAGCCAGCTGTGATGAGTGTAAAGGACACTAGTTTTGTTTCTGGGACTGTTTATTCTGGGGTTGTGTGTTTTGTGACACAAGATAATGATGACTGTGGTTTCCCCATTTCACCTGTGAATAAAATCACAAGGACTGCCTTTAGTTAAAGGACTGTTTTTCACCTGCTTCACTTCTGTCAGTACAACCAGTACAGCCATCACACTGAGACTTCTGTCAGTTACTGGCCATCAAGCTCGCCCTGGAGAAGCGGAGGCACTGGCTGGAGGGCACGGCTCAACCATTCATCGTGTGGACAGATCACAAAAACCTAGCGTAGCTACAATGTATGTATTTTTATTATTTTAATAAAAGTCAGAATACATACAAGTGTATTCCTTGGTATTTTGTAGAATTGCCCTAAAACTGTTTCACTTGGGCCAAATCTTTCAGGTATATTAATAATAATAATACTAATAATAATAATAAATTTTATTTGAAAGCGCCTTTCAAGACACCCAAGGACACTTTACAATAGAATACGGTAGAACACATAATAGAACAATGACAAAATGAAGAACAATAAAAACAAAAGCACAAGATAGAATAAACAAGCAATAGATCCTTCCCCAAGCTTTATACAATACTTCTCTTGACAGAACAGGTGTAACTTTTGTAATTCATTTTGATCTATGTTTGGGGTAATTGTCTTTTTAGAAGACCTATTTGCGCTCCACGAGTTCCTTCTGCAGCAAAACAGCCCCACAACATGATGCCACCACCCCCATACTTTGCAGTTGCGATGGAGTAATGACGCTTTAAAGTTTCCCCCTTTTTTTCTCCAAATATACACTTTATCATTGCCGAATGGTTTAATTTTTGTTTCGTCAGACCACAGGACATGTCACAAGAATTTAACATTTTTGTCCCCCCGTGCAGTTGGAAACTGTAGTTTGGCTTTTTTACGTTGGTTTTGAAGTAATGGCTTTCTCATCCCAGAGTAACCTTTCAGCTAATGGTGGTACAGGATTCGTTTTATGGTGGATAATGACACTGTCTTATCAGTTTCAGCCAGCATCTTCACAAGGTCTTTTGCTGTTGTCCCAGGGTTGATTTGCACATTTCGCAACAAAACTCTCTGTGATGCAAAATCTGTCTTCTTCTCAAGCAGTATGACGGTTGTGCATTCCCATATTTGTTATACTTGCATATTATTGTCTGAATAGATGAATGTGGGACCTCCAGGCATCTGGAAATTGCACCTAAAGATGAATCACACTTGTGGAGGGCCACAATTCTTTTTCTGATGTCTTGGATGATTTCTCTTGATTTTCCCATGATGTCAAAGAAAGAGGCTCTGTGTTTGGGGTGTGCCTATATTTTCATCAACAGGTGTGTCACCAATTAACTCAAAAGGACTCAATGAAACGATCAAAAGTTTCTTAATTTCAGTAATGAAGTAATGTAATGAAGCTTATGTGTAAATTCATTAAGGATGATCTGTAGGTAGTTATCTATTTGTTTCCAATGTGTATGTGACTAATCTAAGCTTTACATCACTTCCAGTTTCCTCACACTGTTAAGCTGATTGTCATGACAGGTCTAAACCAATTGTCTTTCTCCTGGCCTCCATCAGTCCAATCAGTCTTCACTCCTCGTACTTTAAATCTCACTGCGCATCTGTCATTTTCCCGTGCAGATGGCTTAGTGCAACCCACCTCCATCCCATCTCTGTCTCCCTTGTCACTCAGGCTCCATTCAATGCTCTTCATCTCCACCACTAGCATCTAGATTCCGAGGGGTCCTGCCCTAATCCCTATCACCACTGGGATTCAACTCTGCTGTGATGGGCAGTTGGAGTCTAACCATCAAATACCTCAAACTGAATTCTGTACATCAATAAATCAGCCTACCTTTGTGAGTGTAATGGAACTAAAGGCTTCTCTTTTCCCATCAAATCTAGGCAGTAAAACCATAAAAAACAACATGTACACACTGACCTTTGGTGATTGCAGAAAGATTCAAATTCCTCACCAAGAAAACAGTGGATCTGTTACCATGTTTGAATCACGGGGGGGCTACTTCAGAGTAACTCTCAGCAAATTTCCAAGTGCTATAGATCATTATGGGCAAGCTATTGTTAATGAATATGGGTGCTGATTATAACTTACTCGGGGTTGCTAGTGGGGTGCAACATCTAGGGGACAGCAGGGTAGACACTTTTAGATTGGGGTAGTTAGTTGCTGGTCGAATCCCCAACACCATCAGCTTAAATTACTTTCTATTTTGGTACCTATAGTGATGATACCCCTAGGATCAGAGACTCTAAACCTTTGAACGGAGAGCCGGTCCAAATTTCTGTACAGAGATAACTGGGATCTGAACACATGTCAAAGTACATTTTAACACTGGGACTAAAAAATTTGCTGTCTTTAAATGGAATGAGCTACAAAAATTGTGAAACTGATTTCATTATATTTAAAATTATTATATTATCTACAACTACCCTTGCACATGATTTTCTTAATTTGAATATGTATAATGTGTTCTTGTATTGTTTTTTTTTTTTGTACACAAGCCTCTCTTAGTAGAAGGGCTCTTCATCTCAATGAGTTCTTAATAATTTTTCTGCCCACACCATCACTGTTAATTTTAATTTTTCCTTATTTGTGTCTGAAAATATTATTGAAAAAAGTGTTTAACTGAAATAATCAATAACACATTGGAAGAGGCTGGATCCACACACATCTACTACAGAGTTACCTTCTAAAAATGATGTTTTGTTATACAACTGTATTTCTTGGAAGACTATGCAACACAAAATAAACATTTTTGTATCCATGAAACCGTACGAGGTTGTGTGACTCTACCTGTTCTCTGCAGGGAGCTTTTCCCATAGGACAAAAACTTCTTCATCCATTTTTGATAAATGTTAGTGAGAAGGTTTTCATTGTGTTTTGTCCTAACACTGTCAGCATCCCATTTCTGTTTAGTAATGGCAGCTTCTGGTTTCAGTGCGTTCCATGTCAGTGTCTTCAGATCAAAGTCAACAAAGCCTTCTCCGTTATAACCGTACTGCAAAAATCCAGTCACATTTCCAGTTTTTTCATCCCATTCACAGCCTTCTCTCATCTGTAAAATGTGAACACCTGAAGAGAGAAACAAAGAAAATAAAGATAGTAATATATTATTTTAATATTGCATATTGTCATGGATGCACTGCATCATGGATTGGCAGGTAGGATGTGGACCCAAACGCACTCATGGGATAATGAGAGGAGAGCACAGGTATAAATTATAAGGCAGTGAGAACAACAGTTACTAAATAAAACAAGAAGGCACAACTGAATGGGAGGAAACAAGGGTTAAACTAACATAGAGGACTGAAAGTCTAGAGAAGGGAACATAAGATAAGGTAAGATAAAATAAGATTAGTTAACCCTTTATTAGTCCCACACATGGGAAATTTGTTTGGTCACAGCAGAAAGTGAAAAGTACAAAGTTAAGAGCAGCAAAAATTAAGAAAAAACTATAGAATAAGATCCAATAGAATAACATACTATACAGGACACACTAAAATACTATATATTTCGCAGCCTCGCTGTTTCGCAGATTTTTTTGAGTGCAATTGTGCATGCTTTTTTTTTTTTTAACAAACTAAATACTAACTACAAAAATAATGAATAGTGGGACACAAATGATGAACTAAATATACACGAAGCCACAAAGGAGGTAAAAAGAATAAGTAATAAAAACTATTTTTCAAAACAAAACGCAAACATAGGCAATTCTCAAAATCAAAAAAACATTAACTCACAAAACTCAAAACCCAGGGACCATGACGCCATGTGTGAGGAACTACCTCTTCAGGGTTTATAACGTGCCCATGATCTGAATCTGACTCTCTAGCAACTTTTTGTTAATATGATTTTGAAGGTGATGGAATTCTACAATGTGTAAAGTAGGCCTGGTGTGATTATTCAAGGTTAAAAGAAAAACAAGAGATAGAAACTGATTCAACTGACGAGTTATCATGAGTTAAGCTTTTAAAGGCAAAGTCTGTTTCTAATTATTTTTTATGCAAGACTAAAATTTTAAAAAGAACAATTATGTAAATATATATCTTTATCATCCTTTTTGAGGAACTCTCACACTAATAAGGTTTATGACTCAATTGATGAACACAAAAATAAGACTTTAAAAATCTTTAACTGAAAACTAACAAAATAATTTTATATCAATCAGTTTTCTTTTCGACTTACTGATTTAATTGATCTAAAAATATATAATACTGCACCTTCACTCTGGAACTGCTCCTCCAGACTAGAAATACGCTTTCCAAAGTTATTTGGCAGATTCACAAAACAGTAACGAGTGTACATCTCCAACAGCTCAGTGTCGTTTTCAAACATCTTCTTCACCCAGTCCTGTCTTGGTTCCAATATCTTGTTAATGCTGTCACAGTAACCTATCTGAATGCCATCAAGCATCATAGCACCCATAAACTCTGGGATGTTTGGGACTCCAGATGATGCAGTGACGAGAAGCTGCAGTGAGTGTTTCACTGTGGAATAAACAATTTTTATAATGTTAAATGAAAGTAAATAAAACATTCAGAGAAAATGTCAGAAATATGATTGGTTCAGTATGATTCAGTTAGCATTATTGGCGCTGGAGTCAAAGGAAATTAGTCTAAAAGAGGACTGTTTGATCAGTGATCAAGCAAAACAACAACAAAATTAACCCCATTCTTTTTACTCTGACGAAGATGTTTGACCAAATCTGCTCATCTGGTTTGCAGCTGTTTTGCATGCGTTTGTGACATCGACAATAAATTATTAAACCAACATCTATAAAAATGTGTGTAATGTGTGTATTCAGCCAAAAACCTAAACACTTCTTCAAGTGCAAATATGTTATGACATTTAATATACCAACTTATATAGTAAAAACTTGGCTACCGACGACGATAATCAAACACAGCTGTAGTTTCCGTTATCACACAGTGAGTAATAAAAAAGGTATTCGTTTTGGTGACGTTTTTATCCGCAGTTTTCCGGAAAATTAGTAATGAATTTTCATAAAATTCAGGCTAAAAAGAGCTTTAAAGTAAAGCGAAAGTTGACGCCCTGCTCTGGGTCAGATGAGTTCAAAAGATTTTCTTTTTACCTGCAGATGACGTGGAATACAAAAAGAAGCAACACGAATAAAAACATATTATCCTCATCGTGATCCTGTAATTACTGCTAGAATAATTTTGCTGTTAGGTCTCGCTGAGCGGTCCCATTTTAGAAACCCGTTAGGTTTTATGTACTGTACGTGTGAAAATAACGTCTTCCTGTTGATTTCTTTCACAGTAAAAGTCCTCGAAATCAAGACTAGCATCCAGTGTTAAAAAAGACAGAACGTGTTTTCCTTTTTTTTTTTTTTTTTTTTTAAAAAACGGTAACATTTATCACATTCTCACGTGCTAATTCTGACCAATCGTAGCAGTCCATTTCTCTCTCGCTGACCAGCACATTTTTAACCCTTTCACGCATAGTGGTCACTACAGTGGACAGCTATTCAAAGGCTGTTTTCTTTTCATAAACACAACACACAGTGTATATTATTCATTCGTTTGTCAAATTCATAAGTCAAAACGTATGTTGCCCATTTAAGTGGGCATGTAAAACACTCTTTGAAAAGTAGATACATGTTTAAAAAAAATCAAGTTCCAACATCTTTTTTTCATGCCTAAAGATGAATAAAAAGACTTATGAAAAAAAAAAACCTGAATAAGATTGTCATTATTCATGCATGAAAGGGTTAAATCTCTCTCATGGTCAAACTTTGTATACACTGTCAATGGGATTTTTTTTAAATGAACTTTATTGAACAAAAAATGAGTATACAACATGCAAACAGATGAAGTATACAAAAGAACAGAACATGAACACACAAAACCAGGGGCAAAGAAATAATTATATGAATACATGCAAAAATTCACATATTTGCATTGTTTTGAGGGCCTTTATGTTGGTGGAGTCTGATATTGATTTTATGCACAATTCCACATCCTTTAGAAAATGACAGAAATATGATGTTTTATCAGAAAACTTACATTTATGGATAAAAATTTAGCTAAAAGTATTAAAAAAATTATTGTAAAAAACATTTATCGTTTTTCTTGGGGAACTTAAAGAAACGGAATAAAACATTTTCCCATCGTAAAGAAAACTTCCTTAAAATATGGACAAAAACAAACCTGCTAAATTCCTTCCAGAATCTCTGTGTAGAAGAACAGTACCAAAAAAGATGTGTCACAGTTTCTGGATGATCCCCACAGAAAGTGCAATTAGTATTTACGTCTCTTTTAAATTTTACAATGTGGTGACTGGCTGGGTAACATTTATGAAGAATTTTAAATTAAACTTCCTTCACCTTATTTACAGTTAGATATTTATGGGGGATTGAAACTGGGGATTGAGACTGTCTTCCAGTTGATATCTGGAACATATCGATTTCAGTACGATATTATATATGGGAGAGAAACAATATCTTCATGGAATAAACTACGTATTCTCTTATTGTTGTTACCAAGTTCCTGGGAAAAGCAGATTTTTCCCACTGCTGACTCAGCTGGATCAGGGAGAGCGACTGAGGTAGATATTGAGCTGTCAGCGTTTTTATATAACATTAAAGTACCTGAGGAAATGGCACCAAGCACCACTGAGAATTCCTGAACACTGACTGGAAAATTATATAGTGCAAGGAATTCGTTTTAAGTAAGTAATTGTCCCTCTTTATTAACCAGCTGAGCCACCAATAGGATCCCATTTTGGACCCAAGTTTCTCCTCCCGGTGGGACAACAATAATTAGACAACAATGCAAACAGGATTTGTAAATGTGAACAATTAATAACATCTTCAGAAAGACACAAGAATGTTCATTAGACTGCCTAGACTAGCATGACAATGCTGGCCACCACGCAGAAGGAAATGTCCAGTGCACTGTAAGGCTGCTGTGTTGCTTAAGCTGGAAGAGCAACCATTAAAGTGATTGTGATTAACTTCACAAGGTGTCACTGATAGGCTTCCCAACAATAGTACTTGATATTTCTTTATACAATACTGACTAATTGAACTAATTGAAATACATCCATCCATTCTTTTCCACTTTTCCTTGTAACAACCACCCGTCTTGTTGTTTTGATGCTAATCTCTTCTTTATCTTTCCTGCTTGTTTGGTGTCACGGGTCATAAGTTTGACACCCCTGGTACGGACACTGTGAACCTGAAATTTAAACTGGATTCATTTTAAGAATACTAATAACATTGATATCTTGCATTTTTGGAATAAAAAACAGTTATAAATTTATATATACAAGCACTGAATTTGTTTCTTCTTGTCTGTTAGAATCTCCATTAGTTATTCAGTAGTAACAGCTGCTATTCTTGGATTCCAAACAAAAACTTTGGTGAGAATGTTCTTCTTGAAATCAGAGACCTGAAACACACACTCGTATCTGCTCCAGTCTTCTGGTCTAAATGATAAAACATTCAGATCAACACTCATCTGGAAGGTCCCATCATTGTTGGGGAGGATCTCTCTGTGGGGCACAACTTCATCGATCTCCTTTCCATCTTTCCTCCAGAACATCACGGCTCTGTCTGGGTAGAAACCTGTAGCGTGGCAGCTGACTGGAGAGGAGGGAGTCCTCTGGAGGAGAGACACTGAAGGAGGAACTGGAGAGAGGGAGGGTGGGAAAGGGAGAGAGTGAGAATGGATGGAAGAAATAATAATGAGAAAGGAAAAACAGGTAAGGAAAGAAGATGAGAATAAACAAGTAATTCAATAAAGAAAAAAAGAAACACTGACAGTGAAACAAGTGTCGTCTACATGTTAGATGAAAAACATGGCTGCAGAAGTAGAAAATAACTGACATGAACTCAAAGATGTGAAAATCAAAACTAAATCTGTAATTCAAAACAGAGTGAGTGTCACCAGCTTATTAGCAGCTGGATACAGATGTATCATGGCACAATCTAAACTAAATGCAACTTTAGAAACATGCAGATATTATCAGTAACTACTGCATGAATTGAAATTCTGAACTCATGAATGCACTAAATGAAAACACATGGGTTCAGTTCATGTAAAATCATTCTTTTAATCACAAACATTCATATAAAATCATGTAGATCCATCCACCAGCAGCTGAAGCTAAAAGAAAAGTTGGAGAATACACTGTTTGGAAAACGCTGAAGAACTCTTTCAGTTCCTCTCCTTTCGGGGCGCAACAGCAGATTATCTACCTCAGTCTCACCTCTCTGTCACACCAACCCTCTGCGTGTCCTTCACTACATCCATGAGGCTCCTCTGTGGTCTTCCTCTTCTCCTTCTGCCTGGCAGCTTCACATTTAACATCCTTCATCTTAAAATATCCTCTATCCCTCCTGTGCACATGTCCAAACCATTTCAGCTTCGCCTCTTTAGCTTCATCTCCAAACTGCCCTGCCTGAGCTGAGCTACCCCTCTGAGGCATTCATTTTTAATTTTGTCCATTCTGAACATCTTAACATCTTCAGCTTTGCCTCCTGTCTTTTCGTTAATGCCACTGTCTCCAAACCATACCTCATAGCATGTCTCACTGCCAGTTTGTAAACCTTCTCTTTCACTCTTGCTGTTATGCTCCTGACACTCGTCTCCACCCACTCCACTCTGCCTCTTTCTACCTGCCTCCCACTCATTCACACATGTATATTCTGTCTAGATCACAACGTTATTTGCAAATATCCCAGCCCACAGAGACTCCTGCCTGGTTCCATCTGTCATATGATCTATCATACACTCTATCTGGATCCACAAAGACAGAGCAACTCGTTCTGAGCTTCTTCTTCTTCTCATGGCTTTACTTTTCCTCCCTGGTTTCACCTGTGTCCAATCAGCTCTGTGTGTGCATGCAGATGTGTCTCTTTCTCTGACAGTTGTTAGTTTGTCTGTTTTGACTTTGATTTGAGCCAGTAGTCGACTCCATAGTTTTTGTTCTTTTCTAGATTCTTTTTCGGCATTAGTTTGTTCTGATCAGCTTTCATCAGAGCTCCTGTTTTCTCAGTTCAGGTCTGCATTTGAGTTTGTGTTTTTTTATTGTTGTTGTTGAAGCTTGACATTTTTCTGCCCATGCAAATAACTGATTATCAGTTATGAATATCTAACTTTTTCAGAGAAGCCCCTTACCTACAAATAAAGGATAAAAACTACCCAGTGGATAGATATCTATAGACTTAGTGTAGAACTATAAAGAATATATGTCATAATGTTAAAACTGGAGAAAACCACGAGTGTCCATAATGCTGTGTGTGCTGGTCACCTGGTCTTGATTATTAGAACACTATAAGTAACATCGCACCACAAATTTCTGTTTCCTTATTTGTGTCTTGTGTCAAACTTACTGATAAAAATGTGAAACTATAATTGTCCATAATGTAGCAGTACAGCAGTATTTGCACACAACTTCTTTCATTCACCTTCAAAATCATTAAATACAAAATTAGCCTCAAAGCTTTGTCCTTTAAAAGATAACTGTGTTGTTAGAAAGATAACTCAACATAAAATAAACACCACTGCATTAATGAGGTCATGTGGTTCTACCTGTTCTCTGCAGGGAGCTGTTCCCACTGCCCAAAAACATCTTCAGCCGCTCTGGACAGATGTCAGTGAGGAAGACTTCATTTATCTTTGTTTTATTACTGTCAGCATCCCAGCTCTGTTTGGTAGCGTCAGCCTCTGGTTTCAGTGAAGCCCACGACAGTGTCTTCAGATCCAGTCCAATAAAGCCAGACTTCAAAAAGCCAGACTTCTCTCCAGTGCTTTCCTCATATTCACAGAAAATAAAATAAATAAATACCGTAACCTTCACTTTGGTTGAACTGCTGTTTCAAACTAATAATCCGCGCTCTGTAGGCGCTTGGCTGAATGTTAAAGCACTCACGTTTGTACCACTTCAAATAAACTGCCTCAACCACAGCAACACCCACAAGCTCTGTGACGTTTGGTTTCCAGCAGATCAAGTGAAGTAATTTATCGGCGAGTGTTTCACTGTGAAACAAGCATTTTAATATTTTATAAGATTAGATAAATAAAATATCCAAAAAGTATGAAAAATATAACTCCTGTAGTTATTTTTTGTTATTTCAAGTGTGAGCAATGACCAACTGTGAGACAAGATTAGCAATAAAAACTACGTTTAAATCTATAAGAAGAGGATTCGGTTATTATTCCTGAACGTGGGTGTGGAAGTTCAGTTAACAAAGGTCAGACTAACACAACGTTAAAGCAAACGCGCTGCAGATGTGAAAAGCTGTTAGAGCTCAAAGATTTAAAAGGTTTTATTACCTGCAGATGAAACAGAATAAAAAAGAAGCCGAAGGAATGAAGTCATCCTGTCCTCATCTTGTAGTTACTGTTAGAATAACTGCTGATCTTGTTTACTCTCGATGTACCGTTACTGGAAACCCTTTAGGTTCAGTGCGTGTGGGATAAGGGCGTCTTCCTGTTCCTTTCACAGGAAAAGTCCTAATTATATATACACATGTATAAGTATAGGTTGTTTTCTCTCTTTTATCCCGTCCCTGACATACATGCTAAGTGACGAACGTGCATAAAATTGTTTCTAAAAATGTAGTATCAGTTCAGCACTTTTTTCTTCATAAAGAAATAATATCATTGTTTTGGTTTAAAAACTAAATGTAATGTAATATGAAAATATAATAGGCAAAAATTGAAAAGCAAGTTACATTCCCCTTGAAATAAAAAAAAAATAGATGATTCGTGGACAATAATGTGTCATAATAATAATAATAATAATAATAATAATAATAATAATAATAATATTAATAATAATAATAATAATAATATTAATAATAATGTGTTGGGCTAAGAATTACACTAAAGACTGAAGACTGGACTTAAAGTGAAACTTTGGTTATCTGTTGGCAGTGGCGTGTCTAGAAAATTTTTGTTGGGGGGGCCAGGTAGGGGCACAGATTTGGAGAAGGGTGGCAGATGTAATTGGCAGATAATGTTAAAAAAAAAATCTACCAACAGTTAACCATCATTCAATAACCCTGTAAACCTAATAACTGAATTTGCTTTTGACTCTTATTAGAATGAGGTTTTAACCACTACGGTGCAAAGTTTTTAGATACTGCGTTGATGAAGTACAAGAGATACAATCAGTGCTTTGTCAGTGTTTACTCAGCATTCAAGGACAGCAATATTTGCATAGTATTTTTACGGACATATAGTGCACATATGTTTTGGGCAAAAACATTTTTGAATATTAAAATACGAACATTTTTAACATACAATTGCCAAATTAGCCAATGCAAAACTTTATCTGCCTATTAAAAAAAGAAGATAATCTTCTTACAAACTAGTGTTTGATTTTGAAACAGGAAAAAAGTGGGGAAACAAATGAAAAGACTAACATTTGAATGAAACCTGAAAGCAAGTAAATACTTTCTATGCTGCCTTATGATAAACTTTGGTAATATTGATGTATAAAGAACAACACTGGCTGATGATGAAATACAGTCAGCTGGCATGGTGACACTGCCAGTATTAACCTGCAGGGCTGGACTGGGACAAAAAATTGGGCATTTTGACTACAGACCGGCCCACCAGGTATTAAAGCCATAAAGTCTTTGAATGAAAACAAACACTGTTGTGACAGTGATGTACACTGTCTTGTTGGTATATGTATGATTTCTATACATTTTACGTCAGATAAAAACTTTGTTCGCAAGATTCAGATAATTATTTAATAACAGCCAGACATTTTAAATGAGAATTAGAAAGAAAAGTATTTCTTTGTGCCCCCCTTTCCCTGTTAATGCCCTACCTGGCCCCCTGGCATAACTTTGCTAGACCCGCCCCTGCACAGTTACCAGCTGTCAGCTACACAGAAAAGGATCCTGGTGTTATTTGTCTCTCAGAAACAGTTCATAACTTCCCTTCAACTCATTCATGTCACCTAAAAGGTAAACCTGTTTCTCCATCACCTGTTCAGCTCTGATGATTCAGTAAGGACATCTCCTGGTTTCATCTTCATGTTTCCCTCTCACCACATATCCAAACAGACATCATGACCAGCAGCTTTTACAGCTGTGGCTCCAGCAAACATCAGCTGATACTAGAAATTATTATTAAATAAATTCTAACAACAGCTGATCAAGCTTAAAGGTGCTGCTGTTGTTTAGCGCGACATCTGGTGGCTTCCTCTTTCTGCCGCAAAGTGGGCGATAAACAAACAAGAGAGAAAAGCCGATCAGCTGATCATTGATCAGTTTCATGATTGAAGTAGCAACAGGAGAGGGAGGGGGAGAGAATAAGAGAAGAAGAAGCATCTGCAGCGTAAAGACAGAATAACTCCAGCTTTGTGTCTTTTTTTCATTCTGGCTGAAGTCCGGGACAAACTGCGTCTCTTCTCAGCTCAATACGAAACATGTAATATTTTCTCTGAATCAGGGACCATTCCATTTTTAAGGACCCATTGGCAACTCTACTAACTAACCTCATGAATAAAATAAAGTTCAACATCAGTAACATCACAGCACCCGCCCAGCTGTATAGAAACTCCATCATGCTAGCTAGCACGCAGTAAGTGTTATTGTAACTGACTGTAAAAAGTCAGCACAACGAAAATAAACTCCACCTAAATTTGGTTTATATCTGACCCAGATAGACTGCAGGTCATAACTTCTTACCTGAAGTTCAGTTCACCTGACACTCGGACTGGCGGCCGCCTCGGGTCTCTCCTCCTCCTGCCTACCCTTCCCTCATCCACCTGCTAGCCGCTGTGGAAGCTCCGCCATGCTCGATGGCCAGTCCAGCTATGTTAAACTGTTAATCTTTCGCCGAAAAACTGTTTTCTGTGATGCTGTCTTTCGTGCTTGGCTCTCCTACCTTTGCTAACATGATGCTCATAGCGCAGAAGCCGATGCTGCATTCACTTACACTCGGATATCTGAGCTTCACTGTGAAAACATAATCGTACATTTGATATTTCATTGAATTTTATTGTTTTGGCTTCGGGGTGGCACCTGGGGTGGCCAGTCTGGTTGGGGGGTGGCCTGTGCCCCCCAGGCCACCCCGCTGGACACGCCACAGTCTGTTGGCAGTTAATCCACAAAGGTAAAAACATAAAGTCCAAAAACGAATTATTATTGTTTTCTTTCCCCCTGCACCTTTCCACAGTTAAACTACTGGAACAATGCACAACAGCAAACGTATGCTATTTTCTTGTTAGTGCCACATCCTCTCTGCTACTCAAAACAGGAATTACCAGTCTTCCTCTTTGCCATTTCCATTTATTTAGGAATTAACTTTCTGATTTTACACCCTGAATTATTTCCCTGTGAAAGATTTATGTTACAATACTGCCACAAACTTCACACACGTAATAATTATCTTGCTTGTTAAATTTCTCCAGTCTGTTATGTCACAAATCCACGCTCCTGTGGAACTCTTTCAGGTCTGAACCATCTGACCTTTGAAATCACTGTTGCCATTTCCGCTTAACACATACGTGCACTGATGCCTCTACACCACAGAGTGCTCCTTTTATTTACACCTATTTCGTCAAGTCAGTGAGCTCTACTTTTCTGCATGGATTATCTATTATATTTCACTTTCCAGCCAAAATGTCCAGTTCAGATGCAGTGTCTATTACCCTGAAAGTGATGATATCTTTAACAAACCTCCATGACTCCTGGAGGATCTGTTTCCTCATTCTAACTGAAAATTAGTTGCTTCAAATATGGACCACTGGCAATCAAGCTTCTAGCATTCCATCATTCGTTATATCCTTATTCCCACTCACCCAGACTTTGTCACTTCCCGATAGAGTCCTTTTTATTTATTTATTTTGTCAGATACATATAGAAACAATCAAGCCACTCATTTTCTTAACCTTTTATGAGAGGAGGTACACTGGTTTGATAAGCACTCTCATGACTATCTGCACTCTCATGACTATGTCTTTTGGGAAGGTGATCTTTAGTACAGTTTGTAAATGTTACTAAAAACATTCTTGGTTGAGAGAAAAGTTCCAGACGTAACATAGATGTGGTTTTAATACATGAGATAAGAAACAACTCAGTTGATAAGACAAGACAGTTGACAAAGTAGCAAACTTTATGCACCAAATCAAGTGTTAAATCTTTTTGCATGTTTTTTGTTGTTGTTGTTTTTAACAGAAACCTGTCAAATTTCTCTCTCCCACTGTCTCTTTTTTAGGAAATACACATTCATTTACAAAAGGAAAATAAAAAAGAAATCAACAGGTAAATGCAAAAATGTGTACTTATTTTTTAAAATAAATACAGTATCTTAATAGTTCCGTAACAGAATTATGAAGGTCTGTTATGCAGCCTCAATGAGTTTCTTGTGATAGACTGTGCCAGTTTCAGGAATTCATTAATAAGTTACTTCTCTCCAAAATATCTAACTGCTGTTCAGTTAATTGTGTTAACTTTTTATTTGCCACTGACATGTCACAGATTTTGCCTAAGCATACATTTTTCTCAGTTACTTTGAAATTTACTTTCAAATATTTATCAGTTTTCAGAGTTTTTAAGAAATTTTTCAGCAACTGCCAGAATTGTTTTGAGGTTTTGATGCAATCTGATACCTGACTCTACAGTGACACCTACTGGCCTCTGTTATCATTATCATATCTTGATGATGTTCCATGTAACATGAATTTTACTCTAAATAGAATTAAAGATTATAAATAGAATTTATAATGTTTTAACTTTACTTCACTCACTATGTAACTGTATTACACTCATTATCTGGGAGTAGATGTCATCCAGTTTGATCTTCACACTGTTAAACAAAGCTATTCCATGTCAGTGGGTTTTATTTTCAAAAGCATGTTTCTCTCATAGACAGTGGATGGACCTCAGTGTCTCTTTATGTTAGAAAACCTAACAATTCTCAGCTTTTTTTTTAACTAAACAATGATCAACAGAAAACAGCAGTGTGTGTGTGATTCATAAAGAAATAGACGCATAGCACCTGTTGCTACGTTTGTAATACCATTAAAAAGGAATTATTTAACTGAGACTATAACTCCATGAAGGAAACAGTTTCAACTTTAAAATTTCTATTTAATAGCAATGTTGAAAGAAAAAACTTAAAAAAATTAATTAAATGTAAGTATTTTACCTCATTTTATTTTATTACTTTTTGTTGTTGCTGTTATTATAAGCCACGTCTCCAGTCATGAAAAATATAATGAAAGAAACCAACGTGATGAAGGAGGTGGTTACTTATTGACCTTACTGCTGAATAAATGAATAACCAAAATGGTGCAAGTAAATTATTTATAGACAGAACAGTTAAAATATAGTGAAATATGAAAACTGTTTGACTTGAATGACTGATCAATCCTTTGGATCATAAAACAAAAAGAGAAAAATGGTTTTCCACAAAAAGTAAAGTTCACATAAACAAACTATTTAAAAAGCACCTTTTATGTGTTTGTTTAACTGGAGATTTGAACGCTGTTTTCTGGGTCCTGTGTTTGTATATGCGGATCTTGTTTCAGTTTCTCCAACAGTTCAGCAGTGTTGCCAGGCACTGTTATTTCCAAAGAAGAAAAATCACTGGTATTCTTTATAAAATACATAAACTGTATATCAGAGTAAAACAAGTTGTACTTACAAGGTGAACTTGAGTTTCTGCCTGAAATAAAAAGAAAAGAAATTATTTCAGGCATTTGTTCTGCATCACAATCAAAGTTTCTGTCATATATATTCAAAAATAAAAGTGTCTAATATAAACAATACCAAAGAAATAATATAACTGAACCATGCACTGCTGGTCCTGGTTCATTGATAAACTCAGCTCCTTTGATTCTCTGACCTTTCCTCTTTTTGTAAACAGCAAATCCAACAACAGCAAAAAGGATGAGAAGAACTGGAACAACCACTGCAGCAATGATGGAGATCATCCTGTCAGAGGGATTCTCTGCTCAGTAAAAACAGACAAACAAAATCAAATCTGCAGATGAAGCAGGTTAGAATAAACATATTTACAAGTAATATTAAAATAAAGTAATATTTAAAATATCCTGGAAGAGTAGTTGTAAAACAGCTAACTGATCATTTGGTCTGTTTTGAGTGTTTTGAATCTATCTGATAGATTTCAGTTTGTTTGGATAAATGAAGAGTAATTTGTCACATATTTGATACAAATCTATAACTTAAACTGACAGCATATCTTAAAAACATAGAAGCTTGCATTTGGCTGTAAAAATCTTCTAACCAGATATCTGGTGTGGATGACTTTGCTGAAAAATCTCTGACTTAATTTTGAACAGGATATATCCTTCAGTGTTCATATTAAATTAATATGTAGTGTGTGCAATATTGCTAAAATGAGAAACATCTCTCTGAGTGATCCTAAAAAACTAGTTCATAGATTAAATACTTCTCGGCCAGATTACTGTCATTCATTATTATCAATTTCCCCTAAATATTTCCTAAAAAGCTTTAAAAAGCTACAGTGAGAATACTGACAGAGATGAGAAAGAGAAACAATATTTCTCTCATAATATAATCTCTATAGTATTTACAAGTAGAATGGGAGGCAGAGCCTTCAGCTTTCAGGCCCCTCTTCTGTGGAACCAGCTCCCAGTTTGGATTCAGGAGACAGACACTATCTCTGCTTTTGATAAAGCTTATAGTCAAGGTGACTTTCTATACCTTCTTTAGTTATGCTGCTATAGTTTCAGATTGTTTCAGGACGTCATGTGATACACTGTGATGCACTGAGCATTTCCTCTTTACTCTTAACTCCCCATGTCTTTACATATCACTGTAACATGTCATCACATCGTTCTCCTTTTTCTACCTTAGTCTGTGATATATCTTTTTCATGCTCTCTTTTTTCTCTTCTTGTCTCTTTCCCTCACCCCAAACCAGTTGAGGCAGATAGCTGCCCCTCTCTAAGCCTGTTAAAATGTAGTTTTTCCTTTCTACTGTCATCAAGTGTTGCTTATAGACAGTAGTTTGATTGCTGGGGGTTTCTTCAGAATGCTGCAGGGTCTTTAACTAAGAGTATAAAGCACCTTGAGGTGACTTTTATTCTGATTTGGCGCTATGCAAATTAACCTGATTTGAAACTTTTGCAAAAATGGGTTTCTTAATAATAATAACAGTAACAGTTTATATTTACAATGAAAGAGAAAATGATTTTAATACATAATAATTAAAAAAATTAAGACATTCATTTTCCCCACAGTGACAGCTGTTCCTCCTGGGATTAAATATAGGACAAAAACGTCAAGCATTATATTCGAGACAGCAAACAAAATGTTTCTCTCACCTATGACAGGTATTATTTTTCCACAGTTGGTTCTGATCACTTTTTTATCCAGTTTGGTGATGATGTCATCGCCGTCAGAGAGCTGAAACACACAGTCGTATCTGCTCCAGTCTTCTGGTCTGACTGAAACATTCAGATCAACACACATCTGGAAGGTCTCATCATTGTTGGGAAGGATCTCTCCAGAATCCACACCATCATGGATCTCCTCTCCATCTTTCCTCCAGAACATCACGGCTCTTTGAGGGTAGAAACCTGTAGCGTGGCAGCTGACTGGAGAGGACGAAGACTTCTGGAGGAGAGACACTGAGGGAAGAACTGGAGAGAAAGAAAGAGAAGAAAATATCAAAAAGATAAAAAGAAGGGTTTCATTTTTCCAAATCTGACAATGTTAGAGCATCTTGATAACATCTAATAAATAATTGCAGACATTTATTTGACAAAAAATGACACATTAGAGCATCATCAGTCAAAACTCTGTCCTACATACAAGACAAAAATGTATCTGGGAAAATTAAACAATAAATAGAAAAGAAAAAACAGTGTGATTGCTGATGCATGTCGTTTGAAAATTCTAATTGTGCCTGAAAATTTTTCTGATCAAACGTTAAATTGGAAGTGTTGATAAAATCTTACAGATGTACAGGAGATCCAGCCCAGTTTCAGTTACTTTCTAAATCATTAAATATGAAATCAGCTTAAACTTTTCTGCCATTTTCTTTTAAAAGAGACCTGTATTATTAGAAAACGATGCAACATAAAATAAACACCACAGCATCCATGAAGCTACATCTGGTTATGTGATTGTACCTGTTCTCTGCAGGGAACGTTTCCCACTTTCCAAAGACATTTTCAGCCACTTTGGACAAGTCGTACTGAAGAACTCGACGGTGTATTTTATTCTATTTTCGTCAGTGTCCCATCTCTGTTTGGTATTGACAGCCTCTGGTTTCAGTGCGATCCACGTTAATGTCTTCATATCAAATTCAAGAAAGTCTTCTCCGTTGTAAGCATACCGTAAAAAGTTGATCATCTCTCCAGTGCTTTCGTCCCATTCACAGCCACTTATACTCTGTAAAATGTGGATGCCTGAGAGACAGAAAGAAAACAAAGACTGCAGTGAACTGCATTAATGTTGTTCATTGTGTCGAGACACTACTATTCTCCAACATTTGAGTTTTAATAGTTGAATAATTTAATCAGTTGAAAAACGAACATTG
This sequence comes from Oreochromis niloticus, assembly GCF_001858045.2. Classification (NCBI taxonomy): domain Eukaryota; kingdom Metazoa; phylum Chordata; class Actinopteri; order Cichliformes; family Cichlidae; genus Oreochromis; species Oreochromis niloticus. The sequence continues at coordinate 7,107,808 of NC_031985.2, forward strand.
CAGATTCAAATTAACGTCTGGTTATTTGTGTTTAAAACAAAAAGGTTTAGAAGGACAAGAGAAAGAAAATGATTCAGCAGAGGAGTCATAGAAGAATGGTTGATGATGATGGTTTTAAGGTCTCAAATAAGAAGCAGGCCAACGAAATTAAAACTTGAAATCTTTCATGATTAACAAAAAACTTTTTGTTATAAAGTCTTGTTTTGCTTTGGTATATCTAATGTTTTATAATGATCTGACATGAGCCATAACAGGAAATACTTTACCTCCAGGTTGGTTGAACTGCTGCTGTAAACCAAAAATCCAGGCTCGGAATAAGTTTGGCAGAGTCACAAAACACTGTACAGTCAAAGACGTCAGCTGCTCGGGGTTGTCATCTAATATTTTCTTTGCCCAGTCCTGTCTTGGTTCTAGTATTTTGTTCCTGCTGTCACAGTAACCCGCCTGAATGCCATCAAACACCATTTCACTCAAAAACTCTGATATGTTTGGGACTCCTGACGATCCAGTGGCCACATGCTTCAGTGAGTGTTTCACTGTGAGACAAACAATATTTATTTATAGTTAGAAACGTGCAAACAATGTCAGCAGCCTAACAGAGGTGTTGTCCACTTTGTGTTTTCTAAGTGAGGACATAAAAAGTATTCATATTTAGGTTGATCATTTGAAATTCAGTTGTTACTTTAAGAGTATTTCATGGATTAAATAAAGACAAAATCAGTGGTCAAAGCTGTCATCTTAGTTCAGTTCAGCTCATTTTTATTTCAAACATGTGCATTCGCAATCATTACAAAATATAATTCCATTCTTTTGTTTGAAAAGGAGTAGGCAGAAGTATACACTTATTAGTCCCTACCCCCTCAAATTTTACCTCTCATTGATTTAATTTTCTTTTAGCCTTAAATTAAACAAACAACATATAAAGTAAAAGTAAAGCAAAGACAAAACAAACAAACAAATAAAACAAATAAACAAGCCCCACCACAATATAGCTACTTTCATATAAATAAGGACTGAGTGGGAATGTTTATCTAGTGATATGATGACAGCTAGTGTTCTAGTATATCTAGATAACGAGTGTCAAATTTAATATGGTCAAGTGAAAACAAAAACTGCTGTTTCTTCTCATTAAAGAGATGCAGTGTCAGTTTTGTGACTGACAGACCAAATTAGCATGATGATGCACTTGCAAGTCTTAAAGTTGTCTACCAGAAGTGCGCTACTGTGTATACACAGATGCAGTTAGTTTATTTGAATGATTACATAAAAGAACCGCTCATAGTAGTGGCTTAAATATTTACCAGATGAGGCCACGTGGCCAAACGAAATTAATACAGTGTAAGCGACAGTTTTACATGCTGTTCTCACTGAAAACGGAGTGGCAGGTAAGATGAATGAAAGAAGAAGAATGATGGTAAAGAAAAATCAGTATGTTTTTTTATACAGGTAAACTCATTTGTTAGAAATGTGTGAGGACTTATCCAGAGGAGAGCTGTATTATTACATTACATTGTATTATTGCTATTTGTTATTACTTTTCCACTGTTAAATATAAATAGTATATGTGTAACAGCTGTACTATAGAAGAACACAAGACATCAGATATCTGTGTTAATAAAGACAATGTCTAATGTGTAAAAATGTGGGGGGAGGGGGGGTTAGGCTACGGAACTTATTAAAGTCTATTTTACATATTTTAAGATTCAGACATTAAAATGAAACACAAACACAGTCACGTTATCAGCTCGTTATCAGTTCGCAGGCATCTGGTAGGACCAGAGCTTGAAGGAGAAGGGGGGAGAAAAAAAAGAAAAAAGCTACAGTGCCAATAAAATCCCATTGTTAATTAACGTCTGATAAATTGGTTTTGATCCTGAATCGGTTTGATCCTGTTTTGCATCATTATTATTCCACAAAGTGAATATTAAAATGTACTTCATTGGGATCACGGTAATTATCGACGCTTACTTATTAAATTAAAACGAAAGTAAACACACTGCTCGAGGTCAGGTGAGCCTGCTGTCACAGCTTCAAAATTTTAGTTTTTCTTACCTGCAAATAAATCACGGCAGAAGAAAAACAGCAAAAATAACTTCATGTCCTCGTTATCCTGAAAGCAGCATTGGTAACCTCGAATCTGGTGGACGCTGCTTGTGAAAGCCTGACAGAGTACAAGGTTCAGATTCCTGCTCTCTCCTTCTATGTTTCATGTCCACCGATATGGGATTAATAACCTGCCATAAATTGAAACTGGAAGAAGAAGCTTTGATGATTTAAATAAGTCTAATTCCTGTTATAAAAATAAGTCTTGTAATATGCTAGAAATTTTATTGTCTCTATATGAACATTAGGAAACCAGAGTTCCGGAGACTGTTAGGATATCTATTATGTATTATTCCTGTCAATGTAACATTTGGTGCAGTATTGTCAGCCTGCAGATACGAGTGATCCAGTGAAAAGTCACAATACAAACCGTTGATTCAGGCCAGAATCAAATTCCCCTCACTGACACAGCTATTTGTCCATTTGTGCTACTTAATTGTATATGACGTTAATTTTAAAAAAAAGAATACATATTACATATACATATACATAATACATATACATACACTTCATATCTCCGTAACGGAAAAGATAGGATCGTGAAAGACCCCGATTCCCTCCCGTTTTCATGCCAATTTGGCTGTGCTAAAATAAGTTCATATTTGCCTGATGATATTCTTTTTTTTTTTTTTATAATATTTTAGACTTACCCCAGGTCCTTAAATTCGACTAAAATGTCTAAGCTACACAAAAGCGACACATTTGATTCTAAGGACAAAAAATGTCAGTTAATGCATTCCTTTATATTATGACTTTATTCTGCACTACGTGCTTTCAATTTTTATGTTCGTCCACCAGATGACGCTACTTGTTTTTATTATTCATAGCAGCTTGCACAATTTTTCACTGCAAGGGTATCTTGCTACTGAAGTGTGTGTGTGTACATGTTTAAACATCTTTGTGAGGACAGAAAATTGGCATGCTACTATACTCGTGGGGACCAACAGTCACTTATGGGGACAAAATGCCTGTTCCCACGAATTTGAAGGCATTTCTGAGGCTCAAAATGTGGTTGGGTGTCAAGTTTACAATTAGGTTATGATTAGGTTTAGGCTGAGGGTTAGGATTAGGATTTGGCGTTCATATTTAATGGTTAGGGTTAGGGTAAGCGTCTAAGGAAAGCATTATGTGAATGAGATGTCCTCACTAAGGTATGAAAACGAGTGTGTGTTTGTTTGATGTCTAACTTATTTTCTCTTAGAAGACCATTCTTTGCATTATAAAACTAGTTCAATGATAATAAATTATGCTAACCTTTCAGAGCTGCAAAAGTTATCCCGGCAGCAAGAACTAAAGTAAAACTAGACTGTACAGCATAGAACGGACTCTGGAAATGATCCTGCACTCTGAGAGAGAAAACTGCTCTCCAGCCTCCTCTGAGGACTCCTTCATGTCAGTCTCAGAGGTAGAAAGAAACCAGTTGGATTCTAGTTCTGGCACATCTGAAGATGGATAAAGGAGTGACAGGATGGACTTGTCCATCTCCACATTTTGGTGTCCCACACAAAACTGTACTATGTCCTTGCACCCAGAGGTTTAGTCCTGGGTATGCCATTATGCCATGAGTGAAGTCCAGCTTTGCAGATCCCTCTCATCAGAAAATGTAAAAAAAAAAAAAAAAAAAAAAAAAAAGTAAGGGCAGTGTGATTTTTTTTTGAAACAAGGGTCAAATGCATTAGCATTTTAAGGCTTAAAGAAAAACAGGCAATGACACAAACTTATGGGACAGAGTGCTCTTTGAGATGCTATGAAAGGGATCACTTTATTTTGAGTTTAGCTGTTGTTTATTTAGTCAACAGATGGATCATCTTCCTTTAAGACCAAAGACTTGTATGACCCGAGTATCAGGAACATTAACACCAAGATATGCAAGGTTGTTGGTTATGACTTGTACACAGTAGCTGGCAGTGGAATGGATACTGTCCATAAAGACCTGGAACAATAATAAGGGCAATTTTTCCTTCTTTTTATAGCATAAGCATTGTTTATATAGTAAATATTTAGGGTTTGGAGCAGGATTGACCTGTTCTTTGTTTAACCATCCACAACTGTGCTGGTTCTGCATACCTGGTCTCTCTCAGGTGTCCAAGGGATGAACAGCTGTTAACGAGAGAGTGACTATGGATAAATTGAAGATTTTACAGAACTACAACAACAACAAAAACATTTCCAACACACTGAAAGCACACACACACACACACACACACACACACACACACAAACAGATTAAAAACAACAACAAAAATAAATAAATAAGAAGAGATTTATGAAACACTATTGATGGAGTCAGTCTGATATGAATTAGTTTCATCAATTTGGGAGTGCTGTTGGTAAATTGTCCATCTCTGGTCATTAAACAGAGACCTTGAAATAACCATAGGATGCTTTAAAATAATAATAATAAAAAATTAAAATCAATACACACGTTAACTTGTAGCCAGAGTAGTTCAACAGCTATTGCAGTAACATATTCAAGTCTCTCACTGTTTTGCAAATTTTCAGGTAGAAGCTGCAGTCTGTAAGTGTCTGAGTGAAGCCAGCAAAAAGTGATTTACAGCAGTCAAGGTGAGACAGAAATTATAAAGATGTCTTTTTTTTTAAATGAAACATGAAAGCAACTTTTATTTTGACAACAAACCAAGCTTATTTTCAATTTTGAGACCAATGATTAAAACAGCTGGGACTGATGAAGTAAACATTTATAACTGTTTGTCATCTCCATATCATTGGTGAGATATACTGTATTTTGAATGATCTTGCTGATAGCAGTGCACCAGGTTCCTGTTTGACAGGTAAGATCATAATACATGTAGAGCAGAGTCTGTAATATCAGCTAGAATTTATATTGATGCAGGAGAAAGTGTTTAGAATTATTTAGTAAAAGCAGATTCAGGTTTAACTTTTTCGAAAACAACTGAATACAGACAGAAATACCAGAAATTAAAGAACTGTTATCAATAAAAAATAATGAAATGATCAAAAATCTTCTCTGCTCGTTACTTGTGTATGTGTTGGTGTGTATATTGGGCTATAGGGTGCTGTGTTTGTTCACGGGGTCTCTGGATTCAGTCCCTCTGAGAGTCCATAGATGTCGCCTGAAGCTGTAAAGTCCAAAACACAGTGTTACTCACACTGCTGTTGGAGTTGCTTTTATATGCAACACAATTAATACAGAGTAAATAAGAAAAATAGTTTACTTACTTTGTTCCCTTTTTCTTTCTGGAAATAGAAAGGGAAGCAATATTTCAGAATGCCAGAGAAATTCTGTTTTGCAGTTTGTATCAGATTATTAGCTCAGCTCATCTGAATATCTCACCTCTCTTCTTTTTGCAAACACAAAATCCAATGATGATGAAAACAACAGAAACAACCACAGCAGGAATGATCATCATGTATGAGGGCCTCTCTGCTCAGTCAAAACAAACAAACCAGATAAAATGTGTATAAGAAGCAGGTTAGAGTAGAAGTACATCCATCCATCATGTAGTATTATTCTAGTTCTAATATAAATCCCATAATGGTGAGGGGAAGTAAATAATCTCTCAGACTCATATACCATGACATATTTCAGTTAAGCAGAGCGGACACACTAAAATTATGTGGCTGACTTTTAACACCTATTATGTTCCCTGATTGAAAGCCCAAAAATATAAACCAATGGTTTTATGGATTAGAGACACTGTTGAATTTTGAAATTTATTTAGATTCTGCTTGAGGCCCAAACAAAAACAGGATAAAACATTCAAATACCACAATATCAAGAATCCAGAGTACAAGCAAACAAAACGAATCAAATGATTTTCCCTCACCTTTTGTAATGTTTTCAACCCAGTTGGTTCTGATCAATGTTTTATTCAGGCTGGTGATGATGTTGTCTTCACCATCAGAGAGCTGAAACACACAGTCGTATCTTCTCCAGTCTTCAGGTGTGACGGATGAAACATTCAGATCAACACTCATCTGGAAGGTCTCATCATTGTTGGGGAGAATCTCTCCAGGATCCACACCCTCATGAAGCTCCTCTCCATCTTTCCTCCAGAACATCAGACCTCTGTCAGGATAAAAACCTGTAGCCTGGCAGCTGACTGGAGAGGAGGGAGTCTTCTGGAGGAGAAACACTGAGGGAAGAACTGGAGGGGGGGGGGGGGGGGGGCATGGAGAATGCGTGGAATAACATGGGAAAGTAAAAACAGAAAAGGAAAGAGGAATAAAGGTGGAGGTATTGAATCGGGACATATGAAGAAAATATCTGCCCGAAATCAGTCTCATAAAAATAAAATTTAAAGTGTATCAGGTCATGTGATTCTACCTGATTTCTGTAGGGGGCTTTTTGCACTGTCCACATACATCTTCAGCCACTCTGGACAAATCTGAGTGAGGAAGTTTTCATTGTGTTTAGTTCGAACTCTGTCAGCATCCCATTCCTGTTTAATAATGTCAGCCTCTGGTTTCAGTGCGATCCATGTCAGTGTCTCCAGATTGAATTCAAGAAAGTCTTCTCCGTTATAACCAAAGTGTACTAAGCCAGTCACCTCACCAGTGTTTTCATCACGTTCACAGCCGCCTATCCTCTGTAAAACATGGACACCTGAAGAGACAGACAGAAAACAGTGATCGCAAAGAGCTGTTATATATTGCACCTTGTGTTAAGCACTGCTATTTTCAAAGGTTTGAGTTGTGCTCATAATTCAAGTCCAATAATTAGATGATCATCATCATTTTTATTAGCACGAACTGCACTCAAAAAAATGGTTGTTACATGTACAAGATTCAAACTTGTAATTTGAACTAAATAATTTCATGTTTCTATGGTGAACGTAATTAAATCATGTAGCATCTGCATGAAATTCAGCAACTTAATTTGTTCTTGTTGAGATGACATCATACAATCTAGTAAGAGATGTTCGTTGCCTGGACTCACGACATTCCCATGATCACATTAGATGTCAAACTGCAGGAAAATCGCTGGAGTTTTAAGAGCCAGACAACTACACCCACACCACGTGTATGCTATCACTATTTAATGTGGTTTAACCTGTCAAGGACAAAAACGTGCAGAAAATTCTGCATCAACCCTTGTAATCATAGCTTTCCTAGTTTTGCTAAGCCTGGATTGAGAGCTTGGTGACGTGATGGTTAGTACTGTTGCCTCACAGTAAGAAATCCACAATCTGGCTGGTTTGCAGTGTGTAATTAGAGTTAGGTTAATTGGTGATTCTAAATTACCCATGAATGTAAGTGCAAATGCTTGTTTGTCTCTATGAAATCATCAACCCCCATATTGGTTCATTAAGCAAGACTAGCAGTAATTGCCTTGATTAACAAAGTAGTTGTTCAAACAACAAGATTTCATTGTGTTTTCCTAAAGTTTTTAACTTGTGTAGAATGAATTAAAACAAATTTCACTCTACATACTTAAATCAATCACTTCAAGTTAATGCAAGTATACTACGTTGATCCAACGTAATCTGATTACATTAAACCACCAAATGCCAAATGTGCTGGTCTGACATGGTCAAAAATGGGTTATTGTACTTGGTTAAATCACGTGGAAAAAGGTGCCATGATTAAATTGTGTTCATCCAACAACAGATTTTTTTGAGTGTGGAACACTGCAGCTTTTAAAGGCAGGCCTGATGTGAAGATAACAGGACCACAAGAAAACAATAAAGGAGGAAAAAAACACAGAAACCGATTGATCGCATCAGTCATGTGACAGATGTCTTGATTATAGCAACAGCTTTAAAAAGCTGAAAAAGTGTTAAAGTACAATGCTTCAAGGCAAACTCTAAATTGAAAATTTGTAATTTTAGGAGCACAGAATGTAAAATGTAGCTTTTCACATCAGTCTGTTTTGTTTAGATATATCCCATGATTTAAAATGATCTGAGGTTCACCTTCACTTTTGGTGAATTGCTTCAAATTAGAAATCATGTTTTTGAAGAAGTTTGGCTCTTCCTTGAAACACATGTGATTGTACCACTCCTTGTGCTGAGGACTGGTTTGTAATATTTTCTTCGCCCAGTCCTGTTTTGGTTTTAATGTCATGTTGTTGCTGTCACAGTAACCCGCCTGGATGCCGTTAAACACCACTACACCCATGAACTCTGGGATGTTTGGGACTCCAGAGGATCCAGTGACAAAATACTTCAGTGAATGTTTCACTGTGGAGCAAACAATATTTATAATGTTAGTGAATTAAGAAAATAAACATTAGCATAATACACTCAGTATGATTAAGGTAACATATATACACAATAACGTTACAGTAACAGTGACATGAGTCTAGCATACTTTTATTGTCATTAAAAATAAAAGTCACTGATCTGGTTTGAGGGTGTTCCTTACAGCAAAACTAAAAGTTACCAAGAAAAACCGGCATCTATCTACTGGGAAACAAAATCTGTGAGTGTGTGTGTGTGTGTGTGTGTGTCTTAAATCATCCTAAATCTCCAGTATAGTACTTTTTTTCAGTACTAATAAGAGAATTCTGTCCTGTTTCATATTCTTATTATTCCAGAAACTGTGTTCTAAACTTCAATTAAAAATGTCAAAAGCGCTTTAAAGTACAATCAAATCAAAAGCTGCTCAAGGTCGGGTTACTGCTGTTAGAGATAAAAGATTTTTCTTACCTGCAAATAAACTACGACAGAAGATAAGCAGCAAACACAACTTCATCGTTTCTCTATCTTTAAGGTCATAACTAATATTCCTTTTATTTACTGAAATGTGAATCAACAAGTCGTCGTCCACCGACAGTGACCAACCCGTGTCCCTCCCCCTGTTCCTCCAGTTTCTCCAGTTAGCACGCTTGTAACCATGGAGACACTTAACTCTGCAGTTCTTACACACAAAACCTTTTTTTATATGCAGTAAAAATAAGAAAACATAGAAAGTCTTATGAAACTATGCAAACTACTGAATGATTTAACATTGCGTTGTTTCAAAGTTTTCATCAGTGTTGCCTAAAGGCAGAAATTGGCGCAGTTTATGTCTGCAGGGGTCTGCAGAGATGTTTTCTGTCTGTTTCCTAACCCTGGACCTGTACAGGTCCTGGGTAGAGGGAAGACCAGCACCAGTGATCCTCTCTGCATAACATATGCTTCGTGACTAAACCAGACAGTGATGATGTTCAAGGTACAGACTGGATAACGGCAGTGTAAAAAAATAACCAGCAGCTCCTGCAGGTTGAACTTGCTGAGTTAGCACAGGAAGTAATGTTGAATATTATTTTTGTTTGTGGTATATCGGCACATATATGATCTCTGAATAGTCATGTTAAGCAGACTGGACAACAGCGACGCCTTGTGGCAAAGACCCAGAAGGTTCATTCTGTTAATCAGAAAATAGCTTTTTCAGTGGGAGAAACTTTTCGTAACTCATTCAAGTGACTTCCTCAGCCTTACCTGGATGATGCACCAAGACTTGTGGCAAAGAGTTTAATTACGGTATCATGAGCAGCTGCCTGCCATTCATCTACAGCCAGTTTCTATAAATTGAGACTATTTAAAGCACATCCTCTCTCTACCCTTATTGTCAGGAATCTAAGTCCATGATACAATTAAAAGAAAATCGGAATGAATGAAGATTTTTTTTAAAGTAGAGCCACAAAAGTAGCTTTTAGATGATATAGTGTAAGTAATTTTTTGTCAGGACACCGCACATCTCTTTCAAAATGAAACAGCACCAAAACACGTAACCAATCTGATTCCTTTCACCAAAAGACCAACACAAATATATAGCGTACAGCCTGAGAATGTAGATTCACAAACAAAAAAAGAGTTTCAACAATCTCTAGAAAAAAATAAATAGATAGTAAATAAACTGAAAGACAAAATCAATATCCCTTTTTTGACAGTTTTATTTTTATTTCATTAAATTTTTGTTTTCCTTCTTTTTTAAGCCATGTTTTTAGGCTATGGAAGTCTGTTTTACATATTTTAAGATTCAGACATTAAAATGAAACACTGTCGCAGTCACATTATCATTTGCATTTCGTCTGATATATAATCCTAGGCAAAGCAAACGACTCTCAAGCTCACAGGCCTCTGGTAGCCCCTTGAAAATAAATCACGGCAGAAGAAAAACAGCAAAAATAACTTAATTCCCTCGTTATCTTGAAAGCAGCATTGGTAACCGTGAATTTGGTGGACGTTGCTTGTGAAAGCCTGACAGAGTACAAGGTTCAGTTTGCACCGATATGGGATTAATAGCCTGCCATAAATTGAAACTGGAAGAAGCTTTGAATGATCTAAATAAGACTAATTCTTGTTATAAAAATAAGTCTGGTAACAATTTTATTTTCTCTATATAAACATTAGGAAACCAAAGTTGGCAGCCTGTTTGGATATCTTTATGTATTAGTCCTGTCAATGTAACATTTAGTGCAGTATTGTCAGCCTGCAGACACGAGTGATCCAGTGAAAAGTCACAATACAAACCGTTAATACTATTCAGGCCAGAATCAAATTCCCCTCACTGACACCGCTATTTGTCCACTTAATTTAATATGAATGTATATGAAGTTATTTATAAAAATGAATAAATATTTTTCCCAGTAGATTAATAAGAACACAATCTGCTTTGATGGTGGACTTTTTCTGCTTTCCTGTGGAGGAGTCCTCTTCTCTCCAGAAGAAAGCCTCTGCCCATTACAGAGCGTGTAGCTTCTAGCTTGTTATCGATGTTCTATTTCGCTTCTATTTGCTTCTATTTGCTCATCACAACTACATCATGAATTTTAAAGCCAGCGAACCATGCACGTAACATTTACGGCTATGTATGTTTTTTTTTCTTTAAGATTATAGACTTATCTCAGATGTCTGAAATGTCTGAGCTACACAAAAGCGACACATTTGATTATAAGGACAGAAAATGTCAATTAATGCATTCCTTTATGTAAAGAGTTCATTCTGGACTACTTGTTTTCAATTTTTACATTCATCCACCAGATGGCGCTACTTGTTTTTATTATTCATAGCATCTTGCACAACTCCACACTTTTTACTACAAGGGTACCTTGCTACCTAAGTGTGTGTGTGTGTGTGTGTGTGTGTGTGTGTGAGATGTCTAACTTATTTTCTCTGAGAAAGCCACTCTCTGCATTATAAACTAGTTCAATTATATTAAAAGCTGCTAACCTTTCAGAGCTTCAAAGATTCAAAGATATTCTGCGAGCGAGAACTAAAGTAAATCTGGACTTTACAGCACTACAAACCGGCTCTGTCTGTTCTGGTCGTTGTGTCCCTGGGCAAGACACTTCACCTACCGCCTACTGGTGTTGGCCAGAGGGGCTGATGGCGCGATACGGCAGCCTCGCTTCTGTCAGTCTGCCCCAGGGCAGCTGTGGCTACAACTGTAGCTTGCCTCCACCAGTGTGTGAATGCAAGAGTGAATGAATGGTGGAATTGTAAAGTGCTTTGAGGGTTTCGAAACGCGCTATATAAATGTAATCCAGTCAGCGGACTCTGGAAATGATTGCGCACTCTGAGAGAGAAGACTGCTCTCCACCCTTGTTTGAGGACTGCTCTATGTCATTCTCAGAGGTAGTCAGAGACCAGCTGGATTCCAGCTCTGGCACACCTGAAGATGCATGAAGTGATGAGATGGACTTGTCCATCTCCATATTTTGGTGTCCCACAAAGACTGTGCTATGTCCCAGCACCCGGAGGTTTGATCCTGGGACACTACACAGTATACCACTATGCCATTACTGACCCGATGTCCAGCCTTGCAGGTACCTCTCATTAGTAAATGTAAGGGCAGTGTGAAATTTTTTGTCATAAGGGTCAAATGTGTTAGGATGTTAAGGCAGAAAAACAGGCAATGACACAAACTTTGTGTCAGTGTACGTGGATTTGTCATGAAACATACTTAATAATGTGGGTTAGAAACTGCAATAATGTCACCCAGGAGCCACCAGTAGACAAAGAAAGGCTCAGGTGACCTGGGCTGTCCATAGCCCCCAAGTGTACTGAAAAACCTAAGGCCAGAGATCCTGATGACACCTGCATATCCATCCCAGCAGAGGAAGGAGGGAGACCCTAGATGGAGCATTAGGTATAACAACCAAACTGTAATAACCAAAACTAGATGATAATCAACATTAAATTTGATACTGTTGCTTTGGAGTGGAATGATGATGCCAGTGCATGTGTACAGCAATTACTCAAAGAAGCAGATTCAAATGGCAAATACATCTACACATACACAGCTGGAAAAAAATCAGTAAAAATATTTGTGCACTAATATACAACAAGCGCTATAACCTGTCCATCATTGGTCTACAAAATGCTGTGATAAGCTTAATTAATTTAATCACGAGTTTAATGAATGTGTTTGAGCCGCATAACATACAGAAGCAGCCAGAGGAAAGAGTGGAGGGCAGAACTACTTGTCGGTTAGTCAGGATTGTGGATTTAGTCTCTCAGACTGCTCGGGGACATTATCAGGAGCTGTAAGATAAAAAAAAAAAGTCTGGATTTTTTCTTGTCTTTTCCAAAGTATAATAAACAGTGATTGTAGGTTTCTGTTTGCAAACACAACCCTCTCGCTCCTGAGGGATTAGTGGTTGTCAAGTGAGTGATAGCATAAATAACAAAGGGAATCTGTAGTGGCAAGACACTGTCACGGGTTCAAAATATTGGGGATGGATACAGGAGGAAAACCAAAATAATAACACTGGTCCGGCCGGGTCAAGTCAAACGATGATTTTAATGCACACGTGTGGGAGACGGGACACTGTACGCAGACAGCACCAGATCTCTCACTGAAAACCACACAACAATAGTTTTTATGAAAATCAGGGTATTGGAACGCCCCCTCATGCATAAAGTAGGTACAATACAATCAATGTTGACAACTTTTAACACATTAAAAGAACATCTTCTTCTTCCCGAGGCCAGATCCTTCCCAGTAATCTTCTAACTCTGCTTATCCCCTGGAACAAACAGTCTCTCCTGCAAGCATAATCAAACAGCTACAAGGTCTTGCAAACTATTATTTAAATATTTGAACTCTCCCCTACACATGAGTTTAACTACTGCTTGTGTGTGTGCGTGTGTGCCTTGACCTCAGCATTCACTCTGTCTATAAGGACAGAGGCCAACTCTGCATGTGTGCAATAACCTAACTGAAACCATACATGTAATCTGTTGAATAAATGTTCTAATCAAATGCCACTACTCAAAGTTTAATAAAAGAATATAAATGAATAAAGGATCATAATGAATAACATGTTATATGTGTTTTGTAAGCGTGTTCTTTCTATAGCTCAAGATCCTTAACACAATAGATTGTTCAGTCCTCGCGCCGAACAAAGTTTCCGACCCTCCACTAGTTGACCGAGCCCCCTCATTGGCAAGCACAAAAATACAATGCATGTATATGAAAAGAATTATCACTGCACCTGTAATAGAAAATGTTAATATGGGATTATGACGATACCTGTAATACAAGTTGTAACATAAGGCCGACAGCCTAAAGAAATTCTCTAATGAAGTAACAATTAATGATGATACATAAATGAACTAATGAGTAATTATTGCCAATACACACTACTTAAAGGTTAACAAAAGATATATCTAAATAAAGGATCATAAAATAACATGATATAAGTGTCTTATAAGCATGTGCGGCCTTCTACGCTCTACGTCACTTCCCTCAATAGATCAGCCAGACATCCCGCTGACTTTTTAACCCTTACTGACGTGAGCACAACTCCATAATAAGCACCAAGTGGCAATATGTATAAAGATGATCATGGTTACACCTGCAATGAAAGATTATATGATTATACCAACACCTGTAAATAGAAGATTAACATGAGGTTATAACAATCACTGTAATACCAACGTTAATGTAATGTCAATAGCTTCAATAAATGCTTTAATGCAATGCTTATTATATGATTCTGATGTAATGATAAAATAACAGTAAAATATCCCTTCTGATGATTAGCTTAATTAATTTAATCACGAGTTTAATGAATGTGTTTGAGCCGCATAACATACAGAAGCAGCCAGAGGAAAGAGTGGAGGGCAGAACTACTTGTCGGTTAGTCAGGATTGTGGATTTAGTCTCTCAGACTGCTCGGGGACATTATCAGGAGCTGTAAGATAAAAAAAAAAAGTCTGGATTTTTTCTTGTCTTTTCCAAAGTATAATAAACAGTGATTGTAGGTTTCTGTTTGCAAACACAACCCTCTCTCCCCAGAGGGACTAATGGTTGTCAAGTGAGTGATAGCATAAATAACAAAGGGAATCTGTAGTGACAAGACACCATGAAGGTTTTGCTTTTGCATGATTCTGTAATTGGTCTAAATTTGCTTCTTTAATCATTTATCACATCTGACAAAATACAAATACAATAAACTGAGGTTTTGCTTAGAGAGTGTAGAACAATAAGCTGAAATAAGCAAATGAAAATTATATCAAACCAACACAACTGACAATATGGATAAGAACATTAATGTTTAAACTAAATGCAGTATTTACTCAGTTACAATTTCTCACCTTTCTTCCTTTTATAAATCACAAATGTCACAGCTGCAATGATGGTGAAAACTAGAACAACCAGTGCTGCACCGATAAAGGTCATGATGTCAGTGGGCTTCTCTGTTAAACAAAAGTATGAGATTTTATGATACAGAACAAAAATGTGTGCAGTTTAATCTAGATACAATCTAGATTAAATTTTAATCTAGATTGTAAAATTAACCTCTCCAATATACCAAATGACAGTTTCATAACTGTGGCAGTATCCAGTCTTACACCAGTTTGTTTGGGGAGGATCTCTCCATGATCCCCGCTTTCATGAAGCTCCTCTCCATCTTTCCTCCACAACAGTTTGGCTTTGTGTGGATAGAAACCTGTAGCGTGGCAGCTGACTGGAGAGGAGGGAGTCTTCTGGAGGAGAGACACTGAGGGAAGAACTACAGAGAGAAAGGAAAAAGCGAAAAATGTTAGATTCTGAGTTGTACTCTATCTTAGAAAAAGGAAGCCATATGAATTTCCTCGCTTACTACATCAGATTATGTGATTATACCTGCTGTCTCCAGAAAGCTCCTCCCATAGTGGAAATGCTTCTTTAAAAACTTCGGGCATAAATGGCTTAAAGAGTTTTTATTATGTTGTAATCGGGCATGTTCCATATTCCATCATAGTTTGGTGATGACAGCCTGTGGTTATGCAGTGATCCATGTCCGTTCTGCAGGTCAAACACTATAAAGTCTTCTCCATCATAACCATACTGATTGTATCCATTAATTTCTCCAGTCTCATCATTCCATTTACAACCACTCATCCTTTGCATAATATGAACATCTGAAAAAAAAAGAATAAAGCCACAAAAACTGCAATAAACCAGTGAGATGTCAGCAGAGGCCACAGCTAAGCCACAGCTAATATCATATCTGCAGATTCAAAAATAGAGGCTCTACATCCACTGTTACAGGAACAAAACCAAACTGTCAATTTGCGGGTAGAGTGAAAGGCTGATATTTTAAAGAACTTTTCCTCTCTGGATTCTTTTGTTTTATTTTATCAGTGTGGTGGGTTGACCATGACATTTCAGGGCTGCATACATGTCCTGCTACCACCAGGGATAGCCTTTAACAATAAAAAAGAGAATTAAATGAAGCTTATGCCAAAGTTTAGTAAGAACAATCTGTATGATAAATTGTAACGGACTGATTCTTATATAGCGCTTTTCTACTCTCCCGGAGCAGTCCAAGCGCTTAACTCGTCTGCCTGCTTTCCCAGGTGTTTAGCTCCTTCTCTATTCTTTACATCATTTCCACTTTACCACACTGTAAAACTCAATGCCAACATCAGCACTGTAGTAAAATCATTTTTATGCTCATCTTCTTCAAGCCAATTAGTCTCCACTCGGCATAGTTTAAATCGCACTGCTTACCTTTCATGCTCCCTTGCCTTCTGCCTTAATTTCTGGCACAGCTTCGATTTCATTCAGCTGTGATGGACCATCAGAGTCTAACAGCCAAACAGCTTACAAGGACATGAAATGCTGCACATAAAAAAGCCTATTTACATCATGGAGCCCTGCTCTCAAAAACTGACATAGATGTAACTCTGTCTGTAAAGCTGGATTTAAGAAAGAAGTGCTTAAAGTTTTACCAACATGTTTAGTGGCATCTTCTGTTAATACGGAACATGACGTCATGTTGTAGGTTGGTTGCGGCTAATTGATTTACATTAGCTTATGTTAGCTAACCAGTGGGTGACCTTGCCATGCCCGTCCAAGGAATGTGGCACATCCTTGGCATACATGGCTGTAAAGCTCCTTTCAAGATGGCGGCGCGTGTAGACGCAGCGACCTCACGCTCTCCTGAAAATGCGGTGTTTTGTTCGTCAAGTAAGTGTCTTTCTGCAAGTGTTTCTCGTCAGTCCACGTCGGAATATGTGTACAGTCGTCAGGCTCTCTTACACATTCGGAGAAGCAAGATTTGCCAAGTTTTGAACATAAACGTTGAGATGCTAAGGGAGATAGGACTTCTGCGACAGCCTGCTAGCTGGCCTAGCAACTCACCGGACTTGCCTGCTACCCCTCCCCGGGCAAGGAGGCGTCGAAGGCGGTGCGCTAGGACAAGGAAGCGGGGCAAGCGCGGAGGTGTCCGCCCAGCCATACCATCGATCCTCTTGGCCAACGTACGATCTCTGGACAATAAAATGGATAACATACGACTTCTGAGATCAGCGAATCGCAGAGTAAGTGACTGTTGTGTGCTAGTTTTCACTGAGACATGGCTTAATGACAACATTCCGGACTCGGCCATACAACTGGAGCAGCTAGCATGCTACAGAGCCGACAGGGCTCTCGTAGACGGAGGCAAGACCCGAGGTGGCGGGGTCTGTGTTTACATCCGTGACGAGTGGTGTCGTGATGCCACTGTAGTATGCAAACACTGCTCATCACTGGCGGAGTTCATGATCGTGAAGTGTCGCCCTTTCTACTTGCCCAGGGAGATAAGTTCGATCCTGTTGGTCGCTACTTATATACCTCCATCTAGCAACAACAGCGATAGAAATGCGGCGCTGAACGAACTGTATCAGGCCATCAGTGAGCAACAAACAGCACACCCAGACGGTTTCATCATCCTCACAGGAGACTTTAATCATGCTGATCTTAAAACTGTTCTCCCAGAGTTTCATCAGCATGTACATTTTCCAACAAGGGGAGACAACATATTGGACCTGGTCTACACACAGGAAAAAGGAGCATACAAAGCCATCCCCCTCCCCCACATCGGCACCTCTGATCACCTCACTGTTATGCTAATGCCAGCATACAGACAGAGAGTGAAGGTCATCAAACCTGTTATGAAAGAGGTAAGAGTGTGGCCACAGGAGGCCACCTCTGCTCTTCAAGACTGCTTTGGGTCAACTGATTGGGACATATTCAAGGAAGCAGCCACCTATAATAACATCATAGAGATTGAGGAGTACACAGACACGGTGAGCTCATACATCACCAAATGCATTGATGATGTTACACAAATGAAAAGCATCACAACTCGAGCCAACCGGAAGCCATGGCTGACAGGAGATGTCCACAGGCTGCTGAAGGCCAGAGACAAGGCCTTCAGAGCTGGGGATGAAATAGGCCTGAGAACAGCGAGAGCCAACCTGTCCCGTGGCATCAGGAAAGCGAAACAGGACTACACACACAAGATAACCTCCCACTTCAATGATAGCAAGGACGCACGAAGCCTATGGCAAGGCATCCAGGCTATTACAGACTACAAGCCTGCAGCGCGTAGCTGTGAGAGCGACACCACTCTGCTCAACAACCTGAACAGCTTCTTTGCACGATTTGAAGCACAGAACAACACATGCCCACAGAAAACACCACCACCTCCACACGACCAGCCTCTGTGCCTGTCTGCTGCCAGCGTGAAGAGGACACTCACCACCATCAACGCCCGGAAAGCAGCGGGTCCAGATAACATCCCTGGTAGTGTGCTGAAAGACTGCGCAGAGGAGCTGAAGGATGTCTTCACAGACATCTTTAACACCTCCCTGAGGCAAGCCACTGTCCCATCATGCTTCAAGACTGCCACCATCATACCTGTGCCAAAGAAACCTTCCCCAGCCTGCTTCAACGACTACCGCCCCGTGGCACTGACACCCATCATCATGAAGTGCTTTGAACGACTAGTCATGTCACACATCAAATCCACCCTACCTCCCACCCTGGACCCATACCAGTTCGCATACAGAGCGAAACGATCCACAGAGGATGCAATCTGCTCTGCCCTCCACTCAGCCCTAACTCACCTGGACAAGAAAGACTCATATGTGAGAATGCTGTTCATAGACTTCATTCAACACCATAATACCACAACAACTCATCTGCAAACTGGACAGACTGGGCCTCAGCACCTCCCTCTGCAACTGGCTGCTGGATTTCCTCAGCCAGAGGCCTCAAGCGGTGCGTGTGGGCAACAAGGTCTCAAACAGCATCACCCTGAGCACGGGGGCTCCACAAGGCTGTGTGCTCAGTCCTCTGCTCTTCACCCTGCTGACACATGACTGCACACCAACCTACAGCTCCAACCACCTTGTGAAGTTTGCGGACGACACAATGCTGGTGGGGCTCATCACCAAGGGAGATGAGACCCACTACAGGAAAGAGGTTGAGCTCCTGACCACGTGGTGCAGAGACAACAACCTCCTGCTAAATGTTAGCAAGACCAAGGAGGTTATTGTCAACTTCCAGAGAGGCCACACCTGTCACCCCCCATTGACCATCGACGGCGCTGCGGTGGAGAGGGTGAGCAGCACCAAGTTCTTGGGGGTGCACATCAGTGAGGACCTCTCCTGGACCACCAACACAGCATCACTGGCCAAGAAAGCACAACAGCGCCTCTACTTCCTGCGCAAACTCAAGCGGGCAAGTGCTCCACCACCCATCCTGACCACATTCTACAGAGGAACCATTGAAAGCATCCTTTCCAGCTGCATCACTGTGTGGGGCGGTAGCTGCACTGACTATAACAGGAAAGCTCTACAACGCATTGTGAGAACAGCTGAGAGGATAGTTGGTGTACCACTCCCCTCCCTGCAAGACATCTACACCACCCGCCTCACCCGCAAAGCCATCACAATTGTCAACGATGCAACCCACCCCGCGCACTGTCTGTTCAGCCTCTTGCCCTCTGGAAAGAGATACAGAAGTCTCCGCTCCCGCACTACCAGGCTCACCAACAGCTTCATCCACCAGGCTGTGAGACTGCTGAACTCTCTCCCCTCCCGGCTCCCAGCCAGCAGAACCACCAGACTGGCAGGAGTATAGGAAGACAGACTGGACTCTACCCCCCCACCCACCCACACACACTCCCCAACAAGGAAACACTCTCTGAACCAAGAACTGGAAAACACTCCTGACTGGAAACAACTACCTCTGCATTGCAATTGCACACACCTGCTGCTATATATTTTTAGTATTTTTTTTAGCACTATTTATATTATTTATATTACTACTACTGCTGCTACAGTCTTATGCTGCACTAAAACAAAAACCCTTACCAACCACAACCTGGGACTACCTCAAGTAGACTAGTATACTACTTTACAGTGCACACTGCTGGAACACTTTATTATATGTTAGGTCTTGTCTTGTTATATCCTGTATGTTACCTAAATATAATGCCTTAAGCCTACCTGCACTTTTTTTATTTATATTACCTTATTGTTTAGGACTGTTTTTGTTGTGCATCTGCACTTTATTGTTGTCTATGTCTACGCATGGGACAGTGTGAAACGTAATTTCAATTCCTTTGTATGGCAAGTACATTTGAAGAAATTGACAAATAAAACTGACTTTGACTTTGATTTTGACATCACGAACCAAAGCAACATCATGAATTGACTGAAAATCTCAACCATTTCTTTGGCCACCATGAGGTGGGGGATTTAGAGACTGGGGACCCAGCAACAATCAGGTACTTGTCCTGCAGACTGCTGAAGTACAATAAACACTCTGTAGGGTCAACTTATGGAAAGCACCTCATCCTGATGGTGTACTGGGATGAGTACAGCAAGACTGCACCATGGAAGCAGAGAGGTCTTCACAAGCATCTTTAACACATCTCTGTCACACTGCTCTGTTCCACCTGTTTAAAAATATCTTTAATATGCTATTACCCAAACAGACTGCATTAATGCATTAAATTAAATTAAATTTATTTATACATTACCAAATCACAACCACAGTCGCCTCAAGGCACTTTATAGTGTAAGGTAGACGAGCCAAGGTGTGACAACGGTTGTAGTTCACAATCAGCCAAGGTTTCAGTTGAGCTCATTGACCTCAGGAAATCACATGATGGGTGGGGTCAGGTTTCACAATGAGCTCAGCTGAAACCTTGGCTGATTGTGAACTACACCCGTTTTCACAACTTGACTTGTGTGATTAGGCAGAGAATCATTAGGGGTCCATTGTCCCTCTTGGGGGGACACTCCCAAAGGGCTTAAATCTGGGACTCTCCACCATTTGACCTTAAAACTGAAGAAGCTTCTTGGATGAGAGGTGAAACGTCTTAAAGCAACTTAAAGAAGTCCAGACGCTTTTTCTTTTTCCAAGCTTCTTAGACTACGATGACCTGGATGACTGAGAGACTTACAGGGTGCTGAATGTTTTTTTTCTGAAATTAAAAGGCAACAAATAATAACAAAATGCCAGATAAGTTCATTTTTCCATTAGCTTAGCTTATCCAAATCTCTCACTTTACTTCTACAGGCGACCGTGGCTCAAGAGTTAGCAGTTCGTCTCGTAATCGGAAGGTTGCCGGTTCGAGCCCCGGCTCGGACAGTCTTGGTCGTTGTGTCCTTGGGCAAGACACTTCACTCGTTGTCTACTGGTGGTGGTCAGAGGGCCCGGTGGCGCCAATGACCGGCAGCCTCGTCTCTGTCAGTGCGCCCCAGGGCAGCTGTGGCTTCAATGTAGCTTGTAGCATCACCAGTGTGTGAATGTAGTGTAAAGCGCTTTGGGGTCCTTAGGGACTAAGTAAAGCGCTATACAAATACAGGTCGCTGTAGCAAAGATGCAGATCATCATAACAGATCTCAACTCTGCTGTTGTGGGCTTTTTATAGCAACTAGTTTTCTTGGAAACAGTAAAACCTTTTGTCATGTGAGTTTTCCATCTGTGAGTGCAAACACACCAAACTACATTTTTCATATTTTGCAAACTGCTCAAAATCCACTGAGCAGCTGCTCACTTTTGTTTTAGCTCAAGAGCCTGTGCAATCTCAGAGATGTCCGCTGATCACTCTGCATTCCTTCACACATAACTGTTTCTGTAGAGAAAACGTAGTCTCCACCCTCTGGAAACATGGGACTGCAGAGCCTATAGAAGCAGTATAGAAACAATGTCAAAAATGTGTCGAAGTTTGACAATGAAAAGAAGTCCAGAACAACCACATTTCAGCCGGAGGTCATACGGACGACAACACTAGATGTTCAGTAAACGTCGATAATAAAGACGTCAATCTGACGTCACTTTGCACTGTGGGAAAGTCAACTTCGACCTTTGAACATGGAGGCAAGGCAGAAAAAAATGAAGTGTTAAGTGTGGTTCAGCTGAAGTGCTTTGATAATGAGAGCAGAAACTGAAAATAAAAATGATGTGTGAATGTGTGGTTGTGTATGCGTGGTTTTGGCTTTTGTTCCTTTATCATCACAGTGTTTGCAGGTGTGACAGATGAGACGATAACACAGATAAAAAACATCTTTAAAGGATCAAACCAACAAATGATGCATGTCCTCATTAAAATCACAGTAAAGTGTGACAATAAGATGACTCTCTCTAAACTCTCTAGAAGTTTAGAGAGAAGCAGCAAGGAAGAAAAGAGAGGAAGATCCAGTAATGGGGAGGTAGGGGTCTCCAAAAAGGTAAAAGAATAGTGAACGACTTCGTCTGCTCTGTAAACTCAGTTTTAAAGTGACACATGAACCAATTCCCCACATGATCCAGTCTCTCTATTTTAATCTTGCAGCAGATTCCCCAAGGAGGAGGACTAGCATCCACAGCTCAAGAAAAGTGGTCCCATATTCTCTGAAGCTTGAGAGAATATTTATCAGTCAGTCAGTGCAACATTTATGAAATAATTATAAACTTCAGCTAAACAAGCTCAGAATTTAACCATAACCAGAAATAAATACCCCTTCTCCTTAGTGCTATTTTCTCAGCTGTGTTTGATTTTTTAGTGCAAGATAAAAGCTTACATGACAATCAAATAATATTTATTAATCTGTAGTAATTTATAGACTATTACTGTGCTACTTATTTTGCATCTTGAGTTTTCACACAACAACAGGAAAAACCCCTACAGAAATGAAGCTTTTTGAAAACCAAAGTCAGAGTGAATAGGTTGCTGCAGAGGCATCAGTGGCAAATTGTAACATATGCAGTAGGTTACAAAAGGTTACAAAAGCACAGTGTGGTCACTGTGTGCAGGGGCACAAATCTCACATTTAACCACCACATTTCCTGAGGCTGAGGTTGTACACCTGTAAGGCTGCTTGGGGATGATATGAATGCCCACTTCTTTCACAGCTGACATGCAGCTAAGTCACAACTGATAGCCTGCTAAACAGTATCTGTAAAATATGGTGAAAATTTTATTTCTCTTTCTTCTCTTCTGCCAGGTTGCATCGCCAGGTAGGATCAGATTTTGTTTCTATGTGTTTCTTGTGTCATTGATTGTTATTATTGATTATTTTAACATATCTAAAAATATTACATGCATCCCTTTAAAATTTAAAAAGAAATAGAGAAAAAAATCCCAAACGTCACTTTTTGGATCAATGTGAACAATGTTTTCATGTGAAATGTCTGTTTGCATCTCAGAATAAACTCACTAAAACTGTTAAACCACTGAGGTCGAGTTTGACAGTAATCAGCTTGATTGTTTTCTTATTTATATTATTGTAGGGTCTTTAACTTACAGGACCTTACAACATAAAACATCTTGGAACAATTATTATTGTAATTTTGTACAATGAAGGTGAACTGATATGAACTGAAAGTGAATTCCTAAGCTATATTTTGACAGGTCGGAGTGAACGGATTCAGATGCAGACTCGAGTTTGACTGAGAGGAAGTTCAAAAGTTTATTTACAACAGGCTCAGTGCAGAATATATACAGGGTGAAGGGGCAGAGGGTCCAGGGCTCCAGGGATGGGTTGGTGGTAAGGGGAATACACACATACACACATACGTGCAGGGAAAGCGATCCCAGGGCCCTCGGGGATGAGGATGGGTGGGGGTGGGCAGAAAGGGAATCCACACAATATCCGCTTCTAGCTTGCATGCTCACTCCTCTCCTGCCATTCATGCTGCTCAACACTTTACACCACTGCTGCAACAGGCACTCCAAGCAGGTTCAAGGAAAGGTCTGGGAAATCTATACACGAGACAATAGGTCAGGAACACCAGCGAACAGAGACTCGAGAACAATGCCGGGAACACAAACTCACATAGCTTAAAGGTCCAGTGACGAGAAGCTCAGAGCCACCACCTTAAGTAGTGGCTGAAGACCTGGTCAGTGAGCATCAGCTGGAGGTAATCAGGCCAGGTGTGTGGGCCAAAGGTGGGAGCCCAAATTAACCCCACAGAGACAACAAAAACAAACAAAGCAATATGTGGCCTGGAGTGAGTTGGCCAGAGAGGCACAGGGACTGTGACACACAACCCACAGATGGACATTTCTGCATTTGTCAGTTCAACAGTGCTTTACAGGTATTTACAATCGTGATTTCCCCTGCGGTTTCTGGCTCCTGCCCCAGACTCAGCCACTCTGTCACTCCCGTTGTGTCCCCCCCCTCCTTCTCACTGCAGGACATAAGAAAAGTCTCTCCTTATCAAGTCAGTTCTGTGCATCTGTTCCTTCCCGCCTCCGTGCCGCCCTGTGATCTCACTGCGTCACCTCTGCAGCAGGCCAAAGACCACGCCCCCGCCACAGGAACCATAACATATTTTAAGTGTTTTCAGTACTTTGGGGCAGTAGAAAAGCACTATATATCACAGTGGTAATATATTCAGAATATGCAATATTAAAATTGTTTATATTGTATGAAGTTGTATTATATTGTATATAAATGTTCAAAATCGCAAATGACAGGCCAAGGATAATCACAGTTAAACAATTAATCACTGATTCAGTAGCCTGATGGCCTGAAGATTAAAATTGTTTTTTAGTCTGGTTGTCATAGCTTTCACACTCCTGTCTGAGAGTGTGAGGAGTGTGAACAGTGTGTGGTGTGGGCAGTACTTGATAATGTTGTGTGCCCTATTAAGTATTAATTAATATGAATTAATTAATATGAATTATTAATTTATTGTAAGAAGAATGTAACTTAACCTCTTTGCTCTACAGTGACTCACAGTTTAAGACTTCTCTTCACTGGATTTTTGGGAGAAGAAAAATGGTTTGCTGGTGTTGCAGTGGTCAATGGATTTGAGGTGATTTACTGCAGCAAGAACAGCATGACAGCTGAAACCAGACAGGACTGGGTGAAGGAACTAATACAATATCATCCAACATACTGGTTCACAAATGAATGTCGTGAGAGTGAAAGCTTGTTAAGTCTCAACATTGAAGCGCTAATGAAAAGCTTTTTACTTTTACTTCAGTGATTTATATTTGGCATCCTTACAGTAATAACCCATTCACCAGTAGTTTGTGTAAGGTATATGAAATATAACCTCCATCATCTTTTATCTCCATTTATGGTGTAGATCAGCCATGTCCCTTTTAGGAAACAAAATGGTTTTTGATGCTTGTCTTCAAAAATAGCATCTCTTTAGACATGTCAGCACGACACAAAAAACACAGTACACAGCTTTAGTGTGGTGTACTGGTGTACCTTGTGACTTCGGAGCTTATGATGTACTGATTAATAGATCATATTTCCTTTTTGGTTTTTCACTTTCTTTCACTTTCTTTCTCTCAGGTGTTCACACATTTCAGAGGATGTCTGGCTGTGAATGGGATGATGAGACGGGCGAGGTGAATGGTTTTAATCAGTTTGGTTATGATGGAGAAGACTTCATTGCATTTGATTTAAAGACGCGTACATGGATTCCTACAAAGCCACAGGCTGTGATCTTCAAACAACAGTGGGACAACAACAGAGAGGCATTAAATAGAGAAAGGAATAATCTCATCATGATCTGTCCTGAAATGCTGAAGAAATTTTTGAACTATGGGAGGACACTCCTGGTAAAACCAGGTAGACATGCATTACTTGATTTTAACATATAAAGATTTGAACTATATCGATACACTAACTAATCTTCTTAATGTCTTCCTCTCCAGTTCTTCCCTCATTTTATCTCCTCCAGAAGACTCCTTCCTCTCCAGTCACCTGCCATGCTACAGGTTTCAATCCTGACAAAGTGAACATGGTCTGGAGGAAAGATGGAGTGGAGATTCATGAGGGCGTAAACAAAGGAGAGATCCTCCCCAACAATGATTGGACCTTCCAGATTAGTGTTGACCTGGAAATGTCATCAGTCAGACCTGAAGACTGGGAAAGATATGCCTGTGTGTTTCAGTTCTCCGGTGTGAACCAGGATATCGTCACCAAACTGGACAAAGCAGTGATCTGGACCAATAAGGGTAAGATGGATTTTATTTGCCTGTCTCAAAAAACCCCCCATTTTTGTTCAGTCATCATCTGAGGGATTTATTCATTTATTTCATTTTCTTATGTTGCTATCTTCATGTTTGTTGCTTTGACTGCATGCAGGCTATGTTTCCACAATCACAAACACACAGTTATTTGCTTTAATTGCATATTTAAAAAAACTAAACTCCATGGAAACTGAGACAGGACAACATTCCCTGCTTATTTATTTTTTAACAACAATGGGGATTTGAAGCATGACCAGCAGTGACAGAATAGTAGACAGGTTAGTCATAGGCAATTTATTATAATTATAGTTTATTATAATTACTTACTTACTTATTTAGCCCTTTATTGTCATTGGACATATACAATGAAATTCTGGGTGCTCCACCCAACTACTGTGCAGGAAATATAATTAAGCTCACTGCTCTATTTTCACCACAGAAATATGGACCTGCAAGACACAGTGAGCAAATTTTAAATGTAAATATAAATAGAACATTTATGTTTTGTGAATATTGATAAGTTGAAGATATACAGTGTAACATATGTGTTTAGCAGATATTTATTTCAACTGTCAGGCCCATCCAACATCCTTCCCTGCCAACTGATCCAGATCAACACCAGGTAGTGATCAGGTGACAGTTCAGCTCCTCTACAGGGAGTGCAGAATTATTAGGCAAGTTGTATTTTTGAGGAATAATTTTATTATTGAACAACAACCATGTTCTCAATGAACCCAAAAAACTCATTAATATCAAAGCTGAATGTTTTTGGAAGTAGTTTTTAGTTTGTTTTTAGTTTTAGCTATTTTAGGGGGATATCTGTGTGTGCAGGTGACTATTACTGTGCATAATTATTAGGCAACTTAACAAAAAACAAATATATACCCATTTCAATTATTTATTTTTACCAGTGAAACCAATATAACATCTCCACATTCACAAATATACATTTCTGACATTCAAAAACAAAACAAAAACAAATCAGCGACCAATATAGCCACCTTTCTTTGCAAGGACACTCAAAAGCCTGCCATCCATGGATTCTGTCAGTGTTTTGATCTGTTCACCATCAACATTGCGTGCAGCAGCAACCACAGCCTCCCAGACACTGTTCAGAGAGGTGTACTGTTTTCCCTCCTTGTAAATCTCACATTTGATGATGGACCACAGGTTCTCAGTGTGGTTCAGATCAGGTGAACAAGGAGGCCATGTCATTAGTTTTTCTTCTTTTATACCCTTTCTTGCCAGCCACGCTGTGGAGTACTTGGACGCGTGTGATGGAGCATTGTCCTGCATGAAAATCATGTTTTTCTTGAAGGATGCAGACTTCTTCCTGTACCACTGCTTGAAGAAGGTGTCTTCCAGAAACTGGCAGTAGGACTGGGAGTTGAGCTTGACTCCATCCTCAACCCGAAAAGGCCCCACAAGCTCATCTTTGATGATACCAGCCCAAACCAGTACTCCACCTCCACCTTGCTGGCGTCTGAGTCGGACTGGAGCTCTCTGCCCTTTACCAATCCAGCCACGGGCCCATCCATCTGGCCCATCAAGACTCACTCTCATTTCATCAGTCCATAAAACCTTAGAAAAATCAGTCTTGAGATATTTCTTGGCCCAGTCTTGACGTTTCAGCTTGTGTGTCTTGTTCAGTGGTGGTCGTGTTTCAGCCTTTCTTACCTTGGCCATGTCTCTGAGTATTGCACACCTTGTGCTTTTGGGCACTCCAGTGATGTTGCAGCTCTGAAATATGGCCAAACTGGTGGCAAGTGGCATCTTGGCAGCTGCACGCTTGACTTTTCTCAGTTCATGGGCAGTTATTTTGCGCCTTGGTTTTTCCACACGCTTCTTGCGACCCTGTTGACTATTTTGAATGAAACGCTTGATTGTTCGATGATCACGCTTCAGAAGCTTTGCAATTTTAAGACTGCTGCATCCCTCTGCAAGATATCTCACTATTTTTGACTTTTCTGAGCCTGTCAAGTCCTTCTTTTGACCCATTTTGCCAAAGGAAAGGAAGTTGCCTAATAATTATGCACACCTGATATAGGGTGTTGATGTCATTAGACCACACCCCTTCTCATCACAGAGATGCACATCACCTAATATGCTTAATTGGTAGTAGGCTTTCGAGCCTATACAGCTTGGAGTAAGACAACATGCATGAAGAGGATGATGTGGACAAAATACTCATTTGCCTAATAATTCTGCACTCCCTGTATGTGATTGAACAGAATCATAAACAGGACTTGCAAAGAGAGCGAGTGCAGTCAAGTTGGGTTTTCTTCAGGAGGTCAGGTCTCCAAGTGTTATTACAAACATTGTACAAGTATTTGAACATAACATACAGACACACAAACACATAAAAAGACACATAATCTACCAATTAACTCTACTCAAAACTAGAAAGTGAAATGAACACATTCTCATGAACTACATTAGCTAACTGTTTGCTAGCAAATGTAAACTGTCATCATCCCTGGATATTGAGGTTTTGGGTTCCAGGTGCTTTCTAGTTTTGTATTTTCCATTAGCTTTGTATTAGTGATGTATCTGGCCCCTGACCTGGGCCACAGCCCCTGAGTACATACTGTAGGAACATGATTAGTTTGAACCAGAAGTACTCTGGTTTCCAAATTTAATTTAAATATACACACTGATCATGGGTCAGGTTGCTGGGACTCTTGTATAGCTGCTTGCAATACAAATACCAAGAAGCAATCTGAGAACCCAAACCTCTGCCAACACAGCTAACTCTCAGGGCAGTATTTACTTTTAAGGGTATAATACTATATTTTCTAAATATTCATTTTGCTTTCTTTGTTTTTAAACATACTTTAATTGGTTTGTAATTCAGCAAAATCAAGTGCAAGGTGCAAGATTCTGTTGTTTCCAGTACAGTTATTTTTATAGTTTTTTATATTTATGTGGATATAGTACATTGATTTCATTGTAAAGTAAATTTACTTTACATTGAAAATCACTTGATATTTACTTAGAAATAAATTTCAAGTGAATACAGCAACTGAGATGAAGTATTCAGAGATTATATGTAGTGAATAGAGCTACTATACATGTATTAATTGTGAGATGGTGGTTACAGATTTTATTTTTCTAATGGGCTTTAATTTTCTGCATCACAAACCAGCAAATATGCACATTCACTCAAACACTCAACACATTACAGTGTCAACTATACTGTCAACAGTGTCTTCTCTACAAAGTAACATGGAAATATTGTGATTCATGTATTTTTATAATTTACTTTACAGAGCAGTGTTCAGTGAGCTTTCACCCATTTAAATACTTTCAGAACCACTAAATATCGTTTTCAAAGTTTGAATAATGTAAACCAAAATGTTCAATGTTCTGTCATTACTTTTCCAGTTTCCCATTGGGATCATGTAATAACTTTCAATCGTGTAAAACCAATTTTGCAAATTATGGAGGACTTCTCTCACTGGGATTGACCATCGCAGGATGCTTCATGTGCAAGAGAAAAAGGAATGGTGAGGAACAAAACATTAATATTTTTACAAATAATAATGAAGGTTTACAGTGTTTTGCTCTTTAAGTCCAAGCCTCTGAGGTCAACAATCATGTTAATTTTCACATGTTGAGTGATAATTCTTTTCTCAGTATTTCAGAATTCTAGTGTGCTAACATTAACTTTTCCTTATTCACAAAGCCCTGACCTTCCTCATTCTTCTCACTGTGTGACTGTGTGAGAGCTGGTTAGAAGATTTAGCTCTTAGTGCAGTGTGTCTTTCTAGGTTTTCAGTGATTGAGCACCCTCTTCTTAAAGAGTAAGGACAGTCTTGACTAGGAAGACCAACACGTTCTCGCTCCCAACTCGTCAAATGTGTGACGCATGGTCAGGCTCCCTCTGCTTCACTTATCGACGCGCAGGGTCAAGGGCGTAGATTTGGTTTTGGCATTGGTGGGGATGGAGGATTCAACCACCGAACCCACCGAAAAAAAGGAGAAATATACTACCCTACATATGCTATTTTACATGCTTTTAAACCATTTAAAATTACAATTCATAGTTTTATATGTGAATTATATAATGTTAAATTACTTAAGTATTTTAGGCTTTAGTTTTCTTCAGCCATATTCCATATAAATAAGGTATCATACAAAAATAAAAATAGAATCATGACAATAAAAGAATATGACTTTAAGGACTTAACAACATTACTTCAGTTATAGTCAGTGTTGGGTAAGTTACTTTAAATTAGTAACTTAGTTACATTACTAGTTACTTCTATCAAAAGTAACTCAGTTACTTCAAGTTACTCGTTACTTTCAAAGTAACTAGTTACTAGGGAAAGTAACTTTGGTTTTACTCAGAATTCTCTTGTTAATGTGTTGCTTCTGTAACTTGATACCCAGCAAGAGTACCAGTCTTCTAGCTTGCTTACTTGCCACAAGTGCACTGTGCCACCTACCAACAGAAGGAAAAAATAATGTGCACATTTCCACGAGAGAAATCCCACGCCTGGACCGTCATTGACCGCTGCCATGATTCTAGCCTACGTCACAGCGTCATCTGTGCTTTTTACATCCAACACAAAAACTGCAGTCGTGGTGCTTTTGATTGTACTCAGAACTCAGAAATTCTGCCTTCTGAATAGGAAGATGTAGGTAACACCAGACTGCAGATGAGCTGCATACAGAGCTGGACTGGGACAAAAAATCGGCCCGGGCATTTTGACAAGAGACCAGCCCACCATTATAGGAAAAATCATAAAGCCTTTGAATGAAAACAAACGCTGTTGTGACAGTGATGTACACTGTTCTGATGGTATATATGTATCAATCTATCAATCGTTTGTTGTAAGATTCAGATAATTATTTTTTAAAAGCTAGATATTTTAAATGAGAATAAGAAAGAAAAGTATTTCTTTGTGCCCCCCTCTCTCTGTTAATGCCCTACCTGGCCCCCTGGCAACACTTTGCTAGACCCGCCCCTGCACAGTTACCAGCTGTCAGCTACTTAGAAAAGGATCCTGGTGTTATTTGTCTCTCAGAAACAGTTCATAACTTCCCTTCAACTCATTCATGTCACCTAAAAGG
Organism: Oreochromis niloticus; assembly: GCF_001858045.2. Lineage (NCBI taxonomy): Eukaryota > Metazoa > Chordata > Actinopteri > Cichliformes > Cichlidae > Oreochromis > Oreochromis niloticus. The sequence continues at coordinate 7,138,646 of NC_031985.2, forward strand.
TAAACCTGTTTCTCCATCACCTGTTCAGCTCTGATGATTCAGTAAGGACATCTCCTGGTTTCATCTGCATGTTTCCCTCTGACCAGATAACCAAACCAATATCATGACCAGCAGCTTTTACAGCTGTGGCTCCAGCAAACATCAGCTGATACTACAAATTAATATTAAATAAATTTTAACAACAGCTGATCAAGCTTAAACGTGCTGCTGTTGTTTAACGCGACATCCGCTGGTTTCCTCTTTCTGGCGCAAAGTGGATGATAAACAAGCAAGAGAGAAAAGCCGATCAGCTGATCATTGATCAATTTCATGATTGAAGTAGAAACAGGAGAGGAGAGAATGAGAGAAGAAGAGGCAGCTGTGCAGCTCCAGCTTTGTGTCTTTTTCATTGTAGCTGAAGTTTGGGACAAACTGTTCCTTTTCAGCTCAACACGAAACGCGTAATATTTTCTCTGAATACGAGACAATTCCGTTTTTTACGGGACGGTTGGCAACTCTAATAATTAACCGTATGAACAAAATAAAGTTCAACATCACTAACATCGTAGCACCCACCCAGCTGTATAGAAACTCCGTCATGCTAGCTAGTATGCAGTAGGAAAAAGTCAGAATAACGAAAATAAACTCCACCTAAACTTGGTTTATATCTGACCCAGATAGACTGCAGGTCATAACTTCTTACCTGAAGTTCAGTTCACACTCAGACCGGCGGCCGCCTCGGGTCTCTCTTCCTTCTGCGTCCCCTTTCCCTCATCCACCTGCTGGCTTCCACCACTTGCTAATGTTACTGAATCTGTGGAAGCTCCGCGATAGCCACCACACGAAGTAACGAGTAACGAGCCTATCTAAATATCAGTAACGAGTAACGCGTTCCTGACTTTGGCATAATAACTAGTTACCGTGCTCGTTGCCACAATAATAACGTCGTTACTGTAACGTGTCACTTAATAACGCGTTAGTCCCAACACTGGTTATAGTACACCAACATCTCTTATACATTAGCACTAAGGGAACACTGAATGACCTGCTGGTTTTTGTCCATAAAACTACTCATCTAAGATTACCACAAAGTAAAAGATCTCTCAGCAAAATTATGCAACATTTTAGGCACTATTGCCCCGATCAACTCAGTGAGCTGGGATTTTTTATTCTAAACATGAACTACTGTTACAGCAACAGACATGGATTACTGGTGCCCCACACAACAACTCAATGTCCACTATGTGAAGGAGCCAAACACATGCCTTCTCCTCTCCTTAACTGAGATAAACTGCTGGCATATTGGTTTTACATCTATACTGTCCAGTCTCTCCTGGTGGAAATGGCATATAGCAGCATTGTTTAATCTCATTTGAGTCATTGTTGACCTTAGCCATGTTTTTAGTCTTCTAAGAGCACTGAAGCTTCTTTCAGCCTCAGTACATGCGTTTTATCCTCAGATTAAAATTCTTATTATGTGCTTGATGTGCCTCACCTTTGGCCCTGGCTCTTCCCCTCTGACTGCACTAGGACATACTGCCACCTGATAAAATACCACATTGATTTGTGCCATATAAAACGTGAGACATGTCAATTCAGATTCTTTGTCAAATATACACTAATGAATCAATTTACATCAGCAGCCTAACAATTGTCATGATAATAAATACTAGTTAATCTATAGCACCAAATCATCAGTCAGTCACCTGTGACCTCGCCTCTTCACCTCTGTCTGAGCTACAACATGGCAGAGCTGCCTCTGTCACCTGATAAATAACAGTGAGACACTCCAAATACACGCAGTCACACATGCTTCAAATACAGTCATGAACCACCAAGTCATCATCCAATTTCACCTGTGATCTTGTGTCACCATTACTCTCTGAGCTTTGTGTTGGTTCTTCTGTCACCTGACAAATAGGACATACATGACAATAAGAATAAAATGTGCAGCTGCTTCAGTGTTTCTGTCAATTTGTGCAGATCTTGACTCATCAGTAATGTTTGTAGGGTGAGTGCATTTTTAAAACAATTTGTGCAAACTGCACTACAAGGTGGAATATTTGCAAAATCATGACTACCTCATGATATATTGTCTCAAAAATGAACCCTATGAATATGTCACAACCATTAGGATGAAATTATTGTGTCACCAACATTTTAACATTAGACATATAATTTTAACAGCCTCTGTAAACTAATATCCTGGCTTGCTCGAGGCTGCTGTTTTCTCTGACAGTTTCAATCAAAATTAGAAATGCTACTCTGAGACTGAGATAACTAATAGTGCTGCCTGTTGTGCAGTTAGTTTCCAAAACACGTTATTCATGGTTACATACAATTTTAGACTGATGTGGGCCAAAGCCTAGCATAGCCTGTAACGTTATTATGAGGGACACATTTTATGAGTTAACTTGTCTTTAAGTGACTTACAGGTTCCTTTGAAAAATACTTTCTTATATCCAGGTTCTTCCTTTGTGCTGCCATCCTCCTCTCCTCCTTGCAGGGCCTTGCAGCGCAGGCTTGCCGCTGCTAAAACTAAACAGAGCTCCCTGAAAGGCACAGCCAATCACATTGGCCATATTTGTCACATGATGTAGGAGCGAACATAATTTAACTCTTTCTGCACCGCTGGGTGAATGAGACGTTGACAGATCGGGGGGGCTTCTTTCTATCGGGTTTGTTTTTCTTTACTCGCAGAGATCAAATTATTGGTGGGGACAATTCAATAATCGTTGGATATTGCTGGGGACACGTCCCTTCCGTCCATGCCAAATCTACGCCCTTGTGACACGCTAAGGAGAGTGTGCAAGGTTGACCTTGATGACCAGCATTGTCGTATATGCCAGACAGCACCATTTGTTTTAGGGAGTCAGGCACCACAAACTGGAATCTCTTGTGTTTGTTCAGTGGGTCCCTGACAACTCTGTAGAGCACACCATTGAGGACTGTGAGCTTATCCCATTGTTTCAGGAATGTATGCCGGTTCTCTTGATAGCGCTCAACACAGTGGGTACTCTGGAGATCACAGGATCCCCTTTTTGGTGAGACAGGAGATCGGCATGGGACAGCACATGAGAGACATCACAGGCAGGTGAACTAATGGAGGTCAGGTAAGCAGCGAGGGATGTTGTGGACTGACAAGAAGCAGACTCTCACTCACAGAGGGAGGACATGAGAGAAGAGACGTCATCAGTTGACAGAGACAAATCAATCGCAGCAGAGGGTGGAGAACTGTGTATCGACTGAGGTTGACAGGTCAAATGGAAGGCATCTTGGACACTGGCATCTTTCACATCACTGACGTGCTCTAGCAACTCAAAGTAGGGCTCTGACAGGAGGCGCTGGGCCTCACAAAGGGTTCCCTGCTCAGGGTATCTGCCACAATGTTCAGCTTTCCAGGAACATAATTGATCTCAAAAGCAATATGGGGCAAGCTTAGAGACCCAGCGCTGTTCACAGGCATCCAGATTTGGCATAGTCACAATGTATGTGAGAGGATTGTTATCAGTCCAGAGTGAACTGATGACCCTTGAGCCAGTAGCTAAACTTCTCGCACACAGCCCACTTCAGAGCCAAAAATTCAAGCCTGTGTGCTGCGTATATGTCCTGGTTGCGGCTGAGAGACTTACAAGCAAAGGCTATAGGTCTTGCTCGCTCCTCACCAGCTGGCACCTGGGTTAAGACAGCACCCAGCCTGTCCATGGAAGCATCAGTTGAAAGGATGAGTGGCCTCTCAAAATCAGGATGTGCCAGCACCGCACAGCTGAGGAGTGCACCTTTGAGTTCCTCATATGCCTTCTCGCAAGCAGGGGTCCAGTCATGAGGGGTCAGCTTACGTAAGGTCCCAGGTTTTTGACTACCATGGCAGCCTTTAATCCTCTTCTGACTGGCAGTTAGAGCAAAGAGTGTCTTCGCAAAATTAGAGCATCCTGGAATTAATTGCTGGTAAAACATCACCAAGCCAAGGAAGGAACTCACTTTCCTCTAGGAGGGGGTGCAACCGTCACCATCCATGAGGTCAGTCTTCTGAAAACTGGTGATAACCCTCACTTTATCCTGATCAACCGAGACATCACCAGCATCTACTACATGACCCAAAAACCTCACAGAGTGTCTGAGAAAATGACATTTTTTCTTCAGCTTCAGATTACTGGTTGTATCTACTCTGGTCGAAAGAATCCACGCTTCGTACTGATGTCCACAATTCTTTTATTCCTCTCACAATCATGGAGAACCATGAAAACTAGAAACAAGTAAAATAATTTCAATAGCACATATGACATTCATCTCAGCCACTTATTCCTTTTCACAAAGTGCGCAAGTGCTAAACAAATAACAGCATAATGTTTTTTACTGTGTACGCCTTGTAAAACCAGCAGTAGAAAAGTTGTACATTCCGAAAAGTCCGCCATGTTACCGTTCTGTCTTGTCTCTCCCGCGCACAACTTCCGGTTCCCGCGACTCACAGGAAGTGACTACTTCACAATAATTTTTTAACAGAAACATTTCTTATAAGAAAGATGTATCACTGTATGTATGTATGTATGTATCACACAGATTATCTTTTCCTACTGCAGTAGGAATGTACACAAACATGAGTCATGTACACAAACATGAGTACCAAATAAAGAAAACAAATAGAAAACAATATGACAATCTCAGACACGCTACTGGTGTTGTCATGGCAACCAACACAAACATTTCAGCGTCAGCTACACTGGTCCTCAGAGAAAACAACCTCCAGATTGTTTTCTCTGAGTTTTTGGGGCCTCCTCTTCTGAAGGTGCAAAGACCAGCAGGTCATCAAGAGATCATAGGAGGCTGAAAAAGTTCAAGTCACCAAAGATGCTGAGCATCATCCGCAAAAAGGATGCTGGGCTGTTGCATAGGCCCTGGGGAAGTCTGTTGTACTCATACAGGCCAAGAGGTGTAATGAAAGCTGTGTATCGTCTGTCAGACTCAGTCTGACATTCTAAAATATGTGGTTTTATTGCATGCTGCGTACATAACCTATTGTCAGCTAGACCGATATTAAAATTTATAATATTGATAAAGTCACTAAAATGACTAAAAATTTTCAAACTAGTTACAGTCATTTGATGTTACTAAGATAGATGTCCTTTTGTAATATAGTTTAACTTTCTTTGTACATTTCATTTATCCACCATCATACATTAAACCAAGAAGAGGTCATTATACTAACAAGACAAGATAATGCAAAGCATTAAATAATCAATATTCATCTGAAGAAAGCTTAACAGTTAGAATAGATGGTGGTATAATGGTTAGCACTGTTGCCTAACAACTAAGAGGACTGAGGTTCGATTCCCGGGGTCACCCGGGTGCCTTTCTGTTTGGAGTTTGCATGTTCTCTGTGAATGAATAAAAAAAAATTAATAAATAATGTCACAGAATAAAACAATGTAATGTGGGTTTTGTTTTGTTCTAAAAGATCATTGCTCAGCAGTGGACTGTTGGAGAAGTATCTCTTTGGCTTGAGGAAAATGAATTGGCAGATTATCAACAGGTCTTTGTAAGTGAGCTTTTCTGTGGATGTGCCATATCAGTGTCCACAGTGCTCCACAAGAAAACCAACATATGAAAAACTGCGGAAACATCAACAGATATACCATGAAAGTGAATGGGGATTCTTCATTGTCTGCGGGCTAGAAGACTGTCCCAGAAAGTTCTTGTCTGGGAAATCTTTGAAAAATCACACAAGGAAGAAACATAAATATCAGAAACAAAGATTAGAGTCTGCCCCAGAGTGTGACCCTGTCATCCAGGAAACTGTTCAATCTCCCCAGTCATCTTAACTAGCTCAGAGTGAACTTATAGAGAACTTTACAGAGACTGTGAGAAAACAACTGGCATTGTTTGCTATGAATCCTCAAGAGAAAAGCATTGTAAATAGAAAAGTTCAAACATTTGTTCTTAATTGATTGATTGATTGATTGATTGATTGATTGATTGATTGATTGATTGATTGATTGATTGATTGATTGATTGATTGATAATACTTTATTCATCCCGAGGGAAAATGGGTTAAGGCTGCCAGCCTTCCCAGTGCCATCTTACCCTTCCAACCATACATACATTACACAAACATCACATGTGGAAGACAAGTCAGAGAGGTATAACAATGGAAAATGCACAACATGAGGAAAGACAAGGAGAAAAAAGAACTCCCTCCAGACTGAGCTCCAACAGGGAGATCAGTTTGAGAACAGAAAAAAACCCTCAGCAAATAGCACATGAACCATCACATCCCACAAAATAGAAGACATAAGCTTTGAAGGTGTTTGGAGGGGGTGGGGGGTGGGGTGAATGTAGGTCTTTGTCAGTGTACATGCATGTGTGTGTGTGTGTGTGTGTGTGTGTGTGTGTGTGTGCGTGCGTGTGTGTGTGTCTGTTCCGTGTTCAGCCAAGAGAAAGTGTCCCTTCACCCAGTTAAGCAAAAGTCAACAATCCTCGGTCGACGCGGGTGGCCTTGAATGAGGGGAAGAAAGTCACAACACAGTCTTGATATCTAAAGGAGAATTTTGTTATTCCTGCCAGCTTTTGCCTTCAGCATCCAGCTGGTGCCAGGGGGGCAGCATGAAATGAAGATGGTAGTTGTTTTGGTTAGTGCGAACAAACTGCTTCCAATTATACAGTTCGTCTAATGTCGATCAAATCCATAATTCTTCTCTAGGTTTTTAGAGAACAAGTCTGGGAGACTCTCTTAGCGTTAGAGAATAAGCGAGACTATACAAAAGACATGAGAAGCCAAGCAGGAAAGATAAGGGAGAGGGAGGAGAAAGTGCGACCACCTCCGTCAAGAACCAAGAGAAGAAGCAGAGTTAATGAAGTAAAGTCACTTTTCAAGTATTTTATTGAAAACTATAGGGAGGTATTTACTAAATGTTTGCAGACTCTTAATTTTGATATATCAAGTCTTCATTATATTGATGACAATAGTTTGGTAGAACATTGCTTCAGTGCAGTCAGCAACACATATCAACTAGACAGATACTGTGTTGAGAAATTAAACTTGATTGAACCTGTTGAATGTATCCTGGGGATAGATCCTTTTACTAGGAAACAGGACACTTTTCAGTATATTCCATTTAAAGTCTTACAATTAATATGTAATGATCCTAACATTTTAAGACAAATTAGGCCAGATCCCTGTGCTCCTGAAAGCTTAACAGATTTTAGTGATGGAAAAATTTACAAAGAAAGTGAGTTGTTTTTTTGGGGTTTTTTAACACAGACAACCCACATTTGAGAATTCAGTTGTACCATGATGAATTTGAAGTTGCTAATCCATTAGGATCAAATATACTTCTACATAAAGTGTCTGCCTTATATTTTACTTTGGGAAGTATTCCACCAAAAGAGAGATCTGTTTTAAGACATATTCATCTGTTGATACTTGTCAAACATATCTCCAAAAGTTGATTCTGTTCATCTGGACGTAGCGTTTTGTGGGAGAAATGTTTCGTCACTCATCACTCATTCAAGTGACTTCTTCAGTCTCAGCTGACTGCAGGTTTCCCCAATCTTGTCAAACATAGATTGGTGAAAACATATGGATTTGAGAAAATATTTGAACTATTAATTTGTGACCTACAGGTTTTGCAAGAACGTGGATTACGATTAAATTTTGAAGACAGGCAGTAGTGCACCAAAGGTGGTCTGGCCACAATATCTGCAGACAACCCAAAATCTCACACATTTGCAGGTTTTAGCTGCTCATTCAGTAATGTTAGAATATGCAGGTTTTGTATGTATCATTACGAGGACCTGTCTAAGATCATTAGTGAGGAGGTGTCACGGTCCTGGGTCGGTTCAACCCAGCATTTTGAGTTCCTTAGGTTTTGGTTTATCTCTGCATTATGGATTAGTTCTTATTCTCGGGTGATGCTGTTTTGATTGTGATTGTATTCTGTTTCTTTAAGCTATCTGGTGATGATGATGATTATTTTTGGTTTGGGTTTCGTTATCTTGCCCTCATGTTTAGTTTAGGTTGCCTGTGCTTAGTCTTCTCTGTCTGTCCATGATGCCTGCTTATCTATTTTTTATATCTATTTTGTTTTTAATGTCTCTGTAAAGCACTTTGAATCACCTTGTTGTTGAATTGTGCTATATAAATAAATTTGCCTTGCCTTGCCTTATGAGTCTGCGTCTGTGTCTCTGTCTGTCGTGGGCTTCCTGTTTTATTTTGTAGGTCTGCGTCCTATGTCAGTGCGTTCAGCTTTGTGCTCTCCCTGTCTCGTCAGTGTAATCAGCGTCAGCCGTGTCTCCCAGCTGTTTCCACTTCGCTCCGTTCACCTCTTGTATTTAGTGTCTGTGTCTTCCCCTACTCGGTGTCGCGTCGTTAACGTCTTCTACCTTCACTCCCTGTGTGTTCTGTTTGCCGTCATGCCAGTCTAGTGGTTTTCAGTATAGTTAGTTTTCTGTTCGGTAACTCCTGCAATAAAGCTGTTTGTTTGGAATTCACTTTCGCTTCCGTGAGTCCTGCATCTTGGGTCCTTCCTCTCTGCCTGCCTGCACACAGCCATGACAGGAGGATTGTGTTCTTAGGACAAAGACTGTTCATGCATACCATCTGAAATGTGTTGAGGACGATCCCCACTGTAGATCAGTCTAAGGTGTAACTGAACCATGTGCCTTCAACAAGCTGTCACATCTTGATACCACAAATACATTTCCACCTGATGTAATGCATGGTTTTATTGAAGGGGTCATTCCTCTTGTTTTGAAGTGTGTTTTAAAAGCCTTGAACAAAGACAAAACTGTTACATTCCAAGAGGTTAATGACAGTACAAGGAATTTTAGTTTTGGACAGAATGACTGCATCTCCAAACCTGTTCTAATACCTGAGAAGGTTGCACTGGATGGTGTAGAGATTACAAGGATATTTTGCTGCTATTTCTGCTGCTATTTTTTATGATCATTATTACTATTCCATTAATTATTAATATTGATATTGCATTTAGATGTTTAAACATATTGGCACCCAATTAAGCTTTTATTACAGGTCCAAGAAGAACCACTTTAAATTGTTAAGTTGAATCTATAATCTTAAATGTTTATATGCAGACTGCAGTGTGAAAGAGTAACTCTGTGCCAAAATAAGACAGGAAGTTACATGTTTTTGAAGTTACATGCTTTGCAGGAAGTGAAACCGAAAGCAGAGTCTGAGTGCAAGTATTTTGAGTAGGTTATGAATCTTTAGTATCTTTTATGTATCTATATCTTTGGATTAAGCTTTTAGTAGCGGTTAAAACATTTACTCAACATATTACATATATAGTTCCAATTAGGGTATTACATGTAAGGATGAGCCTATGTTCTGGTGAAGGGTCAGAAGTGCAACGGGTGAGATGAGAGAGCATTTAAGGACGAGACACACATACACACACATAGTTTCAGTTGTGTATGTGCTGGCCTTCTGTCTGGTGGAAAGGTTACAAGGTTTAGCTGATGAAGTGAAGGGTGAAATAAAGGGCAGCAGAAGCTGACACCCACATACACACACACATATTAGATAGACTCATTTGAGTAGGTAAGAGTTTAATCATGTTTTGCTTGCAACTGCAAAATTGTGCCTGCATATGTGACAGTTTGTGCAGAACGTGGGCCTGATGTTCCAGAAGATAACCCCGAGCAGGATGGTGACAGGAAGCACCTGGGTTCGAGCCGAAGATGATGTTCTTTAAACTATGTCAAAGTTAACTGAACGTTTGTGGTTTTGCATTGACGTATGCTGTATTGAGTCTGCCTGGCAACAGAAGGGGGGGGCTGTACTATTTCACCCCTATAAAGTCTTTGTTCTGACTATTGTAAGACAGTTCAATCACTGAATCTGCACAGTGTTGGACTCCACATGTGTATTCATTAAAATGTCGTCTAATTGCACCCGGCAGGATCAGTGGTCATTATTTTTGGTCTTTCTCCTCAATTTCTGAACCCTAACAATGGAAATATCTCTGGAACGGCTGTTGAGAAATGAACATTATTTACATTATTTAGATGCGCATCACACCCTCATTCCCTTTTGAAATTTAAACGTTACAGCCGCCATACTCTTACTCTCTGTTATGATTCTGTTTGTGTAGTTCAGCAGCTGTTATTGCAGCACACGCATATTCATATCTTGTGTCAAACTCTAAACATTCTTCTTATCACAGTGGAAGACAACACAAAGAAATGCATACTGTGTCAACACTCCAACCTATGTTTAACAGCAAAATGCAGTTTCCTCAAGCTGTGCTCACTGCGTTGACCAATAAAGATGCAGCACAAAGTCACCCACCAAGAACAGACTCAAAAACATGCTTATTCAAGCACTGTTTGACCACTTGAGTCATGAGACAATTGTTATAACCTCCCAATTCTTTCGATCTTTGGGCTGAAGGAAGGACAATACTCGGTGTATAAATGCTTAATCAACAATTCTTTATTTCCATACAATTCAACACTTATGAGCACAAACCATCCGGATGGGGAGACATGCATGAAGAGGGTCACAGCAAATCTCAAACTGGTGGAGGGTTACTCAGCCTCTTATAGCCTCTAGTGGCCCCCACCTAGTCGTAAAAATCTAAACATTCACATTCTTTCTCTCACACAGCGCCTAAGTTATGACCTCGGCTCCTTGTTTTATCTCCTCCTGATGAGATGGGGCAGAAAACCTCTCTGGTATGTTCTGTTCTCTTCTGATCAGACAAATAAGGCCATGACTCTCTGAAAACGGTATTTCTTATAACTCAGCAGTATAATGCATCATAAAACAATATCATTCATTCACAATAAATCAGCAGTCTAATCTACTACAAATCAGTTTAATAAATCTAATAGTTATCATCTCTTCAGGAAAATAAAGCAAACTAAAACTACATAATAATTTCACAATCATTAATCAGGGATATAACATGGCATAAGATAATATAATAATCTCACACAATGTAAGTCTAAATATGATTAAGATTTGATTAATTTAAAATACAGTATGTACATCAGAATTGAAGTTCAATTTTCAAATTTGCAGGTATCCCTCTCATGTGCAGTATGTAGAGCTTCTGAGGACTGTCCTTCTGAGTTTTCCTTTTTTGAAGAAGAGTTATGGCTCTGGATATGTAAGTATTCCTCAAAAGCAAACATTGATAAAATTGTCCAACAAATTGTCTCTCATTTGCCTTATTATTGGCTAACGAGTGTAACATGCTAACATATTCATTGTTACATGTTCAGAGGTTATCTGTTCCCTTGTGGCAACTACAATACAAGTAACAGTATTATGATTTTTGAGGCAGATCTCGTGCAGTATGGTCAAACAATAAATAAAATATCAATTACTCTTTTAAATTAATTAATGTTTCATTTCTCTGTGAATTCTCAAGTGAGTGGTGTGAAATTCAGCATTCTATTTGCACTATTTGCCTTTGTATCAGGATAGTATAGTTTTTGTATTAACAAATTTAACTTGAAAAGTAAAAGGTATAGGTATGAACATATGGACTGAAAGAGCATGATGAGTATGCTTGTAGTTCTATAATGCCATTAATACTTTATGTAATCTTTGGCTAATCAGACTATAAAGTGTAGATAATATAAAGTGCTCCAAACCTTTATATCATAATGTGTTTGTTCGACTCCTAAGAGTTAAAGAAGAGATCTGTAAATGGGAACTAATTAGGTTATGACATGATTACAACAAACCTACTAGCTTTATGTCACTCAAAGTTTTCTGGTAAATGTCTTGTATAAAGGGAGGACCTAGTTGCACCTGTTTATGAAGAATTACATCAATTTTTATCTTTTGTAGGATGCTCTGAACGAGTCTCTCAGGAACAAGTTTAAAAAGGAAAGAAGGCCATTAGTAAACGTAGAGGAGATTGAAAAAATGAGACAGAAATACTCAGTTCCAAATTCAGGAAGAAAAAGATCATCAGATGTCCAGCCCTGCATCCTTTTGAAAATAAAATCCCAAGGCAAGTTAAGTAGGCTCAATGTTTGTTTGCCATTTTAAATTGTATGTAAAAGTTAAAAGTATTGTTTTGTTTTGTTTTCTTTCAATATTTGCTAAACTTTTTAATAACCAGGATATCAATCCTCTTGACGATGGGGAAGATGAAAGGAGCACCGACCAACATGTATCAGCGATTAAGCAAGAGTGCCAAAAAAACAGGCCAAATGTGGATGTCATTTGTTCGCACCTCAGGAAAATACAAAAATATAGAGCACACTACATTCTTCAGCATACTACCAAAGAGGTTCAATGAGAATTCTCATGTCTTACTATCCCTGTTGTGGTGAGTCTTTTATCAAAAACTGCAGCAAAAAACAACAATAACAATAGTGCACAACAAAAACATAAATATGTACTGATGTGCTGCATATTTATACAGACTTCTAATAATCAGGTACATACAGGACAGGTAAAGTGACTGAATAAACAGATTTATTTAATGAGTTATAAAAGTATACACAGTTTAAACACTAACAAAAATTGCCACATTGACTATGGCTTTCTGTTTGGGTTTATTTTCATGCTTCAGGATAATTTTGGACCAATCTGATGCCTCTGATAGTTTTTCGTGAAGAATAGTCTAAACATCCCTTTTGCACACATCCCTTTAATATATGTCTGTGTACTTGTATTTACTTTACTCTACTCAAGACAATTCAATTTAAGATACATTTTATTTTGAAAGATTTAAAATTGTTCTTTAAAGAACCAATCAAAAAAAGGGTTCTTAAAACTGGTTTTTCAAAGAACCATTTTAAAAAGGGTTCTGTGAAAAACCATTTAAAGGTTCCCCAAAGACCCATTTCTTTATGGTTCTTTGGGGCACCTTTAAAGGTTCTTCAATGAACCACTAAAAGAAATTGTTCTTCAAAGAACCATTGCTTGAAAGGTTCTTTGTGGCCCTAAAAAAGGTTTTTCTACAACATCAGTCTAAAGAACCACTTTTGGTTCCAGTTGGCACCTTAATTTTTCTGAGTGTAGAAATCTTTCATGGGCAGGGTGGAATAAGGTCACTGAGGTTAGACCTCAGTATGTCAAACACAGCAGTAATAAGATCATTCCTATTCAACTCAGGGCAGCAACGAAGGGACACTTTGACCACATCTCTGGCTTTGCCAGTCAGTCTAGACATTAATATGGCAAACATTTCTTCATCTGTGTCACAGCTGATTCTGTGCAGATCAGATCTCATCATGTTCTCCCATTCACTGATGAGGAATAGATCTGTGTGGTCACCCTTGAAGTATGCTAGAGCTTTGGTGTCTGACTGAACAACAACCTTCAGCTCAGACTGGCCGTTGCAGCTAGAGGGCACATTCTGGGGAGACTGTGGCTAGGCGGGAGCTGGCTGGTGCATGGAGTTAAGGGAGGACGTGATATTTTCCCCAACTTGTTTTGCTAAATCAGTAATCAAGCTGCTCAACATGGTGACAGCTTGGGTGTGTTTGGCGTTCCCAAGCAGCTGGTGTGGAGCTAGCCACCCACAGTAATGGTGAGTGCATTACTGACTGGTCTACAATTATGCAAAACTTCACAAAACAATGAAATGTGGGGGGGAAAGACATTAAAGTAATCAAAACATCACAGAAAATAAAATAAAAAGTATGTCTGTGAAGGTTCTCAGTCATCCAGGTCATCATAGTCAAATGAGTTTGCGAAGAAAAGTAGTTGTCTCCTCTTAATGAAAATAGGGCGTAGGAGCCAACATCATCAGAAAAAAAAGATAATCCGTGCCTGTATAATCTGAGCCTACAATATAAAACAGGGACAGAAACGACTACGTACGTATCTGCCCTTTAAGTTCACATGTGACAGAGATGCCTGCAGTTCAGATCGCAGAGCATCGCACGCACACACTATATAAAAACCTGTGAGTCAAAGCGCAGGGCACAGGACCCAGACACAGCGCACAGCTGCAGTGAGGAGGCGGCAGAACAGCAGCAGCAGGCGGAGGAGGATATCGCAGATTTGTGATGTGACGAGTAACGGCACCAAGTGTAACCGGTGTGTTCCTGCGTTGTGTCTGACAATGAACAGTAACACAAAGAAAGAAAGACCTCCAAGTAATTAAATTGCCCGCTCTAGCTCCTCTCCCACAGGGGAATTGCAGAAAAGGGAAGAGGCCAAAGAGGTACCCCGTATTTATAGGGTTGCACCAAAGAAAAAGAATGAGGAGGGGCTCTGATAATGAATATAACTACAGGCTTGGAGGTCCTAAAAGTCAGGTATAAAAGGAACGGTTTGGGGTCTAGAACACATTTTGTGTAATTTCAACAATATGTAATTTATGCCCTGGTTACACATGCCCTCCCTCTGCGCAGAGGTTTTGAATAAAAGCATTACAAGTGTTCGTGACTTGAGTGTTTCTTTTCAGCTGAGTAACAAAGTCCCGGAGAGATCAAGTGAGGATCTCGACAATTGCGATAAAAACGTTTTGAAGAAACTCAAATACAAAATCAAATTTGCAGAGATTTGAATTGTAAATTTAATCTAAAACATTTTACGAGCTTTCGAAAACTTAGTTTGTGTCTAGCAAAGCCTTTAACATTTAAAATTCAAACTTTCAAAGTTTTTTGTTTTTGTTTTTTAGTTTCACATTATGCTGCGTATTACACCCTTACTTTGAGGGGAGGGGGACGAAACTGAAACCAACGCCTCTCAATTCGCTTGGATTTTCAGGCGAAGACCAACATATTTTCATCCAGTGGCTTGGAGGGTAAAGTAAAGATGAAGTTATTTTTATTGCTTCTCTGCTTTCGTGGGTTATTTGCAGGTAAGTTTTTTTTTAAGATATATGTTTTAAAAAAAAAAGGTTAAGCTCTCACGACAGTCTCAGCTGACCTTGGTCAGCGTTTTTACTTTCCCTAGTAGGCGAACTGCTTTACTGAACCTTTAAAGCTCAATTTTAGCACGTATTTTTACATTTTATAAATATGTACAACAACAACACGATCCAAACAAATCAATATTTTAGCAATTGTGTTTGATATGACGAAATTTTATTGACGTCGCAACTCTGTTCAGTGCTCCGTTATAACCAGTGCTGGACTGGTATTCCATACGTGACAGTATATGGATCCTTTTGAGGATAATGTGTCCATCGTTAGATCATACAGCCTATATGCTGTGGACAGATTTGTCCTCCCCCAATCTCTACTAAATCTCTAGTCCTGTGGCAGTGTTTTATTTTTAGGTCTCTGACCAATGATAATTATTACAGTATTTAGAGCTGAGTGGCGGTTTTTGATATGGGCGACATGGCCCGTTGCCCAGGGCAGCATCGTGGTGGGGACGGCATCCTGGGCATCCGCAAAAAAAAAGTTGCTCGCACCCATGCTGCCCCGACATCATGCCAGCGCATTTTGGGGATAGGCACCGATCGCTTTTCTGTTGCCCCTTTGCGAGGAGTAAAGGCGCCCTCTATTTGCGAGATGCGCCTGCTGCTTGGCGCACAGGGAGGGGCGGGATGGCCGGGAACTCTCTGGCTGGCTGGAGCAGCACCTAATAACCAGCTCGCAAAATAAAACAAAATAAAAACTTACCAGCATTATGATATAGACTAGTAATTTGCACTGATTTCTTCTCTGAATTCTATCAAACACATATACACGAAAAGTGAGCTTGAGGGCCCTGGTGCACACAGATAACTATAAACATGACCAGTAACAGAGTCTGGAGAATTATGAATCATGACGTGTAGCTAAAGTTACAGGGACGTTAACAGACGGCGCAACACAGACTGAATGAAACACAGAGGCTGTATCCCAATTCAGGGTCTGCAGCCTTAAAGGCCGCATTTTAAGGCCGATTATGTCACAGCGACGCGCCGAAGGCTGTCCCAATTCTAAGGCTGCTCTAAATGCGGCCCTCAAATGCGTCCTTCATTTCCCTGAATTTTAAGGATGTGACGGTGTAGACTTCATGGCCCAACACATCCCAGACTTCATAGCGCGGCGGTGGGTGTGGATAATTTTGCCGAAAACAACGTTGGAAGCGGTAAGTACTGAATATTATGTAACTTATTTATGTGTGTGTTTAATAATGAAGAACATTAGAACATTACTGTTGGCCACATGTCGGCAAAGTTATGTGACATTAGTGATGTTTGTACTTTCAGCGTTTACTTGGTTTTAAAGCCTTTACTTTAAAATATACGCCGTTCAATAGTTGACCTTAGTCTTACAGAGAATGTGATGATTTTATGGATAATTAAAGTCAGTCATATATCTACAAACACAACAAGCTGAAAGTCAGTGATGCTGCTCGGTTTGCAGTCCTGAATATCACGGCACAAGCAGGATTCACTGCACTGTTAATGTTAGCTATATTGCTGCCTCTGTTCGGTGGTGTCGAGCCAAACGGACTTTAACGTGTGTTTGAACGAGCTGACGGTTCACTCGTTAAGCTGAAAGAAAGATGCTTTAATCACAGGAGTCACACATGTGTCCACTGGACCATCTGGAACTCTTCTTGTTTAGCACTCGTAATAACACAAACACTAAATCCTCCTTCTCTTGTGCTGTTTTGTAGCAGTGTGTACACCTGAGACTGTCACCTGTCTGTCTGTCCTGCACTCTCTCTCTGTTTCTTAAGTTACACTTGTGTTTGAATCCTGCAGCTTATCACACATTTGATTTCCATGTGTGACAACTGCAAGTGTCCAGAGTGAGGACAGACTGAGGGACCCGCTGCTGCACATCATCTGTGAGGCTTTGCACCCCTGATGATCCACCAGGACAAACTCAGCATTGTGTGAGGAAGAGGAGGAGGAAGAGCCAGCAGCAGCTGACAGATGGAGAGAATAGACAGACTGTTCCCTGTTTGTGAAGGACTGCTAGAAAAGTTTAACATAACTAATTGTTTGTCTTATTAGGTAATGTTCAAATAATTTGATCATTCCAGTGTTTTCAGTGTGGGAGAAAGTACTCAGGGCCTTCAAGTTACACACTATGAAAGGCAGCAACAAGTTTAATATTCAGAAACCTAAAGTATGTATCAGCAGCAGAATGGAGCTAAAAATAAATGTTTGTTTCAGTTCTATGAAGCTTTGAGTATTTTGGATTAGTAGCACTGCTGTGTTTGTTGCATCATATTGCTGTAATTGTTTATATGCTTTATATATTCTGAGGTAAGTTGATCTATAGTGTTACATCATATTCTATAAGGATGTTATGTGTTTGTTTACTTTCTGCCCAGTTTGACCCATTTAGTCAATGGGAAGTCAGCCTGTTTAAGGCTCTGATATCTATTCTGTATGACTTAAAGCAGTTATGACATGGTCTGATTTTCTCACCCAATAAAGGAATATTTCATATATCAGTCTGATCTTCATTCTATCAGACACAGTTATCACAGCTTGTACATTTTCTTTTACACATATATGTAAGAATTGAGCCAAATTTAGTAATGCCAACATATTAAACGAACAATATTTGTCTCTTATATATAATACATCTACATATACACTGTCAAAGATACTTGTCTTTGAGTGAAGATTTAAGGTGATAGGAAACATAAATAAATGCAACTTGAATCTTTACTGAAGCTCAGTATTTGAAACAGAGTTCACTCACATGTGCTGTACCAGTGTACCTGCACATGTGATGTGACAATAAAAGTGATTTGATTTGAGAGTTCAAGTTCACTGCTGTAATAACTTATAATGATTAATATAATAACTATAATATTGGGCATATTATATTTACACTGACTTTAGTCTCATGAACAACATTAACTAATTGTTATTTATTAGCTAATCTTAAATGACTGTTCAGTACAGATATGAAAGCCAACAATCATGTTTTATAGTCCTGTGGTCTCAGCCTCAGATACTTATTAAATCACACAGAGCTCATGTAGAAACAAATGAACAAAATATGTTCTTCTTCATTTCTGTCAAACAAAGCTGTATGAAACGTTTCCAGCTGTTAGTATCATGGTTGCTAGGCAACCTGGGCAGCGCGACGGAGGCTAGACCGTCCCATTTCACAACACAAGCCTCGCACTTCCTGCCTTAGCGGTCTTTGAGTACTAGTGATGGGATTTCCGGCTCTTTTTAGGCTATGTCCACACGTACCCGGGTATTTTTGAAAACGCAGATTTTCCGTTTTCGTTTTTTAAAAAAATCCCGTCCACACGTGCAGTTTTGAAAAAATATCTCCGTCCACACGTAAACGCCAAAAACGAAGGCAAACGCTGTTATGAACATGCCAAAGCAACAGGCGGCGATATAATCCGAACCGTGTAGAAATGTTGGCCAATCAGAATTCTAGAAGCCAGGGCGGGAAAGAGTACAGAAAGATGGCGAATAGAAGTAGGACTGAGTCGTATGTGTGGACAGACCATGAGGTGGAACTATTCCTCAACCTAACACTGGAATATAAAATGGCAAAAACACAAGAAAACGTGGACTGGGAGACTTGTCAGGGGAAATACGCTGACATTCACGCTCTTTTTTTAGAGCAGTACCCCTCTGAAAAGTCACAAGAATTTCCTCATCGCAAGGAGGACATAACCAGGGCCATCATCACCACCAAGCTGAAGGCAATAAGGGGGAAGTATAGGCAAGCGGTAGACTCCGGTCGAAAAAGTGGTCATGGTAGAGTGGTCCTACTATACTTTGAGCTGTGTGAACAGATATGGGGTGGCTCGCCAGCGACTACTGCCATTCCGTCAGGTATAGAAACAGCAGATGTTGACACAGCTTCTCACCGTTCAGAATCTGCATCTACTTCGTCTGCACCTGACATCTCGACTGTGGAACTGTCAGATGTGTCTGATCAAGCACAGTCTGAGGACAGCGATTTGCCCACTTCTGTAGTAAAGGAACGAAGAGATCTGCTTAATGTAAGTATGGCGTAAATATCGCTTTTTGAAAGTGATTATGATAATAAGGTTAGCCTACCGTACATGTATAAATTAATGCCTTACTATATTTCGGTAGCCCAATTATAGATGCCTTTAGCACCTTTCAAGCTTGACCTAGTAAAGACGCAGCTTAGCTTAATTTCATGTTGGTGTTGAATCCCTACTTCAAAAATGTTGTGGTGTTGAAAGTAGAGGGAAAGAAAACACCTAAGTACAGCACTTAAGTAAATATTAATCTTGTTGTTCCACCACTGATCTATTGTGGTTAATTTGTTTTTCATTATTTTATTCTACCTTTTGTCAAGGCAAAACTCAAGGGCCACAGACAGGACAGACTTAAAAGAAGACTTTCGATTGAGACACAGCTGCTGAATGTTGCCGAGGTGGACATACAGATGAAGAAAAGAATTCTGGATATGATGGAGACATCTGAGAGGCGAGCTTCTGAACATTACAGTACATTATCAGTCACTCTTGAGAGACTTACAAGTTCAATTGCAGATGGATTTTCACTGCTAAGACAAGCCATGCATCCACCACCACCACTACCTTTCAACATGCCACCATACCATGGTGGGCACATCTATCCATGTGCACCATCACCACACACCGTATCTGGCACATTTCCACCCAACACTACCATAACTGAGCAGCCAAGCACCGCAACTAGCCCACCCTTACCTTTGCAGGGAACAGGGGAGTTTTCCTTCACACGAGCACTTATGGAGGTTGATATTTGAAATAATCTGCATCATTACTTTTGCTGGGCAGTAAATGACTAAAGTGGGAGGCTGTTTGGGCTGCATCTGTACATTTTATTTTATTATTTTAATTTATTTTCATTATGCTTTATGTTAAAACGTTGAAAATATGTTTAGGGTTTTTTTTTGCATTTTAAGAATGCTCAACTGTTGACATGTTACATGTTTTCCATTAGCTGTTCTGCAGCTCCAATGTTTTATGTTTAAAACAGCTGTTAAATGTAAGAGGTCTTCCTTGTGTTCTCAAAAAAACTTTTATCTTACTCCTGAGAAGTTTGTGGGTTTGTTTTTTGAAAGGCAGCTTCTTTTGTGTAAGTTTTCAAGTGTCTTCTTGATTAAAAATGTCAATAACTTAAGATAGTATTATGGATTTTGTCTCAATGGCTGTTGCAAGAGTTTATTCAGTAAAGCACTAAACTGAAAATATTACAGGGGTCACAAAACGTGTACAAGATGTTTTAAAAAAAAAAGGGGGGGTCTTATTCCCTGTAAATAACATTTAACTGAAGCAAGGTCCCACTTATTGAACATGGTCAGGATCACACTGGCTGCCTCACTGGCTCTCTTGGCCAGAGTTTATTCAATAAAGAAATAAACTGAAACTTTTACATGGGTGACAAAATGCATACAATGTAACAAGAAAAAGTCTTATTCCCTGTAAAAAAACAAAAAACAAAAAAACAAACTTTTAACTGAAGGCAAGGTGCCACTTTCTTATTGAACATGGTCAGGATCACAGTGCACAGATTGAAGTGTCACATACCCTGACTTACAATTTCTGTAGATATGACGGTGTCCTACAATAGAACAAATCATTTTTTATGGATCGATGAATTCAGTAACGACTCTCCTGACTCTCTTCCCTTCTGATGTCATGCAGTCAGCTCTGTGATAAGTCTGTGTGGCTGGCTGGTTGTCCTTGTCCTGCTGAATTACTTCAGTGACTCTATTCTCATCCATCATGTCTTTGTTGGCCTCACAGTAGTTATGGAGCACAAAACAAGCATAAATGACAAGAAGTTCATTTAGATTAATGTCCATTGGCCTTCGCAATGCTCCAAACCGTGCTTTCAGTCTGCCAAAAGCACATTCAATGACCATTCGAGCTCGACATAAGCATAGTCCAAAATACTGTTCCTGAGCAGTGCTTCCCCCGTTGGGGTACTCTTTCATTAGGTAAGGAAGCAATGGATATGCTGGATCCCCAATAAGAAAAACTGGAATTGCCTCCTCATGTTCCACAATTTGTTTTTTTGAAGAAGGAATCCTGCCAGTCTTCAAATGTGTGTTCAGCGTGGAATTTGCAAAAATGCGGGCGTACACTGCCTGGCCATTTCACCACAACATCAATAAATGAATAACTATAGTCACAGGTGGCTTGTATGTTCAGAGAAAACCTCCCCTTCCTGTTAACATAGTCCATAGAATTCGTGGATGGTTGCTTTATTTCCACATGGGTCCCATCCACAGCACCAATACACTGAGGAATTCCATAGGCTACTTTGGACTCTGTGAGTGGTAACTGTATAAACACAGGCCCCAAGTGAACAGTAATTGCCGTGCAAACTTGTCTTATTATTTTCGACACCACTTGCCTTGATAGCCCGAAAGCGTTTGCAGTCTTTCGTAACCTCCCCTCATCAGCCAAATAATACAGTGTGCATGCCACCTTTTTTACAACGCTAACGGGCAACCTCATTTCGGTTTTTTGGCCTTCGATGTGCGGACGAAGTAGCTCACAAAGAGCCAAAAGTGAAGTCCTCGACATGCGAAAATTCTCTCGCCATTCTTCTGGAAGAACCGCCTCGCTTTCAAAGTTGTCCCACCAAGCAGTGGTCCGACCCGGTCGAGTCCAAAACCGATGAAGACGTTGGCGTCGGGATTTAGGTTGTGGGAGTGTCTGTGCAGAAAGAAGCCACGTCCGGAGTTCACTGTGGCGCCGCTGTCTTTCGAAATGGAGGGACAGTAACTGCGTGTGTATATGTATGCCTGTTAAAGCTGCAGAGAGTAAAATTAACAATAAAAGTATTTTGCCTAAGTCCGCCATTGTACAAAGTCATCTCACCAAAACAAAGTGGCGCACAGCTTACGTCAAAAAAAGGTGCACACCTATGACGCTGCGTTTTCTCCGTTTTCCTCATCCACACGTAAATGCAAAAACGGAGTTTTAAAAAATATCCACCCTGGCTGGAGTTTTTAAAAATCTCCGTTTTCAGTGACCGAAAACGCCGTTTACGTGTGGACGAAAGGTGCAAACGCATAGAAAAATCTGCGTTTTCAAAAATACCCGGGTACGTGTGGACAACCGGCTCTTTCGACTCGGCTCACTAAAAAGAGCCGGCGCTTTCGGCTCCGAACCGGCTCTTCAGGTTGTTTTGTTGCTTTAATTTATTTATTATTAACAATAATATAAAATTATGCATAAAAGGAATTACTAATGTAAAAAAAAAGTGGTTTTGTTTATATATGTTTATATATAAATATATGCGGTGGCCCCTAGAGACAAAGCACGTACAAACTCCAAAACACATTTCTAGCGTTAACTGAACTTCCAAAACAGAGCTACCTAGATCACTTAAATTACACAATTGAAAGCATATGTGTATTGTTTGTGTATTTATACACAAGCACTCATATATATTCAAATAATTAAACAAAAATGTTCATTTACCTGTTACTACCAAACACCAAATCCAGTCGTTGGTACTTGCTGGCTTGTGTAGCCACTAGGTAACAAAAGCTCAACACTGTGCCGAGCATCCTGGAGAACTTCTGTTGTGTTTTGTATGTGTTTTGGAGTTTTTACGTGCTTCTGAGTTTTTGCGTGTTTTGGAGTTTGTACGTGCTCCGGGGTTTGTACGTGCTATGGAGTTTTTACGTGTTTTAGAGTTTGTACGTGCCTTGTCTGTAGGGGCCACCGTAAATATACTTTTATTTATTCACTCCACATAAAATGTAATAAATAAATCATATAATACAAAAACCAACTATTCACAGTTCAACTTTTAACTATTTAAATTTTCTGCTTTTTCCTTTTAAACAAATTTAAACTGTAACAACACAAAACACTGCAAACCACAACACAATTAAATATAAATTAAAATATGAAAACAAAAAGAAGAGCCATTTCGTTCGCGACCGACACATCACTATTGAGTACGCGGCCCTTGAGGACCGTTGAGGCTGCGTACTTTAAGGCTGCAGATGCTGAATTGGGATACAGCCAGTGTTTCCTCCACACAGTCCTCATTTAGAAAGTGCTTAACAAACCCAAACATTACAGCTGACAGTTGGATTTTCCCATTTGAGTGCAGCTAGCTACACAGCAAATAGTCAATTACTGCTAAAGAGAGACAGTCAAAGTGGACAGTATATCCTCGGTTTGTTAGCATAAAAGTCATTGTTGCAGCACAACTGTGACCCACTTAAACTGATTTTTAGTTTTAGTGTCATTATTTTCTTCTGAGTTATTAATTCTGTCACTAATTAGCTAACATAAACTAGTGTAAGTCTATTAGCAGCAACCAACCAACAAACCACATGATGTCATGTTCAGTACTGACAGAAGATGGCGCTAAACATGTTTTTATAACTTTAAGCACTTATTTCTTAAATCGAGCTCTACACACAGAGTTACATCTATGTGAGTTTGAGAGCAGGGCTCCATGATGTAAATTGCCCTTTATATGTGGAGCGTTTCATATCTCCTTTAAGCTATTTGGCTGTTAGACTCTGATGGCCCATCACAGCAGAATGTAATCAAAGATCTGACAAGAAATTAAATGGTAGATGAACTGGTTCTTATATAGCACTTTTGTACTCTATCTGAGCACTCAAAGCGCTTTATACAACTAATTAATTCAACCAATCACACAAGCACTTTTTTCTAAACTGTTAAGTGCTTACTGTCTAACATTCATACACATTCACATTCCGATGGATCCATCGGAGAGCAACATGGGGTTAGTATTTTGTCCAAGGATATTTGGCATGCACACTGGAGCCTGGGATCGAACCGCCAACCACCTGAACTACCCCAAATTAAGGCAGGATCCCCTGGAGTCTGCAAAGAAGGATGAAAGATGAGCGGTGCGATTTAAACTATCCTGAGTGAAGACTGGCTGGCTTGAAGAAGATGGGCATAAAGATGATTTTACTACAATCTTGATGTCAGCACTGAGTTTTACAGCATGGGAAAGTGAAAGTGATGTAAATAATAGACAGGCAGCCAAACACCTAGGAAGGTAGGCAGATGAGTTAAGCGCTTTGACTGCTCCAGGAGAGTGGAAAAGTGCTATATAAGAATGAGTCCATTTAACGTACAGATGGTTCGTACTGAACTTAGGCATAAGCTTCAGTTTATAGTTTTTTTTATTGTTAAAAGCTGTCCCTGGTGGTGGCAGGACATGTATGTAGCCCTGAAATGTCATGGTCTGCAGGAGCAGACAGTCTTACTTGGCTGCAGATGGGGATTTGAAAATATGCTGTGATCATCCGGTTTCCTGGCCATGCATGTTTGGAGGCCTGTTTCATCTAAGGAGTAACAAGAGTCACTTTGGATTACTTGAAATGTGATTTAAAATAGCAATGTCAGCATTTTACTACTTGGTGGCTCCCCAATGTTTTTTTTATTAAAACTGCTACCAGTTAACCCTAACCCTAATGCTGAACCTGAAAAAAGTTAATATTTAATCTTCTTAAATGATGAAAGAACATATATAAAACCATTGTCACCTAATTCAATGTCCCATCAATTTTACAGCAAAACATTCGTTGAAGTATTTCTTCACTGAAACCCCTGGAGCCCAGAGCATCCCTGAGTTTGTGGGTGTTGGATTTATTGATGACGTTCAGTTTGGTAGCTGGAATAGCAGAAGAGGAGAGGACATCAAGAAAGACTGGATTAAATTCTTTGAGGATGAGCCTCAGCTCCTGCAGGAGTATATTTCACAGTGTTCAACTTTTCATCACTACTTCAAAGATACTATTAAGACTTTGAACCAACATTTAAATCAAACTGAAGGTATGGATTTGTTTCACTTGTTTATTATTATTGTTTGTTTAAAACAGCCCATTTGGAAAAGATATATATAAATCTTATAAAGTTTATATCTGTCTTGTGTGAAACTTGTATGAAAAGCATACAAGAGTGAAAACAGATATAAGATCCCTTGAAAAATTATATAAATGAAACTTGTATGTTTTGGATACTTACTAAAACAATATATGAAAGTAATGAGAAAGTGGCCACTTTCATGAATAAATCATGTAAGTTTTTACTATTTCTTTTCCATATGGGAGCAAACATGTCACCAACCACTGAGATACTTGGATCAGGTAAAACAATAATTTAGACTACATATCAGTGTTATGTTCAGCTTAATTTATTTTACCCACCACACTGCTAAACTAAGAAAAAAGAATCCATAGGGGAAAAAACCTTTTACAATATTAGCCTCTCACACTTTTCCTGTAATAGTGGGTGTAGAACTTGTATTTTGGTGTTTGCAGATATGATTGTAGCTGTTTCTCTTTTTCAGGTGTTCATATTTTGCAAATGACGAGTGGCTGTGAATGGGATGATGAGACTGGAGAGAGTAACGGATACAGTCAGTATGGTTATGATGGAGAAGACTTTATAGTGTTTGATCTGCAGACAGGGACATGGATCACTGCAAATCAACAGGCTGAGACCACCAAACTGAAATGGAATACGGAACATGGCCGATTACAGCGTTATAAAAACTTTTTAAGTAATTCATGCCCTGAGTTTTTAAAGAAGCATTGGCACTATGGAAGGAGCTTTCTTGAGAAAGAAAGTAAGTAATAAGAGAGAAAATTCATATGGCTTTCTTTTGTTCTAAAGTAGTTTACAACTCAGAATATAACATCTGTCTCTTTTTCCTTTCTCTCTTCAGTTCTTCCCTCAGTGTCGCTCCTCCAGAAGACTTCCTCCTCTCCAGTCAGCTGCCACGCTACAGGTTTCTATCCTCAAAGAGCCATGATGTTCTGGAGGAAAGATGGAGAGGAGATTCATGAAAGCGTGGTTCATGGAGAGCTCTTCTCCAACAATGATGGGACCTTCCAGCTGAGTGTTGACCTGAATGTTTCATCAGTTAGATCAGAAGACTGGAAGAGGTACGACTGTGTGTTTCAGATCTCTGGAGTGAAGATGGGGCGAGATGACAGCATTGTCACCAAACTGGACGAAGCAGTGATCTGGACAAACTGGGGTAAGACTGGATGCTGCCGCAGTTATGAAACTGTGATTTGATCTTCTGGAGAGGCTAATTTTACACTCTAGATTTCAAATTTAAATCATTAATCATAGTGGTTACAATTACTGGGATAAACATTAATCAGTTAAATTAAAATAAAATGCAAAAAATGTGATATACATCAGAGCTAAAACTGGAAGCAAATGATGGGATTAAATAATCAAAAAGCATCGAGGTACAATATGGAGCATGATGTATCACTGATTCAGAGTGCACAAGAAGGTTAACTAATGTTGGTGCAATCTGGAATGACTGAGTAGTAATAGTTTTGTTCCTCTACTTGTTTTAGTCAGATAAATCAGATTCATCAACTATCAGGTCCTTTCTGATTTATTCTAAACTCCTTTTTTTAATTACACACATTTTTTTTCTGTGTCATAAAGTGTCAAACTTTTGTTAAACAGAGAAGCCCACCAACATCATGACCTTCATCAGTGCTGCACTGGTTCTTCTAGCTTTCATTATCATTGCAGCTGTGGCGTTTGTGATTTATAAAAGGAAGAAAGGTGAGAAATCGTATTTGAGGAAATACTGTGTTTCGTTTTTACATCAATGTTCTTATCCATATTGTCAAGTGTGTTTTTTGAAGATTAATAAGGGGCGCATGTTATATATGCAACAATAAAAAAAATCTGACACTGATATAATTTTCGTTTGTTTGTTTGTTTCAGCTGAATGCTCTACACCAGGGGTCAGCAACCTTTAACACCCAAAGAGCCATTTGGACCCGGTTTCCACGCAAAAGAAAACACTGGGAGCCGCAAATACTTTTTGACATCTAAAATGAAGATAACACTGTATATATGGTTTTTTACCTTTGTGCTTTGTGTGAACAACTAAGGTGTGTTGCTTATGAAATCCATGAAGTGCTATAGAGAAAATTACATTTTATTCATGTAATTAACACATTTTGAACTCTTAAAGAAATATAACAAAAGGAAAGACACCAACCTGAACTAAAATGATCCATGTAGCAAACAAAAACTGTTGTGAGTCGCCACCCTTATATCGCCTTTGGGCTTTTGAAGCCTTGACCTGATTTTTAAAAAATAATTGGAAAAAAAGCACTATGCTGCTTGAAAAATTAAAAATAGATATTTGCAAAATTCTGCCTAAATATGTATTTTACCTGGTTAATGTGTGGGGCCGGGTGTGGGGAGGCAGATGCACGTGAGCGGCACCCGCAATCAAGCCTCCCCACCTTAACGTCTGTGCCATCTATGCTGTTGTGTTGTTGTGTTTCGGGCTGTGAGCTGAAAAGCTCCAGCCGGCTGTATGCGTACAGCAACATGTGTGAAAAGTGGTCAATAAAGAGAAGCTGTAAAGCATGTTCATGGTCTGCCGTGGTATGTTTACAATGGGGCTTCTGCTCCTGAACCTCTGTGCACAGCGTCTGCAAATCGGGGCTTTACGAAGTCACTTCATCTTTACGCAGGACTGTAAGCTGTCATCTGTGAGGCGTGAGCGGTGTTTGTTGTTAACATAGTTCACGGTGGAGAATAGCTGCTGACATAATGTGGATCCGAAGATCCATAATTGGCCTAAGTCTCGATAAATGCATGGCGTTTCGGCGGGTATACTGGCTTCCGCGAGTGCAACACCTTCTCACTCCCAACTCGTCAAACGTGTGACGCATGGTCAGGCTCCCTCTGCTTCACTTATGGACGCGCAGAGTACCCCCTCGCGTCGGGAATTGACGTGAAGCCCCGTTGCTCTATTTTCACCTGTATAGCAGGAGTGGGGCAGGCAGAGGTTTGCCCTGGTGCAGGTGTGTCGCAGCCGTGATGTCAGTGGAAGGATCCGGAATTTTCTCTGTGAATTTCACATTCCCATGGCAGCGCACTAGGTACTTGCTTGGAAGTTTAGGGGGGTTTTTCGCTGTAAAAAGAAGTTTTCTTCCCACGCAGTGAACAGCGGACACTAATGTTTTTGTCACTTTTTAGGGAATCAAACTTAAAGTAAGGTCAGTACTTCCACACTTTAAACGCTGCACGCTCATACTCTCTCCGGCACTCGATATATTATCCATTTTTGATCTGCACACAGCTGTTGCCACGAACGTCGCACTTGCTTACGTCACTGTCATGAGACATTCTCGCAAAAAAAATCACGGTTTACTAACGCAGTAACGCAGCGTGCTTACGGGAAAGTAAGAGTAATCTAATTACCTTTTTTGCAATAGTAATCCCTTACTTGTTACTTGAAAAAAGTAATCATATTGCCCATCTCTGGCAAGGACTGGGGTAATAGAGGCAAACCTTCTGGTTCCAGTCAAAAGGCGTGCTGCAGCATTACGGACAAGCGGGAATCTATGAAGAAGGGCAGAGTGGAGACCAAAGTAAAGGGAATTACAGTAGTCTAATCTAGAGGTCACAAAAGCATGAATAAGTTTCTCAAGGTTCTTGCGCGGTATGTAGTGCTTGGCCTTGGAGATTTGACGCAGTTGGTAAAAACTAGATTTAACAACCAAGGATACCTGTTTGTCAAACTTAAAGGAACTGTCAAAGAGGACACCTAAGTTGTTAACAGTACCAGAAAAAAAGGGTCCAAGGGGTCCAAGAGTATATGCGGGTGAGCCCCGTGGGATATGGTTATTGAACAGCATGATTTCTGTTTTCTTTTCATTCAATATAAGAGAGTTGTCAGAAAGCCAATCTTTGACCTCTCTCAAGCACTCTAGCAGACAGTGTACTGACGATGAAACATCATCAGACAGCCGAAAGTAAATTTGAATATCGTCAACATAAAATGCGAGTTGGGAGGATATTATGGACAGAGTTAGTACTTTTCAGTTGATCGATTATTAAGAGTAGGAAGTGACAGCAGCTCAAACTGATGAAAAGTCAATGGGCATCCTAAGGTAGGGGCAGGGCTCCTCACTAAGGGGTGTAAGGCTTTTAAAGATCAAATTTTATCCGTGAAGTAATTTAAAAATTGTTGTGAGAATTGGTAATAATAATGTCCGATAGAAAAGCTGCTTTAGCCATTTTAGCAGCATTTTGAAATTCCGAGCGGCTCATACATAGTATGTCAAGGGAAACCTGGAGCCCATCTTTCCTCCATCTCCTCTCAGTAAGGCACGAAGTGGCGTCTCCTATATTCCAACATGGATCCAGTCCATTGTGGTGAAAAGATCGAAGATTCAAAAGTGTTTGCCGATCGTAGGTAATTAGTGCATTACCACTTGGAGAGCAGATTACCAGGAGGATAAGGAAAATTAAACAGAGATCAAAAACGAGGGGTCGAAAACAGAGCTGAAGGCGGTTAGGTTGTTTTTGGTATTTATGGGTCAAATGTTAAAAAAGTGATGCTAAATGGGTACACAGTGCACTGGAATATGAAGAAGAAAACCAAGTATGTGATGAATTCAAAATGAAGCTGTTTGCACAAATATCTTATTTCTTGTCTGAAATTGAAAAACAACAAATAAAGCTCTTTAAATGTTAAAGGGTAGCCAGCCGACTGCTCCTGTCTATTATATTCATTACTACTGTCAAATAGTAGTATTAGTGATTATAATTTTTGATTAACAGCTTTGTGCTTCCTTTGGGTTTTGGTTTAGCCATTAGGTCTCATGATCATGTCTTCACCATGGACATTTCTTACTTACAATAACATGATGATTAGAATGTAACCATGGAGGGTGTAGATATTATTATTATTAGCCCTCAATGTCTTGAGGATACCAATGAGGTGCTCACAAACAGGAGAGCTGATAAATATCATATCTACTTCAAAATGGTTATCAATAAGTTAAAGAGTAAGAATAACAGAGGATTTTGACTTGTGCAGAAAAAGCACAAATGGCTCACTGCACCAACTTCTTCGCCCTCAACTCATCACTACATTAAACATTTCAAAGCCTATGCATCAAAGTAGAAGGTGTACAGTTAGGCAAGTTTTGTGTTGCAAAATATGAGGAAGAAATTTATGAACTGAACAAAACAGTTGGCTTAACAGTTAGCAAGATTTTATTTTTAAATGTAATAACTGTGAGAATAATTTTCAGTTTAAAAGAAGTAAACAAAGTCATAATGTTGCATAATGAACTGAAAGATTTATTTTGTGAGTGTAGCTTGGTTATGCCTGAGAATTGCAAATTGAGACATATTTACAATGTATCTATTGCATCATATAACCAATGACTGAAATTTTGTGAATTGCATATGGTTTGGACTAAATGGCTTATAGAGAAGAGTCTAAAGGTCACTTCAAAGCTTGGTTAGTAGTAAATCTTTTGGCAAGTTAAATCTTTGCTAACCAGTAGGGAGTAACTTACAGTATTACAGTACATATATAGCTTAATACCAGCAAATATCTGGAAAGGCAAATCTGAATCTGACTCCTCAGTTTTTCAGCTCTGCTTAAACCATTAAACAGGATGAATATGTTAATGACACCTCTTTTCCAGTATCTGTAATTTAAAATACTGTATATATTATGTCGAGGTAGTTTGTTACAGTTACAAGCATTTCGTGTCTTTTTTTTTCACTTCAGACGGATGTGATACAGCAATCAGTGAAAGTTGTCCAGAGGATGCTCCGATGAACACTCTCAGCACCATCATCCAAAAACCAGCTGAGGTTTTTAGATGATGAGACTTGGAGAATCAATGCCGAGGAGCACCAAAACTGTTCTGACAGTACAAAGTAACCCATCACCTTATTCATGTATTTTTATATATTATATAAAATATGTTTTACAGCGGCTCTTGATATGTGAATACAAATGTGTAAATCTGAGGAAAATTTTTTAACATTTTTAACAATAAGCTGAAACATAAAAAATAGATTTTACTTGAATGTCAACAGGATTCTTTCACATATTAAAAAAATATACTTCCTACAAATGTTTACAAAATGCAAAAGAAGAATTCAAAAAAAGAAAGCTTTTTAAATAACATGCATATAACACTGCTTTGAAACTTTTTCCTGGGATTTTTACAGTTTAAAAGTGAAGAAATTCTCTGTGTGCAGGTTTATGTGGTCTCTGGATTCAGTCTCTCAGAGAGTTCAGAGAGGTTGTTGGGAGCTGTAAAATGCAAAACACACTGTTAGTCCTCTGATCCTGGACTGGATTTTATGTACAAAATAACCGAAAACAGTTGGTACTGTATGAATTTAATTTTTCTTCACAGACACCTCAGAGCAAAGAAAGGACTGAGTCTTGTATTATCACTTCCTTCCTGTTTTAGTGTACTGTTAGCTTCAGTTTTCCAGTCTTTGTAAACATACCAGCTCACCTTCTTTAGAGCTCTCAAATTTCTTCTTTTTGTAAACAACAAATCCAACTGCAGCAACGAGGATGAGAAGAACAAGAACAACCACAGCAGCAGTGACGGGGATCTTCATGTCAGCACGCCTTTCTACTCAGTAAAACATTAGCAAATCATAATTAGATCATAATTTATATACAGTACATCCTTCCTCCTATGACACAGAGTATTTATGCGATACTGTTATCTATGTGGTGCTACATATATATGAGTTATGTGTGTCGGCAGAAGTATATGTATATGATATATATGTGCAAGTATATAGTATTTACTGCATATTTCAAAGCAGGTCTGAAAAAATGCTAATAATAATAGTATAATTATAATATATAACAGTAATGTGAATTTGAAATAGAGTGAGATATTCCTATCATCAGCCCAGGGATTTGAAAAAAGGCACTTAGTTGCTAAATAAATGTAAAATTCAGGTTCATTATCCACATATATGGTGCTGCCTCTTTTGACCTGTGGAGCCAGTGAAATTGCACAAATCTGGGTGGAAGTATAATAGCTAAGGGAGGGTGCCAGTTTTTTTCTTTGTATCTTATTATACCATCCCTGACTAAGTCTAAGGAGCTTGAAAAGAAAAGCGTCTGGACTTCTTTAGGTTGCTTGAAGAGGTTTCACCTCTCATCCGAGAAGCTTCTTCAGTTCTAGGGTCAAATGGTGGAGAGTCCTAGATTTAAACCCTGTGGGAGTATCCCCCCAAAGAGGGACAAAAGGACCCCCCGATGATCCTCTACCTCAGCGGTCCCCAACCCCTGGACCTCGGACTGGTACCGGTCCGTGAGTCGTTTGGTACCGGGCCGCGAGAGTTGAGGCTCAGGTGTGAAATGTATGGTTTTCGGGGTGTTTATCGGTTTTCAGCGTTATTTTGTTATCGTTTTTATTGTTAACTCGGTTTTCCTGGGTCTTTTCACATGTGTTATGAATAAATCTTCTTTTTTTCGGTACCGGTACTAGTTTTAATTTTGTTGTATTTATCCGCGACACCTTATTGCCGGTCCGTGAGGCAAAAAAGCTTGGGGAACGCTGCTCTACCTAATCACATCAGCCTCACATGAGCCAAGGTGTGAAAACGGGTGTGGGTCACAATCAGCCAAGGTTTCGGGTGAGCTCACTGTGGCTGTGTCCCAATTCAGAGACCGCATGCTTGAAGTACGCATTTTGAGTGCGATTATGTCACCGCCACGCGACGACGGCTGTCCCAATTCGAAGTGTACTCCAAATGCGCCTTCGATTTCCCCAAATATCAAGCGTGGTCCGGTGCATGCTTCGTGGTCCCATATATCCCACAATTCATAGCGCGGCGGTGGGTGTGGATAATTTTGCCGCAAAATACGCCAGACGGCAGAAGCACAGCAGCTGAAGAGTGAACTGTCAAAAGTAAGTACTGAATATTATGTCACTTATTTATGTGCGAATGTTTAATAATGAAGAACATTAAAACATTCCTGTTGGCCTCATGTCAACAAAGTTATGTGACGTTAGTGATGTTTGTACTTTCAGCATTATCTTGGTTTAGAGCTGGGTGATATAAGATTTTTTCATATCACGATATGTTTTTTTCATTTCAGGCGATAACGATATATATCACGATATAAGCCAAATAACTATATTTGTAAGATTTAAATGTGCCGTTGCTCACAAGTAAAATGTGAAATAATCAGCAGCTTGTTTTGATTTAAATATTTATTTCCCATAATAAGTTCAACAGGGCAGATGTACTTAAGCAACATGAGACTTCAGTTTCAGATAAATAAAGGCAAATATTGCAAACTACACAAAAGGTAGCCGCTAAAGCGTTTAAGTTTTAAAATAGAACAAACAAAACAGACTAAATTGTCAATTCCACTTAGAAACAAAATTTTAACTCTAAAAATAAATCTTAGTTTGTTTTACAGAAGAACAGACAAAATTGACTAACTTTTGTCAATATCAAATAAACTGAGAACTAAAAGGAAATTCTCAATCTCTCCTTGTTGTATAGCTTAGCTTTTCAAACAGTTTTAACAGTTACTTTAGTCTGACAAAAGCCGAATGACGAATTAGCGCTTTCAGTCAGAGATTGAGCATGCACCGCTTTATTGTATTTCCAGACTTGCTTTCGGCACAATTTACAGTGCGCGCTACTCTGTTTTTTGTCAGACTTGAAATAGCTGAAATACCTTCACACTACGGAACTTCTGTGGCCCTTCTGTTCGACAATCTCTCCGGCATTGGAACCATCATCTGTTTTTTCTTCGGTAACCTTCGCTCACGCTCTCGGTTGATTTTTCTCTAGTCGGCAAACTCCTTTCCTCCATTACCCGGGCAGCCCGGCTGGCTGCTTCCCAAACAAATACACATGTGCGCCTTGGCACTTGTGCTGTACGTAACAAGTCACGTGACATGACGCTGCGGCTGTGATTGGTTCGGCTCTGCGCTACTTAATTTGGATTGGCTGTTCTTTTTTTTTCTTTTAAGAGGACAAGAGAGATGAGGCCTATCGCAATAGTTTAATTTTTCTATCGAGAAAAAGTTATTTCGCAATACATATCGTTATCGTTCTATCGCCCAGCTCTACCTTGGTTTTAAAGCCTCTACTTCAATATATATATATATATATAGTTGACCTTAATCTTACAGAGAATGTGATGATTTTATGGATAATTAAAGTCAGTCATATATCCACAAACACAACAAGCTGAAAGTCAGTGATGCTGCTCGGTTTGCAGTCCTGAATATGACGGCACAAGCAGGATTCACTGCACTGTTAATGTTAGCTATGTTATATTGCTGCCTCTGTTCGGTGGTGTCGAGCCAAACGGACTTTAACGTGTGTTTGAACGAGCTGACGGTTCACTCGTTAAGCTGAAAGAAAGATGCTTTAATCACAGGAGTCACACATGTGTCCACTGGACCATCTAGAACTCTTCTTGTTCAGCACTCGTAATAACACAAACACTAAATCCTCCTTCTCTTGTGCTGTTTTGTAGCAGTGTATACACCTGAGACTGTCACCTGTCTGTCTGTCCTGCACTCTCTCTCTGTTTCTTTCTCTCTGATTGTGGAATAAAAGTATGAACATGTATTTATAAGTTACACTTGTGTTTGAATCCTGCAGCTTATCACACATTTGATTTCCATGTGTGACAACTGCAAGTGTCCAGAGTGAGGACAGAGTGAGGGACCCACTGCTGCACATCATCTGTGAGGCTTTGCACCCCTGATGATCCACCAGGACAAACTCAGCAGTGTGTGAGGAAGAGGAGGAGGAAGAGCCAGCAGCAGCTGACAGATGGAGAGAATAGACAGACTGTTCCCTGTTTGTGAAGGACTGCTAGAAAAGTTTAAAATAACTAATTGTCTGTCCTGAATCAGTCTTATTAGGTAATGTTCAAATAATTTGATCATTCCAGTGTTTTCAGTGTGGGAGAAAGTACTCAGGGCCTTCAAGTTACACACTATGAAAGGCAGCAACAAGTTTAATATTCAGAAACCTAAAATATGTATCAGCAGCAGAATGGAGCTAAAAATAAATGTTTGTTTCAGTTCTATGAAGCTTTGAGTATTTTGGATTAGTAGTACTGCTGTGTTTGTTGCATCATATTGCTGTGATTGTTTATATGCTTTATATATTCTGAGGTAAGTTGATCTATAGTGTTACATCATATTCTATAAGGATGTTATGTGTTTGTATACTTTCTGCCCAGTTTGACCCATTTAGCAGAAGTCAGCCTGTTTAAGGCTCTGATATCTATTCTGTATGACTTAAAGCAGTTATGACATGGTCTGATTTTCTCACCCAATAAAGGAATATTTAATATATCAGTCTGATCTTCATTCTATCAGAAACAGTTATCACAGCTCGTACATTTTCTTTTTACACATATATGTAAGCATTAAGCCAAATGTAACGTAATGCCAACATATTAAACGAACAATATTTGTCTCTTCTATATAATACATCTATATATACACTGTCAGAGATACTTGTCTTTGAGTGAAGATTTAAGGTGATTGGAAATATAAATAACTGCAACTTGAATCTTTGACCCAGAGTTCAAGCTCACTGCTGTAATATATCCAGTAATACATATATATATATATATATATATATGTATATATATATAATCATAATAATCTGACAATATATATAATATTGGCCATATTATATTTACATTACCACAGTGAGATGATTTTACTCTCATGAACAACATTAGCTAATTGTTATTTACTAACTAATCTTAAAATGACTGTTCAGTACAGAAATGAAGCCCAACTATCATGTTGTACAGTCCTGTGGTCTCAGCCTCAGATACTCAACTAATCAGTCATGTCAGAACAAAAATTAATGACCAACAAAACATTTTTTCTCCTTCATTTATGTCACACAATGCTGTATGTAATGTTTCTCACGGTTAGTATCATGGTTGCTAGGCAACCTGAACAGCGCGACGAAGGCTAGACCGTCCCATTTCACAAGCCTCTCACTTCCGCACTTCTCGTACTTATAGTACGCACCGTACGTAGTACGCGTAGTGTGCGTACTTCAAGCGTGCAGACCCTGAATTGGGACACAGCCTCCGAAACCTAACCCCACTATCATGTGATTTCCTGAGGTCAGATGGCCCAGGATGTGAGTGGGCGTTAAGGCGTCTGGGAAGGGATCTCAAAACTGGATTATAGATGGCAGACAGTTGGTGTCGTAAACCACCACCTCTGTTCAAAGATGGTCGCTCACAGTGGACATAAATGGCTTCTTTCACTCCTCTTTCAAACCATCTGTCCTCTCTGTCCAAAATGTGAACATTGGCATCTTTGATAAAGAGGATAAAGAGGTCCTTTGATAAAGGACAAAGGTCCTTTGATAAAGACCTTTGTCCTTTATGAAAGCACAACGGTCTGGGACTCTCCACCATAAATCTGGGACACTCCACCATTTGACCCTAGAACTGAAGAAGCTTCTCAGATGAGAGGTGAAACGTCTTCAAGCAACTTAAAGAAGTTCAGACACTTTTCTTTCCAAGCTCCTTAGACTACGATGACCTGGATGACTGAGAACCTTCACAGACACATCCCTGACTAACTTTTCCTCCAGTCAATAAACAGTAATGATATTTTTTATTATTTTGAGAGCACAAAAACATCAGAGCACTGTGTTTCTCACTTTCATCATTGCTAATTTTATTTTTACCCCAATTGGTCCTGATCATTGATTTGTTTAGTGCGGTGATGATATTGTCCTCCACACCAGAGAACTGGAACACACAGCTGTAGTTCGTCCAGTCTTCAGATGGCACTGATGAAGCATTCAGGTTAACACTCAATTGGAAGGTCCCGTCATGGTTGTGGAGAATCTCTCCTTTCTCCACATGGTCATGGATCTCCACTCCATCTTTCTTCCAGAACATCATGGCTGCATTAGGATAGGAAACCTGTAGCATGGCAGGTGACTAGAGAGAAGGGAGTCTTCTGGAGGACAGACACTGTGGGAACCACTGCAGAGAAAGATGTATTTAAAAAAGACTTAATACATCTTTGTAAATGAATCATGCTCCACAATTTGATTTGAAGTTTGTGAATCTTATAACTCAAGAAGGAAGTCACTTCAGATTTTGAAATTCATACCATAGTTGCACTTCCTAAAAATAATTTATTAAGGGAAAAAAGATAAATCATGTTAAATCATGAATTACCTATGTGATATCTATCAGTTTGGAAAGGTTTAAAAAGCCTCTTTTTAAACCTTTCCAAACTTGTTCCCTGGGTCCAAGACATGTCTTTGTTTTTCTGTTTCCATGTTCCCATGTCTGTTCATGTCCATGTCCCAGTGTTAATCCGTGCATCTAGTCTGCATCTTAGTTTGTTTCCCATTTTATTTTGACAGTCTCGTGTCCCATATTCATTGTGTTCAGTTTTGCTTCCTCCTGTGTCATGTCTATTCATCCCAGCTGTGTTCCCGCTGTGTTTCCACTTCCTTCGTCACCCTCGTCATCTATGTGTTTAGATTGTGTGAGTTTCCCTGTGTTCATCGTCAGATCATCTGCAATCCTTCGCCGTGTCTCCATGCTCCCTTGCACTCCAGGTTTCTGATTGTTTAACTTTCCCAGTTTAGTTTTTAGCACCCAAAATAAATTGTGAACTTTTTGTTAAAAGGTCTAGTTACCCTTTATTGTCTGCATTTGGGTCCTCATAAGCCACATGGTCTGCAGCCTCAGACTGTGACAGGAGGTTATGAAAGAAAAGAACCCAGAACAACATCTAAAGAACTGCAGGCCTCACTTGCTTCAGTTAATGTCAGTTTTCATGATTTAACAATAACAAAGAAAAAATGGCATCCACTCAAAAGTCCCAAGGCAAAAGCCACTGGTTAAAAATGTTTTGCCATTTTCTCTTTAAAAAACAATTGTATTGTAATGAAGATAATCCAACATAAAATAAACATTACTACATCCATTTGAAGATGATGTGATTCTACCTGTTCTCTGCAGAGAGAAGTTCCCACTGTCCACATACATCTTCAGCCACGTTGGACACACCTGAGTGAGGAAGTTTTCATTAAGTACAGATCTGTCAGTGTTCCAGGTCTGTTTGGTAACGAGAGCTTCTGGGTTCAGTGCAATCCATGTCAGTGTCTTCACATCAAATTCAAAAAAATCCTCTTCATTCCATCCATACTTTATCACACCTGTCATCTCACCAGTGTTTTCATCCCATTCACAGCCACTTATTATCTGTAAAATCTGGACACCTGAAGAAAGACAGAGAAACAGAAACTGCATTGAACTATCTGAATATTCTACGTTATGTGGCACATGAAAAAGGAAACTGGGTCAACCCAGGACTGATCTGACAGACATCCTGCATATAAACTCTAAGAAGCAGAAAAGATTTAAGGTTAATAGTATTCAAGCCATTCTTTTAATGCAGGACTCACTCATACAAATTCAGTAACTCTATTATTTTGTCATGTTTTTTAAATCATATTGACGTTAGTAAGGTTTGATGACTTAAGACTTTAAATATTTAACTAATGATACATACATCAACTTTATTTAGGTATATTTATAATTTATAATGATTTAATCTAAAGAATAACATTTAATACTGCACCTCCCCTTTGGTTGAACTGCTGCTTCAAACTAGAAATCTGGGTTCTGAAGAAGCTTGGCAGACTGACAAAACACTGCTGAGTGAACATCTCCAACATCTGAGCATTTTTATCAAATATTTTCTTCATCCAGTCCTGTCTTGGTTCCAGTGTCTTGCTGTTTCTGTCACAGTATACGGTCTGAATGCCATCGATCACTATAACACCCATAAACTCTGAGATCTTTGGGTCTTCATAGGATCCAGTGAAGAAACTATTTAGTGAGTGTTTTGCTGTGGAAAGAATATTTCTAATATTAGTAAATAGTTAAATAAAACATATTATATTATCAGAAATGTTTCCTTGAGTATAATTCAGCAGATTCTTACAAAAGCTTAATTACAAGAGATTACATTAAAGTAATCCAACTATGTGAGTGTGATCAATTAAAAAATAGCCTTACAAAAGAGAATCCTAATCTTATTTACAGGGAGTGCAGAATTATTAGGCAAATGAGTATTTTGTCCACATCATCCTCTTCATGCATGTTGTCTTACTCCAAGCTGTATAGGCTCGAAAGCCTACTACCAATTAAGCATATTAGGTGATGTGCATCTCTGTGATGAGAAGGGGTGTGGTCTAATGACATCAACACCCTATATCAGGTGTGCATAATTATTAGGCAACTTCCTTTCCTTTGGCAAAATGGGTCAAAAGAAGGACTTGACAGGCTCAGAAAAGTCAAAAATAGTGAGATATCTTGCAGAGGGATGCAGCAGTCTTAAAATTGCAAAGCTTCTGAAGCGTGATCATCGAACAATCAAGCGTTTCATTCAAAATAGTCAACAGGGTCGCAAGAAGCGTGTGGAAAAACCAAGGCGCAAAATAACTGCCCATGAACTGAGAAAAGTCAAGCGTGCAGCTGCCAAGATGCCACTTGCCACCAGTTTGGCCATATTTCAGAGCTGCAACATCACTGGAGTGCCCAAAAGCACAAGGTGTGCAATACTCAGAGACATGGCCAAGGTAAGAAAGGCTGAAACACGACCACCACTGAACAAGACACACAAGCTGAAACGTCAAGACTGGGCCAAGAAGTATCTCAAGACTGATTTTTCTAAGGTTTTATGGACTGATGAAATGAGAGTGAGTCTTGATGGGCCAGATGGATGGGCCCGTGGCTGGATTGGTAAAGGGCAGAGAGCTCCAGTCCCACTCAGACGCCAGCAAGGTGGAGGTGGAGTACTGGTTTGGGCTGGTATCATCAAAGATGAGCTTGTGGGGCCTTTTCGGGTTGAGGATGGAGTCAAGCTCAACTCCCAGTCCTACTGCCAGTTTCTGGAAGACACCTTCTTCAAGCAGTGGTACAGGAAGAAGTCTGCATCCTTCAAGAAAAACATGATTTTCATGCAGGACAATGCTCCATCACACGCGTCCAAGTACTCCACAGCGTGGCTGGCAAGAAAGGGTATAAAAGAAGAAAAACTAATGACATGGCCTCCTTGTTCACCTGATCTGAACCCCATTGAGAACCTGTGGTCCATCATCAAATGTGAGATTTACAAGGAGGGAAAACAGTACACCTCTCTGAACAGTGTCTGGGAGGCTGTGGTTGCTGCTGCACGCAATGTTGATGGTGAACAGATCAAAACACTGACAGAATCCATGGATGGCAGGCTTTTGAGTGTCCTTGCAAAGAAAGGTGGTTATATTGGTCGCTGATTTGTTTTTGTTTTGTTTTTGAATGTCAGAAATGTATATTTGTGAATGTGGAGATGTTATATTGGTTTCACTGGTAAAAATAAATAATTGAAATGGGTATATATTTGTTTTTTGTTAAGTTGCCTAATAATTATGCACAGTAATAGTCACCTGCACACACAGATATCCCCCTAAAATAGCTCAAACTAAAAACAAACTAAAAACTACTTCCAAAAACTTTCAGCTTTGATATTAATGAGTTTTTTGGGTTCATTGAGAACATGGTTGTTGTTCAATAATAAAATTATTCCTCAAAAATACAACTTGCCTAATAATTCTGCACTCCCTGTAATTCCGACCGTTAAATATGACCATCTCTGCCAGCCAGATTCAGCTCTTTGTAATGCGGTACCTTTTGGATTTGTTTTGTTTTTTCAGTTTTCCAGTCAGTCACTCTATCACTGTTATTCAGAAACTGTTTGACAGCAGTCATCAAAGTAGGATTAACCATGAATAACCGCTTTGGTGACAGTGGGGTGGAAAAACTCCCTTGTAACAGGAAGAAACCTCCAGGCAGTTATCTGCTGTGGCTGATTGGGGTGAGGGGAGGATCAGAAGCTGCTGAAGAGAACCAGAGATTAATAATAACTAATGATTAAATGCAGAGTGGTGTATAAACACATAGTGAGCTAAAAAGGTCAGTGAAGAAGAAACACTCGCCAGCAGCATTGACCTATTGTAGCATAAGAGAGGATTCAGGGTCACCTGATCCAGCCCAAATACATGCTTTATCAAAAGATTCCAGTTTTAATAACGCTCTCATTTTCATGTGCTCTATAAATTACCTATAGGCTTCTCTTGAAGAAGCTGAAGGCTTCTGCTTTTAAATACCCTTGGATGTTATAAAAGGGTGATATGGTACTACAAGGTCATTAAGATAAGATGGGGCCTGATTATTTAAGACCTTGTATGTGAGGAGCAGGAGTTTGAATTCTGGATTTAACAGGGAGCCAATGAAGGGAAGCCAAAACAGGAGAAATATGCTCTCTCTTTCTAGTCCCTGTCAGGACTCTTGCTGCAGCATTTTGGATCAGCTGAAGGCTTTTCAGGGAGTTTTTAGGACATCCTGATAATAAAGAATTACAGTAGTCCAGCCTGGAAGTAATAAATGCATGAACTAGTTTTTCAGCGTCACTCTGAGACAGGATATTTCTAATTTTATGCAGACTGAACAAATTTAAGAAAACACACATTTGTTTGATAAATGCATTAAAGGACATCTGATCTATGTTGTATGGCATTCAATGCAATAGTAAGTCTGCATCCTCATCGACAGGCAAACCCTGAAAAACTCCATTAAAACAGATTTTTCTTCAGACTAATACAACAGCTTCATACGTGTGTAGTGGTGAATAACCTGTTCTCTAAAACCCTCAACTGCAAGTTGAAAAAGAGCATTATTCTATTATTTTTCTCAAAGCGCTAATTAGCAGATGGTCCTGGTAGACAAGTCTGTAGCCTACACAGGGTTAAATCCAGATCTGCTGCAGGTACTTTTTCATGGTATGATACTAATCTGTACTATCAACAAAAACAAACAGAGGAACGGTGCATGTCTCTGTGGTTTATGTCGCACAGACATGTGCACAAGACTTCCAGTAGCAACTTTTCAGCAAGTGTCAGTGGCTCTAAACTGTGAACGAACTGCAGCAAAATGTTTTCTCATCATTTAAAGCTCTACTAGCACCATCTACAGTCCAAAGCACAGTATTACATGCTACCCTGTCACACTCTGTAATGACAAAAAATGCTTTCATAATTCTGATTTAACCATTGTGGCAACAACTTATGTAATGAGGTGCTCAAATAAAGGTTCTGGGCTTGTTGTAGCTTCAGCAGAAAATAAATATGCTTTGTACATTTCATTTGATGTTGAGACAAAACTGAGAGAGTCTCCTGTATTTCAAAAAGTTTCATTTTCATTGTTGTTGTTGTTGTCCTTTTGGCTGCTCTGTTCAGCTGTGACCATGACAGGCCACCCAAGGATTTTAAGACCATATTTAAGGGAAAAAAACAGCAAACTTTTTACTTACTTTATACATGCAGTTTTTATGCACCAATAACTTTGAGAACCAGCAGCAGACAAACAATATTTCAGTCTTCATCCCAGTGTATAGAGGCTTGGTTCGGCTGTCAAGTGATCAGTGACGTCCGAAGCTTCAATCGGTACATTGCTGCTGCAGTATCTGATTCAGTGGTGTATACAGAAGTGAATCTTTAGTGGGATTTGTGCTGTGTTGTGGTCATTTTTGAGATCGCAAACCCATGTGGGATATACTGAGAGACATGGAGCGAACAAGAAAGAGAGGATGTTCTACCTATTGCTATATAAAAAACAAATAGAGTAACCTTATGTGTTGTTTTTATTTTAGCCCGTGATATTAAACAGAAGCTGTCATTTCAAGTTGTAGATGCAAGCTGCTCTTCCCACAAACTTTTGCTTTTGGCCACAAGATGGCACCAAAGAGGACTAACACAACACATCACTAACACAAGCTTCAGTGCTTCAGATGGCTTCATTTGGCCGTCACTACATGCTGACACTATATAAATAAAATGGAAATGAACTGAACTAAAAGAGGCAGTTTTACTGCAGTAAGAAAACACTTAAGTGATCTTAAAGGAAACCATGGCTCTGCAATGATTCAGACAATATACTGTATACACAGAAAAGGATTGGGGAGAGAGGATGTTCCTGGGGAACACTGCTGACTGATGAGACAGGGGAAGCAAAAGTGAGCACCATACACAGGGGGCAGGAGACTATCAAAATAAAACAGGAAACAGCACACACTGATACACGTGACCGGGACACAGGGACTGGACCACAAAGAAGGACAGGGAAAACCAGATGGAACACAGAGGGACCAGACAGAGACATGGGGATCAGACTGACTACAACAGGAGACGCTGATGACAAGACCAGGAACAGACTGGACATGAAAGGGAACTAATGTAACTCAACAAGAACCAGCAACTAAACACTGAAGAAAAGAAAAATCAAGACAAACTGATACAGAAAACTATTACAGAACTAGAACATGAAAATCTCTTTAATAAAAAAGAACAAATCATAAGACTATAATCAACTCAAAAACTGGGTCAAAGACCGACGACCATGACATATCTGCTATTCAAGCTGCCATCTCCCTGAAACAAAGTCTGTGGTATGTGTGATCGCATATATGTGAGAATGGTGCTGCACTGCTTTGCATTAAATGGTGAGTGGGTGTCATCTGTGCTACATCCTGCACACGTTGTATTTCTTGCA
Source organism: Oreochromis niloticus (assembly GCF_001858045.2). NCBI lineage: Eukaryota > Metazoa > Chordata > Actinopteri > Cichliformes > Cichlidae > Oreochromis > Oreochromis niloticus. Next base: position 7,181,935 of record NC_031985.2, read on the forward strand.
CATCTCTGCACAGGCTTATTCCTGTTAAGCTGGACTGCATCTAGACTGGGTCTAAACCAACCTGACCCTTGTGCATGTCACATTCATTCACATGTATTCCTGGGGCTTCACAGGGAAAAACGTTTGTGCTGCCAACACAAATGGAATGAAAACAAGTGCAACTTCATTTGTGCTGCTCACGACACTAAACATTCATAGCCATGCAAGCAGTTTTGCAGTGAGCTAAATGCTAATGCTAGTATGCCAGTATTGTCACTGTTGTGATTCTTCTTTCAGCTGTTCCCCTTACGTGTTGGCAAAGCAAACCATCTGCTTCCAGTTTTGCTGTTCCCTAGCATCCTCCTCCATGAGCCTCCTCTGAGGTCACCCTTTTGCCCTCCTGCCTGGCAGCTCCACATTCAACATCCACATCTTCCACCTGCTCCTAACTCTCACTGTAGATCACAATGTCACCTGGAAATATAACAGTCCCCAGAGACTCCTGCCTATACTCATCAGTCAACCATGTCATTACCACTGCATCTTAGATGGCCCCCACCTGTCACCCCTGCTGCACATGTAAGCTGTTTTCACCTTGGATCTATCACGCCCATTTTTACCTTGTTAGCCTCTTTATTACTGTTGAATCATGACCACTGACCTTAACTGAGGCAGGTGAGGCCTGGAGTTCTTTAGATGCTATTGTGGATTCTTTTGTGAAAAGAGATGAGTGAAAAAAAAGCTCCATATATCATACATATGATACATACTAAGTCAGCTGATCAAGCCCTAACTTTAAGCTGTATCAAAAAAAAAAGTTTGAAGCCTAACCTTAAAAGTAAAGAAGGTGCCTGTCTCCCAAACCCAAACTGGGAGCTGGTTCCAGGGAAAAGGAGCCTGAACGCTGAAGGCTCTGCCTCCCATTCTACTTTAGAAACAACAACAGACGTCTGTGTCCAGAAGGGTCAGTAAGCAGGGCTCCAACACCTTTGATGAGCCATAGTTCATGCAGTGAGACACATGATAAATATGCTGTATGTGTCGTTATTGTCTGTGCCATGTGGACGTCATCTTGTCAGTATTTATCTGTTGGCTTCTCTGTTATTTGACATAAGAGAAAAGAAATAGCCCATTTGTACACAACGAGACTTATTCTGATTCTAAAGGACTTTTAGAAAGTCCTGAAAACTATTAAAAAGTGTTTTCCAGTCCGAAAATGTCTCCTGTTGCAACAACACATATTCATATTTTTCAAATAACAAACGTACAATTTAAAGTCAAAAAACTTTATTTTGTGTTAATATCCAACATGAATACATGAATATTTGCTTTGCATTACAACAATAACAATAGTTGCAGTAAAAGACAGCTATCATTGTACTCTTTTAATTATTCCAAGCATTGCATTTTAAGTTGCATTTAAGCTGTGCACAATACAAGTGATTTTACATCTAAACTCAATGGAAAATTAAAGCTACAGCTTTTTACCATAATTTGAGTCTACAAGAATGTAAACATTATTTTTTCACTTAAAAAGTAAAATGTTATTTTGGTGTTTTTCATCAGTTGTCAAAGAGGTGAAAATGATAATCCCCACCCCGCTCACTAGGTAGAAGCAATAATATTATTCTAACGTTTCTAAGCCAAAGAAAAATCTGCCCTGGACACGATAGCTCCACGATCAACGTTCACATATTACAGACGATGTTTTCACATGGAACTGAAGCTCCGTCCACCTTATGAAGCATGCCAGGCCACGGCCTCAACATTTCTCTCCTCCCTCGTTCACATTGGACAGTCTGAAAATGAAAAGCATGCAGATGTTTATGGAGTGAATAATTATCATTGCTTTCAGTGGATAGTATGCAGCAGAGCCTGACAGCTACGTGGAAGGAAAAGATCACATGATTTGTCTGTGACACGAGAGGCTTATGGAAAGATTTGACCTTTAAAGGATAAAGATTTCTGTCAGCCTGACATATTGTGTTTCTGTTGTTGAACTTAAATAATCCTTTAAGGCACTAAGACTTCTACTGCTACACCTTCATGCCATTAGTACTCTTGGGCTGTTAACCATGAATATATGCATGAATATACTACTACTTTATGCCTTAACCGATAAACAGGCTAAAACACTGAGAAGTGGTTGGAAAGAAATAAGTGGGGCAAACTGAGGTCAAGAAAGGTTTCTGCAAGGTTGCTGTAAGGCTGTCAAAATGGAGAAAAAAAGCCCTACAAAGTGAAAGAGTTCTCTTTACAGTTGTTACAGTATCAACAAGAGAACAACTTTCTGGAAATCTTTAACAGGCAGCTGAGCTGGGACGGCACATGGAGGATGCAGCATGCCACACTGAGTTTCCTGATCCTGTCCAACCACAACAATTTGTACCTTTGGCTGAAATTTTAAAACATTTTAGAAACAATTTTAGAAACATCAGTTTGTTTGTGCAGAGGGCAGAATACCCCATGGAGTGCCCGAGCACACAGGAAATGATTTTCCTAAATAGCATGGTAGAAAAAAGTTTCCATGTCTCTGAAACTGTTGAGTGATGAGGGGCGAAACATCAGTGACAAGTGGCTCGCAGCTGATAAACGCATCGAGGTTTAAAAAACACAAAACTGCTTTACGGGTTTTTAACCAACCTGTGCAACTACATGGTTTAATGCCTCGTGTTTGCTCTTTCATAAGTGCAACTACAATATTCCACGTGAAAAATTAGAACCAGTTACCTTCTGTCTGCAAGGCAGTTAGCCAATTACTGATGATTTACACCACAGATTCACACTCTTAGCATCAGAAACAGTTAACTGTGTTGGAGTCAGGTTGTTCTAACACTACTAATTAGAAATAAATGCTAATCAAATTCATGATAAAGACAAAATACAATAATAATGTTCTGACCTGGAAGTAGATGATGATGATTAAGACACAAATGATTGCTATCACCAGGACAACCACCGGAACACTGACTGGTGCCGTGTTATCATCATCTTCCTCTTCTTCACCCTGGTGGTGACTTTGCCTCTGAGTTTCCTGCACGGGGCACCTGGAGCTGTCTGTGAACAGAAAATAGGAAACGTAAGACTGAAAAAAAGATGTGCACTAAAAATTTCAGCTCTGTGGATAAACATGCCAGTGCGGTCGCCTCACCGAGGACATGAATGAGTGTGCCATTGCCAATAAGCTCCAGGTACGGTGGTGGGTAGAAGATCCAGATTTCACAGCGATACATATCTGTGTCAGTGACATTCAGTCCAGAGAGTGTCACCTCCACAGTGTCGTGTGTGGTCTCAGCAGTACACTGCACCTGAAATGTACAGGACATCATTGTATCTCAACACTCTGTGTACAAGTTTCACTTTTTTTATTTTGTATTTCAGTCTTATGTCTAACGTTTATGCCATTTCTAAGAGTGCAATCTTCAGTTTAATGTATTATATAATGAAGAAAAGAATATTTATGGAGGAAGAAATATGCATTTGTAGGACGAGGTCTGGATTCTTAATGTTTGAGACCTTAAATGGTAAATGGCCTGTATTTGTATAGTGCTTTACTTAGTCCCTACGGACCCCAAAGCGCTTTACACTACATTCAGTCATCCACCCAGTCACACACACATTCACACACTGGTGATGGCAAGCTACATTGTAGCCACAGCTGCTCTGGGGCGCACTGACAGAGGCGAGACCTTATTCACTAAAGACGTCTCATGCATGCAGTTTGCTGAGCACATGAACCACCTTCATTTGATAATTGAGGGCAAATTAAGGGCGTAATAAAAGTGGGCTTCTTCAGTTGTGAGCCATGATATAAACATTCTTGTATAATGCTTTTCCACTCTGAGGACTGAAAGCACTTTACATAACTTGCCTCATTCCCACGAGCACTGTTTTCTCTGCTTTCTAACATTCACACACCGATGGATGCATCGGAGGGCAACATGGGGTTTAGTACCTCACCCAACAATATTTGGCATGCTGACTGGAACAGAAGGAGGTGGAACCACCAACCTTCCAATTAGTAGGTGACCTGCTCTACCACCTGAATTTTTAAGCATAGCTTCCATAAAGTTTTATGTTGTGTCACTAGCAGGAAAGAACAAGTCGCAGTGGCAGATGCCTGAAGAAAACTCAACCTTAACAGGCAAAAAAAGCACAAAAAAAACAATTACCTGATCTTTTTGCTCCATACGTGTCTCTCTCTGGTCTGTGAAGTTAAGGATGGAGAAGCAGAGTTCTTGGTGGCCATGGAGGCCCTTCAGCACACTGACTCTGGCCTCCTCAGGGTATGGGTATTTCAGGCTTTGTGGATGGATAACACACTGAATCTGTGCCACACCATTGGTGCTCACCACTCTGTAGGGCTGGGTCACTTTCGTAGCTGGCATGGGAAAAGGTATAAGTGACTATTAGTAGCAGCAATGAAGAAGCAAATACATGTCAGAAGCCACATTACTATCACCATTAAAGCTAAAACAGTTTACATATCAGAGTCCAGTTCCAATGGACTCCAGTCAAGAAAAACAACAAAACCAAGTGATTCCTAAATGTAGGTTAAATCGTGTTGGAAGGTTCCCAGGTAAACATGTTTAAACTCATTTTCCATTGAGCACTCATAGAAAAAAATATATAAATCTTTTCATATAAGCCCCAGTATAACGACAAATGAGCTAACACAAGAAAATAATAAAATTATGGGAGCATTTCTGGTTTTTGTAAGCTTTGTATGGATTAAACAGACAGGACACAACCTTTGGAAAACTTCACAGGAGCTAAGACACCAATTTTCTTCTTTCTGAGAGCTGAGGGTAAAGTGTGGAGGAATGTTTGGAAAGGCATTCCGACTCCTCCAGTTCAAAAGTTATCAAATTTGAATTGTTGTTTCATTGGTTTTCCTCCAAGCCGAGTCGTTTCAGAGATTCTCAGAAGTTTGGCGTTGACAAACTCAATATGCATCATTTTACCTCGTCCCCTCCTCTGTTACTCCTGTGTTTGAATGTCTACCAAGCTTATAGTTAAAGTCAGCACCTACCTACTGAAGGCCTGCTGAACAGTGACATTTAATATACCTGAATTATTTAGATCTTACATTAGAAATTCCATTATTTTTTTATGTTTTTCATCAGACGATGGAACGGTTCATGATGTGCTTGTTGAAAATTAATTGGAATACATTAAATTTCCTTGTCTCCTTTCCTGGCTAGCACTTTAAAAGCTAAAACCACATTACCATGCCTTATAATACAGTTAGCTAAATTCACAAGGAGCAGTAAACTTCAGAGCCACAGCAGCAAAGTGGTTCAGCTAAGGACAGCTGAACCATCTATCAAAAAGAAATATTGCTGAAGATTCACTTTATGATCAGTTTTGTCATTCTGGTGGCAAAATGTCTGGATCTAAGGGTCACTCCACCTGTCAAATTAACGTCCGTTCTGTGATTACATCCTGCAAACTAAAGGTTTCAGCAGTCTTCACATGTATTTAATATATTCCATGTATGGCGTCTGAAATGATGACTTCTTTTAAATACAGAAAATACCAAGTACATGGTTCTCTCCACTTCCACCTGACACCTTAAAACCTTACATGTTATACATCACTGATGCTGGGCTTGGCAGCAGAGTTTTAAGTTTTAAGTCAACAGTAAGTCTTAAACTTGCTCATGTAGGAGCAAAGTTTGTCTACACAGCTCCACCATTAAAGCTTCCAAGCTACTTCATATGTCTGCTCATATGGAAATGTAGTTACTATGGTACATGGTCCAGTAGCTAGTCAACACATCTTTGGTGTCCCAACTAATCCTGTCAGAACTGCCCTCAGGTTCTTCTATGTGCCCCAAAGAACACAGAGCTTCATTGGCAATGGTTTTGCATGACTGTGGGCACCATTGTCTTAATCTGTGGTTAGTGGTGCTGTTTAATGTGATTCCAGTCTCATTCAATTTTCTTGTTCTTAATGAACTTAAAAATAATGTTTTTTAAAGTGTTACAAAAATCATCAGTAAAAGGCTGTTTATACTCACCGCTCCACACAGGCAGGCAGAAGCTAAGAGCTGTCAACACAATCCATCCCATCATACAGTGAGTCAGAAACATCCTACTGTATTTCACACTGCTACACAGAAAGCCACAGGCACTTAAAATGATCTTTAAGCTGGCGATCGCTCACACTGAGCAAATTTGACAGAAATACATGAAAATGAGTGAAACTCATCTTTATACTTCCTTATGGTGTATACTTCCTTATGGTGCTGTCATGGAAACTGTGTAGCAGCACAGGAAATGATGATGAGGTTTTGCCGGTAAGAGAGATGGCAACGTGGTTGTGGTTCTGCTGGAACACTGAGAAAAACATGAATTTCATTTTTCTATAATTTTAATGAACTAGTTTAATCTGGGTATAGCAGCATCCTCTGTCTTAATAAAATAGAAGACGCTGCTCAAAACTCAGTCCAATCTGAAACATGAAAAAACAGGGCAAAGAAAGGAAATCGTGGTAAAATATGACAGTGGTCCATTAAATTCTAAAGAAAACTTCAACATTAATAAGACAGAAAAACCAAACATGATGGTGTTTATGTTCTTTAAAGGATGTGAAGAGCGTAAGAATGTAAATGTTCCAGAACAACTACTCTTAAAAAAAGTAACACCTGCTGGCTCGGGAATTTTTACATCTCTTCTGTGAATAATTTAAGAGCTTTTGCATATGCTCATACAGCAAGTTGAATAAAAGCAAAATTCAGTGATTCAGTGCTTTATTCAAATATACACTAAATGTTCTATTCACTGAAGCTTTGTGTCCGACACTAATTCCAAAATCAGATCATTCAGGTTTTAGAATTTTGTTGATTTTACATGAAGCGTGTGAGCGAGTCTCTGAGGCACAATCATTGACTGAGGCTTTGGCAGGTGAATCTTGGGTGGAAACTAACGTGCACAAATGACTTGTTCATGTGGAAACTTTTGCTGGGTGAATATTTAGTTTGAATTCCTGTGACTGTTGAATTTTCCTTCCAGGTTTTAGATAACAGTGCAAAATCTGTAAAACATAAAAAACAAATCCTTACTGTTATTTTTCACTGAACCATTGTTAACATGATTTTCTGTTCATGACTCTTCCCAAGTTAATGAATATTCCCGAACACTTGTGTATTATTGCTGAATATTTGATATTTTACCTTCACATAATTTTATTGTCTTAAGTTGTAGTTTAACTTCTTTTTATACAATTATCTCCTGTTTGAAACAGCCAACAGGAAAACCGGAGGATCAAAACTGGACTTCAGATGGACCATTGTGTAGTTTCTGAAAACAGCCCTTTTACAAGCAGCTAAAACAAAACCCCGGGGAGTGGCTCGTGAACTGGTGCCATCAAGAGGTTAATTCATCTTTATATGCTTTACGCCACATTTGGTTTTGCTCCATTTTCCTGTTTATCTAAAACTGACGGACAAATTACAATAAAATTCACATCAACAGTTGACTCAGAGTGCTTTCTGTTTAAAAGTTAGGGACATTACAGTGTCAGAGAGAAAGCTACCATCCCCAGTGTGACATAGTGGGGGGTGGCGTGGAGTGGGGCATGTAGAGTTTAGACAAACAAAAACAAAACAAGGCAGGATTTACGACTAACCCCAAACAAATCAGAAGAACACTGAACTGTGTAGGGGGGTAGAGTGACTACACAAAGCTGTGAGTGGGATGTACAGTAGAAACTGTTTTTGTTTTCCAAAATTGTGTTGCCTCATCACAGCAGGAGGGTTTTCAGCAAAAACACAGACAAACGTTGTTCTCTACTTAGGCGGGTCCATTCAGTTCCAAAATAACACCTTAGTCTTAGTTTTAGTTGTAGGTCATCGCTCGATGAAACCAACTAAACCACATCGTCTCCAAAAAGCAAAGACAAGATTCTGAGGCCAATCATCCAGACACGCTCTGTCCCTTTGGTTATACCTATAAGGTCTTTTTTGCTTCCTCCAGGTATCAGACTCATCAATCAGTTTTGGACAGGCGGTAATGCTTTTCTTCTTGTGCCAACAATAACAACATATTCATTTTACAAAAAACTTGTATGTTTTCTTCACATAAGTGTTGTGAAATTTCTCATACATATATTATAGAGGCTTGTTTTATTTAAGATGGACTAACACATACTTCTTTTTACAGCCATTTTTTTCTAATAAAAATATTGCAAAAGAAGATGAACTATTTGGACTTGTGAATATGTAAAATGGAAATAATACAGAGATTAAACATGTGCCAGCAACTGAAAAACAAATTTAGAAAAATCATTTAAAAACATATTTAGTTGTTAGAAAACTTTGTCAGTGTGCATCTGATATAAAAACTAAAACATTTATAACTTTGCAGATTTTATGATGTAAATATGTCAAAATATTTTTCCTATCAATGAGAGTTGTGGTTACAATAAAATTGAAATTCAAAAGTCAAACTAAAAACCATGAATGATAAAACATGGAATTCTATATTATTCTTATCATTTCAGAAAAGATTTAACTGTTTTAATCTGAAAATGAACAACCACAGAAGAAGAGAAGCCACAAAACTAAGGTGAAAAGACCTTTTTAAAATGATTTAGTGTATTTAATTTAAATCATTATTAATAGCTCAGTTTCTTTCTGCTGCTATCTGCTAAAACATGTTCTTGCTTACCTGCACCTGCCCTGCATTGCGAGATACTACCTGTTTAACCCAGAGAATTTTTTACTGATCACTGGCACATTTTACTGTTTTTACTAAGAACAATCTTGTAATGCAAATTCATACGTAAAATATTTTATAATAATGAATTATGATCTTACTTACAGATGCCGTGTCACTGAGAAAAAGCAGAATCATTATCCTTATCATGTTTAGACCTCTTGAATCAAACTGAAGAAGTGAGAGACGAATCAGGTGGTTTTACAGGTTTGTCAGTATGAAAGTATTTCCTGGTCTGTTACATATTCTGAGTATTTGAGGCATATTAAACTCCGACACCCTTCAGTTGAATTTTGACAAACAATCTCTGAGCTTTAGTGGCACAAATATAAAAGCTACTTCCAGCTCCACAAGGGATCATCATAGCAGCTCTGCATGTTTGATTTGGCAGACTCTCACACCAGATGCCTTTTTGACAGAACTATAAAAGGAATTTGACTCGATAGCTGGAAACAATGCAGTGCCCTTTTACTTACTAAGCAAACAGGTTAACCACTACACCACTGAAGGTACGAGGATCCAATAAATATTCCTGCTTAAACTGTACATTCAGTTGTCTTCTGAAGCTTTCTGCTTGTCTGGTGCTAAAGTCCAGAGCACATCATATTACACCAAATTTGACACACCGCACATGATGCAACACCTCATCTCTGTAAATCAATAATCAATAAAGTGATATTGATAATGGAACTGTAACTGCTAAATTCATATCAATTCCCATCCCAAATCCTTATACAACCTTTCCAAGAGCTTGGTCCGCATAGCTGGCAATAAGTCAGACTTGTTTCCGGTGGGTATTGTACCCTGCCAGGGCTGCCCTTTGTCACTGATTCTGTTCATAATTTTTGTGCATAGAATTTCTAGGCTTAGCCAAGAAGATTAAGGCTCTTGGACAGTCTCAGAATCTTATCTCTGCTTCAGATGATTTGGTTCTTTTGGCTTCATCAGGCAGTGGCCTTGAGCTGGCACTGGAGCAGTTTGCAGCTGAGTGTGAAACGACAAGAATGAGAACTGGCACCTCCTAGTCTGAGGCCATGGTCCTCAGCTGGAAAAGGTTGGAGTGCCCACTACAAGTCAGGGATAAATTTTTGCCCAAGTAGGGGAGTTTAGGTATCTCGGGACAGGGGAGCGGGAGATCAACAAACAGACTGGTGCCATGGCTGTAGCGATGTGGACAGTGTACCAGTCAGCTGTGATGAAGAGAGAGCTGAGCATAAAAGCAAAGCTCTCAATTTACCAGTTGATCTATGTCCCTACCCTCACCTATGGTCATGAAAGAATGAGATCCCGAAAACAATCGGCGAAGGGTGGCTGTCCTCACCCTTAGAGATAGGGTGATGTGTTCGGCCATCGGGAAGGGGCTCAGAGTAGAGCTGCTACTCATCCACATCGAAAGGAGCCAGACTATTGTCTTATAGTCTTATACTGTTGCTTCAGATTTTTGGTGTCTGCAACCACATTAGGCAGCTTAGATTACAAAATTAGCTAGAAAACCAATGTCATTTCCTGTACTGAGAATGATCACTTCAATTATATGATTAGATTTGCCTAGGTAAATTTGACAATGGTCACCATATCACATCACCTCAAGAGACTTTTTTTTTCATGTAAAACTCTTACACCATTAAAGAAACCCTATAATACATTGATTCTTGGGTGAGAACACTTCAAAGGAAAAGGAGGAGCTAGCACAATGCACAAACTGCAGGTCGGATCCTGAAATGGACTGGAAGCCAGTGTAAGGAGGCCAGTATAGGTTTAATGGGATCACACTCTTTCTTGCCCAACAAAAGGTGAGCTGCTGCATTTTGAACAGCAACAGCAACCCGACTGATCAAGTCCACACAATTGAGCTTGACAGTTGGGCAGAATAACAAGAAATAAAACAGCAAAATGGTCTGAAATAGGAGTATCACACAAGGTCCAGTATGTGTCCCTGCAAATTCAAAAAAGACATCTTTGTTGAATTTAGCTAGTAGTATTCCAGTTTGTGACAAATGACTGCACTTCAAAGGTGGAGGAGGGGTCAGATGTTGACTGTCGACATCGGAAACTGGATTTTAATACAGTTGTTAGGCCCAGACCTCTGCCTGTAGTTCGAGGGGAACTGGAAAACATACAGTCAAGAGGAAAAAGTTCTGAGAATCGGGTGAACTCACCAGCACGAAGCCAAGTCTCTGTCAGAAACCTAAAATCCAATTCACTAGATGCGAAGGATTCATTTAACAGAAAAGTATTGTTTATTAGAGAGCTAAGAGTCAAACGAACAATTCTGTCCTCACGAACTGTTGTAGAGGTGCAGCTCAATGGGCAAATGTTCCCATAATTCACATCGCAACACCTGGTCTGTTTTATTTACTTTTTTAAAAATTTATACATTTGATAAGCATTCAAATCTCTTAATGAATACAGAATATAGATCTAGCACAAAGCAAGAAAGCACGAGATAAAGCTAATCAAAAAGGTACTGGCTCAAGCAAATGTGTGTTATGCCAACCCTTCCTGCTCCTTTTTGAACATGAAAGTTATTTGTAGTTGTGGTTGCTCATTTTCCTTTTGTTTTGCTTTGTTTATTTGTTTCTTTTTAATTCTATGTTGTTGTACTTTTTCAACATGTCCAAAATAAAGATTCAATCAATCAATCAATCAAACCCTTTTAACAAAAGATCATTTAGGAAGCAGCTCGTTTACATAGGGTTTGAAGCAAAAGAGTAAAACAAAACAAACAAACAAACAGAAAAACAAAACAAAAAAAGTCCATCTTAGATAAGTAAGTACTTTAAATTAAATTTCATAACAATAATCCACGCAAAACAACCAAGAGTTTTAGTATTATTATTATTATTGCTCTTCTTTATTCTTGATTTATACATTTTTCTAATACTCTGGTTTTAAACATGTTTTAAAACAAGGAAAAGGAGAAGTTTCCACCAGCAAGTCAGGTAAACCCGGATGAGCAGGAAAGGCAAGCTGGATCCACTGAAGCCCCAGTGATCGTTGAGTTGGAAAAAAAAATCCACCTGAATAGCAGAAAGAATTAAACCAACAGCCACATCTCAGTTAAGATTTAGCTCTCAGCAGAAGACCTACACATCTCCCCCTTCATCTGAAACGTTTCCTCTATTAGATGACAGCAGGCAAGTGAACAAGTGTGCCGGTTTAAAAAACAGTGATCGTAGGGGTTGAGGTTTGATCACCCATATTATGCTTTATCCAAGTTTTGTGGGATGACTTGATATCAAAGAGTGCTTGGTTGTCATATACCACAATAGCAGACACACTTTGGCAACAAACACAGAATAAAACAATAGCAACCGCTAAGTAAGTTTCAGTAATTACAACAATGAGAAAGTACTTCTGAAGTATGTATAGTGTGCCATACTTGAGGGTGCAAGAACACATAATGCTTAAGTAATCAGTATTGAGAGAGGGTTTACTCTTTTGTGCTAATATTTTGGGTTGAAAGAAGTGCTCATAGCTCACACAATCACTTAATCCCAGTTTTAACCCAGGCTAATATAACACAGTTACTGTGCATTGATCAATACATTGGTTAAAAAGCAAAGTGACAGGATTAGCTCTAAAAGCTAGAGTGCATAGTTATTGTCTTCAAAACACTAAACTGCAGTGTTGCAACCACTGCAGTATCCAGTATTAGTGCTTTGTCCAATTTGATGATGATGTTCTCATTTGCACCAGAAAAGTGAAACACAGACATATTCGAACTGAGCTTTTTCAGCTTCCCATCACAGTTTGGTGGTGACAGCCTGTAGTGATGTGGCGATCCATGTCACTGTTTGCAGGGCAAATGGTAGAAAGTCTTGTCCATCATACCCATACTGATTGAAGCCATTTATCTCTCCAGTCTCAACACCCCATTCACAGCTATTCATTCTTTGCAAAATATGAACACCTGAAAAAGAGAGACAGATGAGATCTCAGCACATCTTACAACTGATAACCACTCCAGGTGCCGAGGATCATTCTTCACGAGGTTTTTAATCCACTCTGTTTTGAGTTCTGGTCCCCTTCCATTGCTGTCACAGTAACCTCCATTATTGTTTTTTATTAATCTTTTATAAAATGTTACTAATCATTGTCACATTATTGAAATAAATACGTGGCTTAATTTAGATTTAAAAAACTTGCAACTTACTTGCAACTTACATATATGTTATCGTTAATTGAAACATTCATCACTCGGTAACTTACAGAATCTTCTTGATAGCCAAACTACTTTGAGCTAACAGGAAGGCAACAATAACTCAAACAATCACCCATTACAACCAAGCAGAAGAGCATCTTTGAATGAACAACATACTGATCTGAGAAATACAGGGCCAGTATCATCAAGTGCTGACACAGATTCACAGATATATAAATTACAGGTACAGTCTATGTACTGAATATATGATATATATTGATAATAGCCACTGGGGGAAGGGAGCAGCTCTGCTTGCCTTTCTGTAAAGCCCCCACAGGTCACTGCAAAAACCCACGGTATGCTCCGCTTTCTCTCTCCCATCACATTCAGTGTTTTGAGCCTCCCCTGTGTTTGTGCAGCATGGCTGAGTCACATGATGACACAACAGCAAAACACAGTAAAGCAGTTATGGTTAACCTGCTTTCACAGACATATCAGACACGTCTTTGATGAAACTGAAACAGTCTGCTGAACGTAGAAGAGAAAATTGATTGAGAATTGATTTAACCACGCTATTACTGACCAATACCAATGTTGGTATTAATACTACTGATTTAATAATTGGAGGTTATCATTGTGCAGCCAGCACATATCAATACTTAACTAAATTTATTTATTTATTAAGAAAAAATTATTTATGTATATGTAAATGAGCTGCTTGCTAAATTATCTTTTGTTAATAGGGTTGGCATAATAAGCACGTGCTTCAGCCAATACCTTTTTGATTAGCCTTATCTCATGCTTTCTTGCTTCGTGGTCATTTTTTCTTCTGTATTCACTGAGACATTTGAATGCTAATAAAACCCTCCACTTCTACAGCTTCTCTCAGCAGAGGAATAGCAGAAAGAAAGAAGAAAAAAAATGGATTGAAAGATTCATAACCAAATTCAATGTCTATACTCTCTGGCCAGTTTAACAGGTACACCTGTTCAACTGCTTATTAACACAAATATGTAATCAGCCAATCAGATGGCAGCAAATAAGTGTATTTAGGGATCTAGACTTCTTGGAAATATAAACATAGCATATAACAAAAGTAAAAGTAAAATTAAAAAAAAAAGAAATCAAATGTGTTGGTGTAGACGTCACAATCGCGCCCTCTCTCGCTGACCCAAAAACAGTCATTGTGTATAACTTTAATTTAACCAGGAGAGGGCAGTGTTGCTTTCCTTTTGCGTGATTTACGCGTGTTTTTGTTGCTGTACAATATCAACCACCTGGGATCCCAAATTCTTAAATCCACTGCAAATGTAATAACCTTCCAAATAAAGATGAGCTCTGTGTATTGCTGAATTCTAAATTTCAGTGCTAGACTAAAAATAAATCAAATCAATGTATTTGTCTGTGAAGGTTCTCAGTCATCCAACAATCAATGTATTGTTTTACAGAAACAAAATATCATTTGAACTCTTTTAAATTCCACTGACTGCAATCTGTCTGAGTGTATAACTGAAATCTAACAAAATTGTAAAAATCTATTTGAGTTAATCTGAAATCGTTTGATTTCTTTGTATGTAGCTATATTAACATTTAATAAATCATGAAATTAATACACGCATGTTCTCGTAACGATGCGACGAATTGTTTGCTCTTCATTCAGTGAAGTGAGCGTCACACGCTGCTCATATAAAACATATTCTGACAAACAGCCGCACAGCTGACGAGCCTTTTTTTTCAGAGACTTGAGGGATACTTCCCAAAGTCTGACCTGCATCAGACCATCCGCTCAGTGTCCGTGGTTACCATGGTTACTGCAGAAGCTGCTATGAATTAAACAGTTGTCCCTGAGATAACTTACCGGAGACATGAATGTTTGTTTTTCCATTACAAAAGAATTGGATGACTTGGATAACTTATAGGAGTATCAGACTTCACGTGCCATGTCCTCGGAAATCTGGACTAGTGTGGATTTTTCAAGGACAAACTGGTAAGAGTTGCACACCACTATACTGAAATAAAGAAGCTATTACTGAAATACACGTGCTATATTATAAACTATGATATAAAACATAAGGTTTAGTTATAAAGCACACTTTCCTGCCTTTAGTCTTATTCATGAGCAGTATCAGTTGTCTTCTAACATCCAAGAGTCTGCACGATGTGTTTCATAGGTCCTAACAAGAGGATCCCAGAACCCAAAAATAACCCAAAGGGTTAAAAAGATTTCCACACTGATGCAGATGATGTATACGATTGTGGGACTTCTATAAAAAAAAATCTATATGTCATATTCTTGCTGGCACTCACACTGTCATAGGTCAAAGGGCACTTTATGCAACTGAGGTGGTCAGAGGGGTTATGATTAAAATGTGACAACACCACCTAGGAAATTTCACCACCAGGAGATGTAAACAGTCTTTTCAAAACCAACCAGAAAAGATTACACATTGAAGAGTGTGCAACTGAGGAAGACTGGCTCTAATATTAATATATCTTTATTAATTACATTTGTTAAAATAAAAAAAGAAGAATGGAGCACAAGAAAAGTTGACTGTGGCACAACTTATCCAGCTTAGTGTGCTAAATAAAATAAAACCACCATACATTGAACTGGACTTACCAGTAGGGGAGGACCAGGAAAGAAGAAAAAAAACAAACCACCAACTACACCCAAGGTGCTGGACAACAAAGGAGGTGTGGAAAATGACACACCACCGACCCGCATGTCCTTAGGCTACGTCCACACGTACAGGGGTATTTTTGAAAATA
The DNA here is from genome assembly GCF_001858045.2 of Oreochromis niloticus. Taxonomy (NCBI): domain Eukaryota; kingdom Metazoa; phylum Chordata; class Actinopteri; order Cichliformes; family Cichlidae; genus Oreochromis; species Oreochromis niloticus. The sequence continues at coordinate 7,197,547 of NC_031985.2, forward strand.
GTTTTTTTTTTTAAAAATCCTGTCTACACGTAAATGCAAAAACGAAGGAAAACGCTGCTAGGAACATGCCAAAGCAACAGGTGGCGATATATTCCTAACCGTGTAGAAATGTTGGCCAATCAGAGGTCTAGAAGCTAGTGATGTGCGATACCACTGATTTCCTTTCCGATCCGATACCAAGTAATATTCAGGGTGGTATCGACGATACTGATCCGATACTGATACTTTGTACAAAAACTTATTTTATTTATTGTATCTCAAATTATAGCGTCATAATGATTACAGGACATCAGATTACTTGTTCTTATCACTTAATAATGCAGAGTTCATCATATAGAAATAAAAAAACTGAAGTTGTGCGCTATTTGAACACCTTGCCAGCCTGCAGCACTAAAGGACTCCGTGAGAGACGTCTGTCTCGCCCTAGCAGCACCTGTCCACTCCTCCTCTTCAGTTTGCCTCAACATACGCTCGTCATATTTTTAATATGATTTACTCTGAGGTAGAATAGCATAGAATAATCCTTTAATTGTCCCACAAGGGGAAATTTGGTTGTAACAGCAGCCAAAAAGACACATATACAAACAAACAGTACACAGGACACAGAACAGAAACATACACAATTTTTCTTACATATTTACATTAAGGACAATGGTTACTATAAACAGAGTACTGTACAGTTATTAAATTAAATAAAAATAACTACAGATAAGAGGCAAACCAGGTTGTAGTGCGAATCGGTTAATTAACTTATTGCAGTTACAGCGCAGATGTAAACATCTATGTTTGTTGGGAGCAGTTCTGATTGTACAGTCTGACAGCTGCAGGGAGGAAGGACCTGCGGAAACGCTCCGTCATGCATCTAGGATGCAGCAATCTCTCACTGAAGGAGCTCTGCAGTTCAGCAACATTTACATGCATGGGGTGGGAGACTCTGACAGGGGATTTCTTTAAATCACCCTGCCGTTCTTTCTTTAGCCAAGACTCCTGAGTTAGAAAACACAAACACTGCAGATTTTCTTTAACTCGCGAGGGCAGCCATGGAACGCAGGATCTGCGTCTCATCACTGCCTGCGTGCTTTATTTATACTTTTCTGTGTGTCTGTATGTGTGTGTGTGTGTGTGTGTGTACAAAGATAACAAAGTTATTCTCAGAACTCAGAGCTGAGGTTCCCCTTTTCTAAGTCTGTATGTTCCAAAACAGAAAGAGGAAGCTGTAAGTTGTTTATCACAGAAGAGTTCATGTCAAAAGTTATTAGGTGAAAAGTCACGTAGACATGTGGTTTGCTTAGTGATCAATAAAAGAATACATTTCATGTATCTGATCACATATATACAATTTTCTCCTGACTCTGTCCATCAGAGATGTTATTTTGGCCAGAGTCCTTCTGTCTCCCACCACCTGCACTGGGTCCAGGGTGCATCCCAGAACAGAGCTGGCCTTCCTGATGAGTTTATCCAACCTCTTCCTCTCAGCTGCCGATAAACTGCTGCTCCAACATACCACACTGTAAAAAATGACAGATGCCACCACAGAGTCATAGAAGGTCTTTAAAAGCGCTCCCTGTACTCCAAATGACCTCAGCCGCCTCAGCAGGTAGAGTCTGCTCTGACCCTTCCTGTAAAGAGCATCAGTGTTGTGGCTCCAGTCCAGTTTTTTATTCAGGTGAACACCCAGGTACCTATAAGAGTCCACTATCTCAATGTCCACTCCCTGGATGTTCATCGGTGTCAGTGTGGTGGGTCTGCGTCTCCGGAAGTCCACCACCAACTCCTTGGTTATCCTGGCGTTGATCAGCAGGTGGTTCTGCTGACACCAGTCTACACAGTCCAGAGTCCACTGTCTGTCCTCTGAGTCGTCCTCACCTGTGATGAGGCCGACTATGGCCGAGTCGTCAGAGAACTTCTGTAGGTGGCAGTGTGGGGAGTTGATGGAGAAGTCTGCAGTGTAGAGGGTGAAGAGGAACGGTGCCAGCAGTTCCCTGTGGGGGCCCCGTACTGCAGACCAGCGTATCAGAGACACAGCCCTGTGACCTCACAAAAGCAGTTAAAAACCTATCTGTTTAAACTCGCTTTTGGTTAATTTTGTTTTGTTTTGGATTTTAATGTCTGTCTTCTGCCTCTGTAAAGCACTTTGTGATTTTTATCTTGAAAGGTGCTATATAAATAAAATTTTACTTACTTACTTACTTACTTATACTGGTGTTTGACAAGGTTAGTGATGTTGCCACAACCATACATGCCTCCCGATTTTCCCGGGAGAATCCCGAATTTCAGTGCCCCTCCCGAAAATCTCCCGGAGCCACCATTCTCCCAAATTTCTCCCGATTTTCCACCCGGACAACAAAATTGAAAAACCATATCGCAGAATTCATAGCGCGGCCCAGCCAATTCCAGTTTCCAGATACTTAGTTTTAATATTACTCTTATTTCTCTTTCTGGGTCGCAAAAAAACTTTTAACATATTTTCAGGTGAGAATGTAGCTGAATAAACTTCAAATATCTGAGCCAATCGACACATCGTTTTCAAACCCCCGCGGTCTTTCACTTAAACATGATATATAAGTCACTTTGATAACTTAAAAATGTTATTGTTTGGCTTTTTCAGTGCTTTATTTGTTCGTGAGTAAATCGGTTTGGCTGATATTAAAATTATTAGATTAGATTAAATTAAATTTAACTTTACTAATCCTTCGGGAGGGTTCCTCCGGGGTTTTCACACAGCTGAATAAACGTCAAACACAAAATGATTAAACAGAAGTGTGAGACAGTTGGGAGTTTAAGTCAGCGCCCGGTTATATTTTAGATAGCAAGGAGCAGACGGCAGAGTTTCACTCCACCGAGGGAGCTCGTGACCCGGCTTTCTTTAGACCGCGAAGGCCGGGTCCTCAGGTGGAAGCAGCCTCTGAATTTGGACACCCCCGCTGTTTCCAGGCCAGCCAATAATAACGGTGACATTTAACGTATTTTATCCGATAAATAAACACTGTAAAATGTATTTACCCTCCCACCCACCCCAACAGCCTTTTTGAATGTCTCCCTAATTCTGAGGTCTCAAGGTTGGCAAGTATGGCCATAACACCTCACTTTTTTGCCACATGTATCGCAAACCACGTCTCGGCTGTTTGTGGATGTAAAATATGTCCGCAAATGACTCCAATTACGCTCAGCCATTGTTGTGAGTGCGCACGCCAGGGGCTGCGAGACATTGGGCGTTTATCAATATGCGTACTTGTGCGTACTTGCGTTCTCGTGTACTCGTGATACGTCATCAGTCGGAGACCAAGTACTGTTCCAATTCGAAGTACGCATCACGCCGAGAACGCGAAAAAGTCCCGGATGTGTTCTCGATCCGCCCATTTTATCGAGCATGCATCGGTGTAGACTTGGGACAGCTATATATCCCAGAATGCATTTCGTCCAAAACTCAACAGCGGACTCCCGGCACATCGTCCCCCCCCCCCCTCCCCTCCCCGCCCGCTTGCGGTCTTCTCACTACTCAGGTTAAAGAAACCCCAGCAGCTGTCTATAGTATTGAGTGTCCACTAAAATAAAAATAAAAGCGTTCTAACATCTCACCTGCTTGTTTTTATTAAGGTATGTACACGTATGTACATGTACACTATTTTTATTAATAGAGGTTTCACTACTGAGGTTAAAAATGATATATAAGTCACTTAGATCACTTCTAAATGTTAATGTTTGGTTTATTTCAGTGTTTTATTTGTTCCTGAGTAAACCGGTTTGGCTGTGATTAAAGTTAAGCTTCATAACATGTTACTCACAGTTAAATTAAGAGGGGACGGCAGTAAAAACTCCGGACCTGTGACATCATCACGTACGCTGGTACAAATCACGAGTCCGTGCTCGCGTACTTGAGAATTGAGAAACGGCCGACGAGTCCGTGCTCGCGTTCTCGGCAGGTACGTACTCCCGTGCGTTCTCGGCGGGTACGTACTCACCGAGCACGCGAGTACGTACTCGCGTACTTGGGCATTGATAAACGGCCATTTATACAGCCGTATTTCGCACGACTATGAAAGGCGGAAGAGGAAGTAGTTCCTTTGAATGTAGACAATCCGGCTGTGTTCCAATTCAGGGTCTGCACGCTTGAAGTACGCACACTACGCGTACTACGGACGGTGCGTACTACAAGTACGGGAAGTGCGGAAGTGAGAGGCTTGTGAAATGGGACGGTCTAGCCCTTGTCGCGCTGTTCAGGTTGCCTAGCAACCATGATACTAACTGCGAGAAACGTGTCATACAGCATTGTGTGACAGAAATGAAGGAGAAAAAATGTTTTGTTGGTCCTTCGTTTTTATCATGACATCACTTTGATTAGTTGAGACCACAGGACTGTAAAACATGATAGTTGGGCTTCATTTCTGTACTGAACAGTCATTTCAAGATTAGTTAGTAAATAATAATTAGCTAATGTTATTCATGAGACTAAAGTCATCTCACTGTGGTAATGTTAATATAATATGGACAATATTATATGTATTGTCAGATTATTATGGTATATATACATACATATATATATATTACAGGATATATTACAGCAGTGAGCTTGAACTCTGGGTCAAAGATTAAAGTTGCAGTTATTTATATTTCCTATCACCTTAAATCTTCACTCAAAGACAAGTACCTTTGACAGTGTATATACAGATGTATTATATATAAGAGACAAATATTGTTCGTCTAATATGTTGGCATTATTACATTTGGCTCAATGCTTACATATATGTGTAAAAAGGAAAATGTACGAGCTGTGATAACTGTTTCTGATAAAATGAAGAGTAGACTGATATATTGAATATTCCTTTATTGGGTGAGAAAATCAGACCATGTCATAACTGCTTTAAGTCATACAGAATAGATATCAGAGCCTTAAACAGGCTGACTTCTGCTAAATGGGTCAAACTGGGCAGAAACTATACAAACACATAACATCCTTATAGAATATGATGTAACACTATAGATCAACTTACCTCAGAATATATAAAGCATATAAACAATTACAGCAATATGATGCAACAAACACAGCAGTGCTACTAATCCAAAATACTCAAAGCTTCATAGAACTGAAACAAACATTTATTTTTAGCTCCATTCTGCTGCTGATACATACTTTAGGTTTCTGAATATTAAACTTGTTGCTGCCTTTCATAGTGTGTAACTTGAAGGCCCTGAGTACTTTCTCCCACACTGAAAACACTGGGATGATCACATTATTTGAACATTACCTAATAAGACTGATTCAGGACAGACAATTAGTTATTTTAAACTTTTCTAGCAGTCCTTCACAAACAGGGAACAGTCTGTCTATTCTCTCCATCTGTCAGCTGCTGCTGGCTCTTCCTCCTCCTCTTCCTCACACACTGCTGAGTTTGTCCTGGTGGATCGTCAGGGGTGCAAAGCCTCACAGATGATGTGCAGCAGTGGGTCCCTCAGTCTGTCCTCACTCTGGACACTTGCAGTCGTCACACATGGAAATCAAATGTGTGATAAGCTGCAGGATTCAAACACAAGTGTAACTTATAAATACATGTTCATACTTTTATTCCACAATCAGAGAGAAAGAAACAGAGAGAGAGTGCAGGACAGACAGACAGGTGACAGTCTCAGGTGTATACACTGCTACAAAACAGCACAAGAGAAGGAGGATTTAGTGTTTGTGTTATTACGAGTGCTGAACAAGAAGAGTTCTAGATGGTCCAGTGGACACATGTGTGACTCCTGTGATTAAAGCATCTTTCTTTCAGCTTAACGAGTGAACCGTCAGCTCGTTCAAACACACGTTAAAGTCCGTTTGGCTCGACACCACCGAACAGAGGCAGCAATATAACATAGCTAACATTAACAGTGCAGTGAATCCTGCTTGTGCCGTGATATTCAGGACTGCAAACCGAGCAGCATCACTGACTTTCAGCTTGTTGTGTTTGTGGATATATGACTGACTTTAATTATCCATAAAATCATCACATTCTCTGTAAGATTAAGGTCGACTATATATATACAGGGAGTGCAGAATTATTAGGCAAATGAGTATTTTGTCCACATCATCCTCTTCATGCATGTTGTCTTACTCCAAGCTGTATAGGCTCGAAAGCCTACTACCAATTAAGCATATTAGGTGATGTGCATCTCTGTAATGAGAAGGGGTGTGGTCTAATGACATCAACACCCTATATCAGGTGAGCATAATTATTAGGCAACTTCCTTTCCTTTGGCAAAATGGGTCAAAAGAAGGACTTGACAGGCTCAGAAAAGTCAAAAATAGTGAGATATCTTGCAGAGGGATGCAGCAGTCTTAAAATTGCAAAGCTTCTGAAGCGTGATCATCGAACAATCAAGCGTTTCATTCAAAATAGTCAACAGGGTCGCAAGAAGCGTGTGGAAAAACCAAGGCGCAAAATAACTGCCCATGAACTGAGAAAAGTCAAGCGTGCAGCTGCCAAGATGCCACTTGCCACCAGTTTGGCCATATTTCAGAGCTGCAACATCACTGGAGTGCCCAAAAGCACAAGGTGTGCAATACTCAGAGACATGGCCAAGGTAAGAAAGGCTGAAAGACGACCACCACTGAACAAGACACACAAGCTGAAACGTCAAGACTGGGCCAAGAAATATCTCAAGACTGATTTTTCTAAGGTCTTATGGACTGAAATGAGAGTGAGTCTTGATGGGCCAGATGGATGGGCCCGTGGCTGGATTGGTAAAGGGCAGAGAGCCCCAGTCCGACTCAGACGCCAGCAAGGTGGAGGTGGAGTACTGGTTTGGGCTGGTATCATCAAAGATGAGCTTGTGGGGCCTTTTCGGGTTGAGGATGGAGTCAAGCTCAACTCCCAGTCCTACTGCCAGTTTCTGGAAGACACCTTCTTCAAGCAGTGGTACAGGAAGAAGTCTGCATCCTTCAAGAAAAACATGATTTTCATGCAGGACAATGCTCCATCACACGCGTCCAAGTACTCCACAGCGTGGCTGGCAAGAAAGGGTATAAAAGAAGAAAAACTAATGACATGGCCTCCTTGTTCACCTGATCTGAACCCCATTGAGAACCTGTGGTCCATCATCAAATGTGAGATTTACAAGGAGGGAAAACAGTACACCTCTCTGAACAGTGTCTGGGAGGCTGTGGTTGCTGCTGCACGCAATGTTGATGGTGAACAGATCAAAACACTGACAGGATCCATGGATGGCAGGCTTTTGAGTGTCCTTGCAAAGAAAGGTGGCTATATTGGTCGCTGATTTGTTTTTGTTTTGTTTTTGAATGTCAGAAATGTATATTTGTGAATGTGGAGATGTTATATTGGTTTCACTGGTAAAAATAAATAATTGAAATGGGTATATATATGTTTTTTGTTAAGTTGCCTAATAATTATGCACAGTAATAGTCACCTGCACACACAGATATCCCCCTAAAATAGCTAAAACTAAAAACAAACTAAAAACTACTTCCAAAAACATTCAGCTTTGATATTAATGAGTTTTTTGGGTTCATTGAGAACATGGTTGTTGTTCAATAATAAAATTATTCCTCAAAAATACAACTTGCCTAATAATTCTGCACTCCCTGTATTTAGAAGTAGAGGCTTTAAAACCAAGTTACCGCTGAAAGTACAAACATCACTAATGTCACATAACTTTCCCGACATGTGGCCAACAGTAATGTTTTAATGTTATTAAACATTCGCTCATAAATAAGTGACATAATATTCAGTACTTACTTCTGACAGTTCACTCTTCGGCGGCTCCCTTCTGCCGTATTTTGCGGCAAAATTATCCACACCCACCGCCGCGCTATGGATTGTGGGATATATGGGACCACGAAGCGTGCACCGGACCACGCTTGATATTTGGGGAAATCGACGGTGCATTTGGAGTATGCATTTGAAGTACACTTTGAATTGGGACAGCCGTCGTCGCGTGGCGGTGACGTAATCGCACTTGTAATGCGTACTTCAAGCGTGCAGACCCTGAATTGGGACACAGCCTCCGAATGATATAGTTTCTTTCCACTGTGTTCCTGTTAATGATACACTACAAATTTACCCTAAATTACTAAAATATCAATATTTTAATGTGAGAATCGATTCTAGAACATAAATGATTGGTATCGGAGGAATCGATATTTCAGGATCGATCCGCACATCACTACTAGAAGCCTGGGTGGGAAAGAATAAACAAAGATGGCGCATAGAAGCAGAACGGAGTCTTATGTGTGGAGGGACAGAAACTGTGTGTGTATATGTAAGCATCTAAACACTGCAGAGAGTAAAATTAACAGTAACAGTTAAGTCCGCCTTTGTAGAAATCCATTTCACCGAAACAATAACGTGACGGCACAATGTGACGTCAAACCTTTGACGCTGCATTTTCTCCGTTTTCCTTGGCCGGAGGAACGGAGTTTTCGAAAATCTCGACCCTGGCAGGAGTTTTTAAAAATCTCAGTTTTCAGTGACCGAAAACGCCGTTTACGTGTGGACGAAAGGTGCAATCGCGTAGAAAAATATGGGTTTTCAAAAATACCCGGGTACATGTGGACGTGTGTACAAAGCCTAAGGCTACGTCCACACTAATGCATTTTCGTTTGAAAACGCATCATTTTCTCTCCGTTTTGGCCTCCCGTCCACACTGAGACGGCGTTTTCGCAGATGGAAAACAGCATTTTGAAAACACATACATTTCAAAACGGTGCTTTCGCGTCACAGTGTGGACAGTGAAAACGGAGACTTTCTAAAACGATGACGCATGTCATTATGTCATATGATGCAGTCATGTGACCAATTAAACTAAGATAGCGGACGGCATAATACAGCAGTTGTTTTGTTTGCTCTCAATTTTGACAGCCCTATTAAAGATTAATATCAGTCTGTACATGCTCCAGATAGCTTTTCTTCAAATTCTTTAACTCTCACTCCCTTTTGCAACTTTGTACTTTTGTGTTACTTGCAGCAACAACTCTACCTCATAGTGCTTTTCCTCAACATTTTGCTGCGACGTTTCAAAGAGCCAGAAAGTAAATAAGGCAGGTCAAATCATCTTGGGTTTCACATATCGCAGTACTGGAACGTAAGCGTTTTCGGCTGTTTCAATGTGGACGCACAACTCTGTGAAAACGACTGAAAACGCTAGTGTGGACGCGGAGCGTTTTCAGACGAAAACGCCATTTTCAAATCTATCCGGGCTAGTATTAAAAACTAAAACAATCAAACAAACAAACAAAAAAAATTAAAAGTCACAAAAACCTACAAGGGCACTCAACACCACACACAGTCAAACAAAATATACAAAAAAAGCATTAAACAGGAAAAAAAGTATACAATCCTAGTAATTTGCACCCCCACAGTTGAACTGTTGCCTGAGCCAATTATAGCTGTTGTGATATTTGATCCCAGCGCACTCCAAAAAGGAATGTAGAATAGTTCTGTGGCGACTGGAACAAGTCAAACATATCGCTGTAAACGACCATCAAAATGCACGGGCAGGGGATCACGAAAGCCCGACTACGTGGGCACAACAATTATAAACTGTCTTACATAATAAAACTGTAGACAGGACAAGATAGCAGTTCCTTAAAGGATGGGCCCAAAACAGCGGCTGCTGCAGGCGTTTCCCTCAACAACCACCACTGACCGCTGAACAGAGGCTTTAGCGTGCAGCAATCAGATCCTGGAAATAACAATAGATTTAGCACTTAGCGTCCTAAATTCTGGGGTAAGCAGCACTTGGCATTATTTTGCTACTGACTCGAAAATGAGAGAAAGCAATGTCAAACTGACGGCAGCTGTTCTCTTCACAACGGCTGAAATTAAATAAATCGGCCACTCTACAAACGGGGCCGCGAATATGCCATTATACCGCTTAAATCAAGAAAAGTGGATAGGGGGACAAACATACATGTTGTACAGCCCAATCAAAGCAGCCTGGTTATCCCGCAGAAAGTGCATTAGTGTCCAATACTGCATCCGCAAAAGGCAAAGAAGCAGTGAATGGGGAAATGAAGCCTCCGTGGCTTATGACGCACGGACGCGTCTGATTTTAATTAAATTAAAATCTTGAAAATATCTTAACCCATTGTTGCGACTTCTATCCACAAATACAGCCGCTGCCGGCTGAGTTTGTTTCTGTACTGTGACGCGTCTCCAATAAGCCATACTAAGTCCCGCTTGCGTTTCACGTATTTATTTAAAACTAAAACAATAAACGTTTGCTTTCAATCAAAACAAATAGCGCATGTATTAACTTACATCGTTTGTTAGCATTTGTATTTGTATTGAATCTTTATTTTGGACATGTTTAAATAAAAACAACAGGGGAAAAAGAGACAAACAAACAAAACAAAAGGAAAACAAAGCAATAATAATTATAAATAACTTAGATGTTCAAAAGGACTAGGAAGAAGCATAAGCTTATTTAATCCCACCCCCTTTCCACTATTTAGTAATTAATAGTCAACACTTTTTCTTCCCTCAGAAATTCATTACAATTACATTACATAATGCATGTAATTTTTATTTATTTAACCCCAGTAACACGTCAAAAGATATACAATTTACAGACATATATGCATACTTGTGCACCCACAACACACATATATACACATCACTGTTGTGAAAATAGTGGGTGAACACCCGATCAGAGCCACCTCCTCCCTGATGAGTACGCCTGTGTCACGTAAATGACATGCGATCACCTGAGGTGCAGGAAAATCTAAACACCTGTGCCACCAAAATAAATAAACAAAACATAAACATTCACTTAGGCTCTTACACACTTTTTAAAACCCTTTTTGTATTTATTTATTTTATATGTTAAATGTTTCTAAACCGCACTTTTCTAAACACTATATGATGCAAGGTTTCATTACTCATTCCCAAACCTAACTGACAATCTAAGACCAAAGACCTTGCTTAATAATGATCATACAAAATAAATAAATAAATAAATAAATAATCGTTGATCAACAATTTTTATCCCTCATTTATGCAAACAGATTGTAAACTGGACCCATGCAAATCGTTTCCCATGTACAGTCACGTTGTGTACAAGTACTAAGCTGAAAATATATACACAGTCTAAAGACAAAGGAAAGCACAAAATCAGGATTTTTTAATTTTAATTATTTATTATTTGTTATAAATAATTTCATGTGGTGAAATGATTATTACCCAGGTTGGTTAGATTGCCCATTATTTTCTTGCCGGTTATAATTGAGAATTTCCAGATTTAAGAGTTTTGCCACACAATCAGATGCAGCTGTCAGGTAAAGCATGCACATGAAAACATCCTAGAGAAGATATTTGGTCTCTTCAATGGTGCATTTCTTATGAAACTTTTGACAATCTCTTTGTCAACATTTCGGTGGCCAATTTTCATTAACTGCATGACAGTGTTTGGATATTTCCACTTTTCCTGGAGTTCATTGTATACTGTCACGCTGACTTCTTCAATGTCCTCTAAGGAGATTTTAAGCTTTTGGGACACAATTTTATCCCAGACTTTTTGGGCAAGCCTCTCTTTAATGGCTTCATCAGCCCCTAGAGGCAATTTCCCTGCCTCATTTGTATTGCTCATTGCGTGCATAACCAGATCTCTAGCAAAGCATTCCACAAGTTCTCTGTACTCGTCTCGGTTTTTAGATAAAGTGAGTACTCTTTTGGGTAATGCCAGCAGATGTTTGGTGAATGTTGGGACAGTAATATCATCCTCAAGCTCTTCCTTCAGATTTGAAATCAAATGTTTTTCCTTGCACTTATGTGCTTTACAAAGATTGGTGAAAATGGCTTTCTCAATACTGGTCAGCCTCTTTGGAGATAGATCCAAATGTTTTCCCTCAATTTCAGGCCAGATTTTCTCAAGCAGACGATGACAGTTGGATTTAGGAGTGAGAATCCATGTGGAGTCTTTGTGTTTAGAGGAGACTTTCTTTAAGGCCCGTGAAACTACCAACTGAATAACTGCATAAACATACATTTTTTCTGCAGACAGATCATCAGATGCCAGACTGATGACAGAAGAAGAATCAACTTCTGACTCATGTACAGCTGGAATCACAGGCTTTTCCACGGGACAAGCTTCTATTTTGTCCCAGTCTTTTGTATCAGCTGGGGGCTCTTTCTTCATACAGCTTTTCTTTGGTTCTGCTGTGGCTTGGGATTGTGTGTCCACATGCTGAAGACATTTGCCGGCCTCTGTCTCCAGTTCTGGAGTATCTGTTTTTTTATTATCACCGCAGTTGTCTACAGATATTTCTTTCAGGATGCTGTCTTTTGCTCCTTTTGCATCCATTTCCTTGCGGTTATCAACGTCTGACTCATATGCAGCTGGCATTGCAGGCTTTTTCATGGCACAAGGTTCTATTTTGTCCAAGTCTTTTGTATCAGCTGTGGACTTTTCCTTCATACAGCTCTTCCTTGGTTCTGCTGTGGCTGTGGTTTGGGATTGTGTGTCCACATGCTGAAGACATGCACTGGCCTCTGTCTCCAGTTCTGGAGTTTCTGTTTTTTTATTATCACCACAGTTGTCTACAGATATTTCTGTTACGATGCCTTCCTTTGCTCCTGTTACCTCTGTTTTCTCATGGGAATCAGCGTCCACTGACTGAAGACACTCCTCTGTCTGTGTGGACACCGGAGCTCCCTTCTCCATGGTTGTCTCTGTTACATCCATTAACATGGAGCAAAGTTTCAACATGTCCTTTAACAAAGTGGAAGGCAGCTTAGTGTTGCAGTACTCTGGGTTTAACTGCAGAGATCGCCACTGTGGTACAATTGCACCAAAAAAGTAGTCGCTTAAGCACTTCCATGTTTCCACTGAGGAGTAACTATGTGGAGTTGTCATGTTTAAGGTTGTATTTCTACTTCTTTGACTCTGAATTGGAGAAGTGGAAACAAATTGCTGGGGGATTGATGTTGTGGCAGGTATGTCTGCTCTTTGTGAACTAAATGTGTTTGAATGTTGCTCGCTGTTCTGATGCATGAATGCACTCTGAACTAAATCGTGGATGTTTATGGAGTTCTGGAGGTATATTTATGGGCTCGTGTCCTAAAGGCCCCGCCCACTGCCCTTTGATAATTGCCAAGCCCCGCCCACGTTCGAATGACCATAGGGCTTTGGAGCGTGATGTCACGGGGGTGGGCGTTGCAAGGATTTTGGCCCGATCCGCCATTTTGGGGGTCTAAACAAAGCGCAAGCGAAAAGGGAGCGAAGGCTGTGTGGTCCGCTGCAATGTTCGATCACACGACCGGCAAGAGAATAAGCTTGAAAAGGGTTTGTCTTTTCATTCTTTCCCAACCTGGAAGCAACATGAGGCAGCTCGTGTATCGGATGTTACCAAAGGAAGGCGTCTAGCCTGGATAGCAGCTGTGAGACGAGCTGATATCCAGTTCTCTTCCATCTCCAGATATCTGTTGGTGCTCCAGACATTTTCATTCCGGTAAGTTCTAAATATGTTCATATCACTCTTTATAGCCTATTAGTTTTGTTTTCGACGCGCTCTGAGGTCATAGCAAATTACAACAAACATCCTAATGAGTGATTTTGCAGAACTATCTTCTATTTATAGAGTTGCTAATTATTTGGCATTATTGCAGCAAACCAGCCTATGAAATGGATGAAACATCGTGACTGTGTTCCAGCGCTACACAAGGGACCTGCTTCAAACATACCACCATGCCAATCAGATTACTTCTTCATGTGGGGGTGAAGAGGTGACTCTTCAGGATAAGATGGTGAAGGTTTGCTGGGTTTGTTGAACAGTGTGGTAGTAAAACCAGGGAAAAATGAAGCTTGCTCCTGTTAAATATTCTTAAGTCTTGTGCTGTTTAAATAGTGGTATTTTTTTTTTCAAAAGATACAGTAAATAATGTTAGTAGTGGGTGATATCATGTAAACACTCATGATTTGGTGTAAACATTTTGTCATTTGTAAACTATAAATGACATGGATTCTACACTGTAACTGATGTGATGTTCTATAAAGTGGTTTTAATAAAAAAAAAAAAAGAGGCAAAAATTAGTTTTTCTTTATTCAACTTTTGAACAGTGGGACTCAGTCAGTACATATTCAGTAAATGCAAATTATTTACATGGCAGTGCACTTCAGGCACCCTAGATAAAACATTATGGCATTATAGCAGTGACAACTCCTCCACAGTAGCAGGTGGGATTTTTCTTTTTTTGAGGACGGCTCCTTTTACCTTTCAATACGGATGGTCTGTTTATGTTTTGATCAAGAGCCTTTTTTTGGGCAGCTGAAGAGGAGAAGTCTATCTTATTGCCAACCTCTGGCTGTATCTTGGTCACATTACCCAGCAAAACCCAGTATGCAGGTTCATCTGTAACAGTCCTTGTGCCACGGATCTGCACTGTTGCTTCTACATTAAACAGAAGAGCAGCGACATGGATGCAGGTCTCCACGACTCCGGCCATACAGGTGCAGTGGGCGGCTTCAACCTTCCCTGTGATGCTCACAGTGACCCATGGCTGCAATGCTGTTCATTCAGTCTTTGAGAGTGCAGTACCTGAAACACACACAGACAAAGTTCATTTAAAGACAAGAACTATGAGCCAAGGCCGACACAAATGTGTTTTATCTACTTTATCATAAATCAAATAGCAACCGCTAGATGATAGTAGCATGGATGGGCGCAGCCACTGTGACGTCATCCAGTGTTCTTTGGTCAAAGAGAAGTTTTTCAAAGTAAGTGTTGGCTTTCTTGTCGCTCAGCAATTGATAACAAAGAACCTTAAAATGTGTTTTTAGCTAAACTTTGACACAGCTGCAGGACATTAATAATAATGAGAAACTACTTAATGAGTCCCAACTACGATTGAACCCAGTTCTTTTTATTCTTCTACTGGACAGGGAAGACACAGACTCAGAGTGGTCAAAGTATTTACAACCATTTTATTCAATCATTACTTTTCGGAAAGGGGATGTGCACGCTGCTAAGCATCGGCAGATCTGAAGCATTAGAAGCCAAATTTGTATAATATAGTCAGTTATTTTGGTACTCTGTTCGACTTATACGTCACACACAGTTTCGATCAAAACAACTTCTGTACATCTGCATCCTGTTCTTCTGCAGCTCTGCACAAAGCGTCCTGTTCTGCACAGTTTCCTGTCTTGCTCAGCAACCTATGACCTTTAACACACTTTATGACTGAAAGATGGCCTGTTTTAATATACTGGCCTACATAAAACAATATAATCATAAAATAAGCATATAAGAATATATATATATGTTCCTTAACAAGAACTAATACCAATGATATTGTGAGAAGCACTCCAAGGTGAACAAATGTGGATATTTTTTTAATTCTGCTTTGTTTTCACTCAGTTGAATGTTACTTTTAAAGTCTTGGATTTGTTAACATGGCTAATAACTGGTTGGCTATTTTGCTACATAAGCGGGGTGTGTTAAGTTGCATCCAGCCAAAAGTACTTTCAGGTTTGTCTTAGGGAGAAACGAGCAGACAGTGCACTTGTTAAGCTCAAAGAAAGGTGGCTTATTAACAGGGGCCAAACATGACTTTTTAAGCACAGGAGTGTATGTCTGTCCATCCATGTCCAGCAGCACCACCAGGTAATCACTGCTCAGTTAGATAAATAAAATGTATGATTAAAAAATACTTTCATTTTCACCTGACCTATTTTCTTTGTAACTAATTATTTCTTGTTCCCTGTTATAGTTTGTGTTAGAAATATTTGAAAACATTTGTAAATACGGGAAACTATAATACATTCACAGAGAGAACAACCTCTCTATCTTCCCTCATTGTCTATTCCATCTCTCGGTTGGTGCTCCCAGGCCCCACTTCCCCCTCCTCTTACTCACACACTGGTGTTATTGTCCTTGCTTGTCAGAGGTGGAAAGCTTCAAGAATGAACAAAAATCATCAGAAACCAACAATTCCAGTCTGGTTCATTAAAGTGACGGCCTGTTTCTGTGCTGATATACTGCTCAGTGTCCATTGCTCCCTCCTTTTAATTCCTGTTTATCAGTTTTAAATTAGATCAGTCAATCTGACGGTAAGCTCAATCTTCAGCATGCCTGAGCTGAGGAAAGAAGGTACATTTGCATATTTTGTCCAGAATATTGCAACAACGTTATGTTATACTGAGCAACCAGCTGCCAACATTAAACTGCGACTATCACCAGTTAATGTGGGGGTGTTTTCTAAATCAGCAGCAGGTGCTAAACAGCTGATGACGTGAATAGGATGTGTGCAGGTAAACTCAGGATTGCGATGAAGTGATCGGTGGTGTCGTGAGGAACATGTGGGCTCATGATTTATGTAACAGAAACACAGAGCGGAAGGTTAATCTTTTAAAATAATAAAAAAAACATATTTGTCTAAAGATAACATTGATATATAGGTTATATGCATTTCCAGGAGCTGGTGGTGGCAACTCGGTGGTGTGACACACTGGCAGCCAGAGATGACCATTCTGTGAAAATAACAAATCTATAGATGCAATATCTGGAACACAGAAAGTGGAATATGTAGATAAATCTAAACAGATCATATTGGAAAATGATTGTAAAGAAAAGAAAAAGAGAAGAGTGTAAGAGAGGGGAGAAAAAGCTAACTGTAAGCTTTGTTCAAGGCCATGGAACACGTCATTATATAGCTGATGCCTATATGATGGTGAGAATTTAACTTCCAACAGCTGAATATAAAAAGATTGTATCCACTGTTATTATTTGTCAATACTGTTATGAACCCTGTTTGCGCTGTATTGATCCCTTTGCAAAGGTTTTAAGTTTCTTTCAACGAATCTCAGAAAGTCAGTTTGGTTCAATTCTCAATGTATTTTTCCAACACAATCTTAGTGACGAAGATCAGGTTTCTTGAGTGATGTTTTTTTTCCTCTGTTTTCATGTTGATTTAGGAAAAAAATGGTCCAAATGTCCAATTTATGGTGCAGAAATAAAATGTAAGAGTAAATTACCTTGCAATTTTTAAATGGTATTTCAGTAAGAGATAAAATAATGCAAAAAAGGGAAAATAAGTAAATATGAATGTGAGCAGAAGGCAAATGAATTAAAAGAAGTATGTGTTGCTTAATGCACATTGGAAAGATTCTTTTCTTGTGACAGGACAAAGTAGGAATCGGGTAGAGAAACTTTTGATAAGCAGGGATGAAAAATGTTACTAATCAAACGTCTGTGTGCCAAAAGCAGGTAGGCCCAGACCTGGATCAAGCTCCTCCATGAGCACAGAGGCTTCCACAGCTTCACCTCCACCCTACCCTCACTCTGAAAAACAAGTGTCACCAGTGTCAACCAACCTTCCCCAGCCTGAAACTGCTGGAGCCATTGCATCATCTTCGCCTCAAGTCACCACATCGAGTAAAGAGTTTAACCCAGGAATGAATGAGCCGGCTACCAGTTTGTATGACAGCATCACCACAATGAAGTCATGGGCTTGGATGGAAACATTGATCCACAATTTACACCAACAGAACTAAAATAGAGACTGATTATTTTAAAGTGGAGACAAACCATCTCATCATGAATCAACAGCATTATCCTCAACCTTAAAGACAGACTAGCAGCATACAAACATCACAGTCTGCATGGCCATGGAGATTAAACTTTTGTATCTACCTGTGTGGATTAGAAAATGAGACAAACATGGAGTATTGACACGGCCTGATGCCATCCAAATCACAAACTGTGTTAAAAACGCCCAGCTTTACTTCTCCCCACAGAATCAGATAGTGAACAACACGATGTAACAGCTATTTCTGAAATGTGTTCACCCGGACCTGACCCTGCACAGCTGGCTAATTCTAATCTGGTGCTTTTTGTGAATAGTTTGGCAGGCTCATTTCTATCTCACTATTCAGCTCAAGCTGCTGAATTGGTAGCACTGACACAAGCATGTGAAATTGGTCAATGCTACCTATATCTCTGTCCAGAAGAGCGCAGTCCTGGGAACAGCTAAGATACTGCGCAGGACCCTCAAGCTCCCAGGCCTCTGGTAGAGGACCCGAGCTTGAAGGATAAAACCGCCCGCAGGGTGTTTATATATATATATGTATGTGTATGTATATATATATATATACATATATACATATATATATATATATATATAGTTGAGGAGAGACACCCGGAATGGCTAACCGAAGGCCGGACGGTCCTGATCCTCAAGGACCCCCAGAAGGGACCGGTCCCATCCAACTACCAACCAATAACCTGCCTCAGTACTATATGGAAGCTCCTGTCAGGCATCATATCGGCTGAGATGAACAGGCACATGGGTCCGGGCAAGATCCGGGCTATCAACACCTACGCCCTGCCCGTGATCAGGTACCCAGCTGGTATAATAAGCTGGCCAAAGGAGGAGATAGAAGCCACTGACATAAAGACAAGAAAGCTCCTGACCATGCATGGAGGGTTTCACCCCAAGCCCAGCAACCTGAGGCTGTACGCTAAACGGAAAGGAAGGAGGCCGGGGACTGGTGAGTGTCAGCACCACAGTCCAGGATGAGACAACGAACATCCAAGAATACATTGGGAAGATGGCCCCAACTGACCGAGTGCTCAGTGAATACCTCAGGCAGCAGAAACCCAAGAAAGAGGAGGGAGACGAGGAACCATCATGGAAGGACAGGCCCCTGCACGGTATGTACCACCGGCAGATAGAGGAGGTGGCTGATATCCAGAAATCCTACCAGTGGCTGGACAAAGCTGGACTGAAAGACAGCACAGAGACACTAATCATGGCAGCACAAGAACAAGCTCTGAGCACAAGATCCATAGAGGCTGGGGTCTATCACACCAGGCAAGACCCCAGGTGCAGGCTGTGTAAAGATGCCCCTGAGACAATCCAGTACATAACAGCAGGGTGCAAGATGCTAGCAGGCAAGGCATACATGGAACGCCATAACCAAGTGGCCGGCATAGTGTACAGGAACATCTGTGCCGAGTATAACCTGGAAGTTCCGAGGTCAAAATGGGAGATGCCCTCAAGGGTGGTGGAGAATGACCGAGCTAAGATCCTGTGGGACTTCCAGATACAGACGGACAAAATGGTGGTGGCTAACCAACCGGACATAGTGGTGGTAGACAAACAGAAGAAGACAGCCGTAGTGATAGACGTAGCGGTTCTGAATGACAGCAACATCAGAAAGAAGGAACACGAGAAGCTGGAGAAATACCAAGGGCTCAGAGAAGAGCTCGAGAGGATGTGGAGGGTGAAGGTAACGGTGGTCCCCGTGGTAATCGGAGCACTAGGTGCGGTGACTCCCAAGCTAGGTGATTGGCTCCAACAGATCCTAGAAACAACATCGGAGATCTCTGTCCAGAAGAGCGCAGTCCTGGGAACAGCTAAGATACTGCGCAGGACCCTCAAGCTCCCAGGCCTCTGGTAGAGGACCCGAGCTTGAAGGATAAACCGCCCACAGGGGCGAGCTGGGTGTTTTATATAAACATATGTGTGTGTGTGTGTGTGTGTGTGTGTGTGTGTGTGCGCGCCCACATTTGGATAAACGGGGAATAAGTAGTGACACCCGGTCAAGGCCCTGCTCCCTGTACTTTGCAAGACCCATACTTACTGAGGCATGCTGGGACATTGCTTCAGCTCCTCTCGGTCTGTTCCACAGCTTCACTCCACATACAGAGATACAGAAACAGGGATGTTTTTAATTTATCTCTCCTCTCGAATTCTATCCCAAATTCCTTTTAGAAAACGGTTTTAGAATACTGTTAAGAAGTAGGTTGTTTATTGCTTTATACAAATTTGGCACAGTGAGAAGATGAACTAGATCAGTGAATTGTTGTGTTTTTGATTGTAAGAATAGTGGGATCTCTGTAACCAGAATTATGGATTATTCTAATGGCTTTTTTTTTTTGTAATATGGATAATGGTAATAGTGAGCATTTATAAGTATTGCCTCAAACCTCTGCACAATAACAGAAATACAGTGAAATAAGTGAACAATAAAGATTGTGAAGTCATTTGTCGTCCAGAATTTGTTCTATTATACTGAATATTGAAATGCTTTTTCAAACTTTGAAATTTCCAGCTTATTTTATCATTTATTATTATACCAAGAAACGTTTGCAATTTGTCTATGGTTGAGTAACTAAGAATCCAGATACAGGTATTAAAAGTCTACAGGTAGCAGATTCCACTGATGATTATTTAACAGAAGGGCTCACAAAATTAGAAACATTGGGTAATATATAAATATGTATATAAAAAAGGTTTTAATAAAGATGTCTCACACAAATGGGTCCCTAATGTTAAAGGTGTTCTGAATTGGTCACTTTTCAAAGGTTTCCAATAAATCCAACACGTTCTCACTCCCAACTCGTCAAATGTGTGACGCATGGTCAGGCTCCCTCTGCTTCACGCGCAGGGTACCCCCCTCGCCTCCAGAATTGACGTGCAGGGTCCTCTCATTGAATACTATAGAGCTCCCTAAACGTTGTTTATTGACGACAAGAGATTGCCGCGGAAGAGCCTGTTGTCCGTATATTTATCGCGTATATTTATATATTTCCGAAATCACGTTACAGGCTATTACTTTTGTATCGTTTATTGCGTTTATGGAGTGAGTGATGTATGCTGGGTAATGGCACAGCTAGCGACTGGGTGACTTTATTCACCCGCTTCGGATGTTATCAGTCCATCAGGCGTTATCAGCAGACATCAGTCCCATAGATATGGGCCATCTCCACCTGCTAGATTGTTCAGAAGGTTGTTATCATCCATCCAGATGGAGGATCACTAACAGGAGCGTGGGAAGACTCCAGAATTCACTCCGGCTGGAATCCGGTGGATACAGCAGTGTTACAGGTAAGGCCATTTAAACGCACAGCATTTATAAAATGACTATTAAACGTCAGCGAGTGTCAATAATGTTAATGTGGTTATGTTAGTAATACAGCGAGTGCTAATATAACAGCTTTAAGATGCATTTGTAGATATTATTACGTGTTTTACCGTCTTTATGGTGTTAGCTTAAAGTTACGGTGTAAACGTTAGCTTATATTGTAGTAAAGCTATTATGTTAGGACAGAAATATTAGCTTCTGTCATGACTGATGAAGTTACTAGTTAATAAAGTTTGCAGTAAAGTGATTAATCGCAGCCAAAGACTGACAGTAAATATCTCGATTAGCTTCAATGTATCTGTAATAAATATGTGCAAGTTTCAGTGCTTCGTTTAAACTGTATGATACTTATACTGACCCAGGGTCAGTGTAAAATACAATCCTAGCTGTGTGAACAAAGCCTGGCTCCTTTAATCCTGCATGACAAACCTCAGGATGCAGGTTATTATGACTCTTTCCTGCTGGCACACCTGTCACACCTGAGAGTCAGCTAGAAACTTACAGTGACGTGGACATCATGCAAAGACTGCCAGACTCTGTAATACTGTAAATGATCAGTGACTCAGGTTAACACTAAACTTTAAACAGTACCTCTGTGTCTCTGTGTGTGCTGAACATCTGGAATCAGGATTGAGTCAGGCTGCATCAGCTGAAGCTGTTATATGTAAATATCAGTATTTTTTATTCAGGTGTGGGGAAAATACGCAAGACTGCAGTGAAGCGATGTACCAGATTAATCCCTGGCCAAAGGTATCGTACTTACATCAGACTACTGATCCAGCCACATCAGCCTTTTGTGAGGTCTGTTTAAAGTAGACTTAAAATGAACTGCAGGTTCCTGAGAGGTGGACTGTGAGCACAGAAACACATGTTCATACATACAGCTGCAGCAAGCTTACATTAATTTTAAATAGATTTGTTACTCTGACGTCTGTCTCTGTGTTAGTCCTCTGACAGACTATTATTTTCTATTATTCTCATTTAAAGTATTTAAGTGCTTATGCATTTGCTTAGTTGTGACACTGTTATAGACTGATCAGTGAAAGTTTCTAAAACTAGATGAACTTACTTCAGCATCAGCAGTTTGAGAAAACAACTCCCTTTACAGGTGCTGATAAGGCCAAGGGCACAAAACAGCTTAACCATTGATCCGTTAGGTTTCATAGCGAGGCGCGTGAAGTGTGGTATGATCAGTTTGTAACTTCCTCCCTTTTTCTTGGAATGCATAAAGGAGTGGGAGCACGACTTCTGTGGCAGAGCTGACATGACTGTGAACTGTGATGTTTGATGTGTGTTGGCTCTCCTGCGCGCAGTAATAAATAGCTGGATCACAGCTCTTTCTATGTTGCAGACTTTATTTACAAAATTCCACAACACCCCCCACCCTCCCACTGTGAACTGAATATTCAGAAGAAAATGAATGGATAGACTGACATTTGTTTAAATACTTCTAGAAATCTGAGCTGTTGGTGTGGCAATAATATTAGAGCTGGCAATCTTTCTTACTGAATCTCTACTATCAGTCATGTTACCTGAGATTAATTCTATGTTTACCTGACAGCCTGGACAAATGTGCTGTGTGAAGAATGTAAATCAAATCAGATCTTAACTGCTTATATTTAAGGAGCCTGGTCATATTTAATTGTAATATGAACCAATGATTTTTCTGATTGCTGATTCTAAGAGAGTCTTTGTGGAAATCCTGTTTGGCTTTTTGTCATTTAATTCTCTTTTCTGTTTGCCAGAACAGTTCTTCACAGTCGCTGTCCACATGGGTCAGTGGGACCAAGCAGCACTCTGCTAATGTGTGGACTCTGACCAGCAACATCCAGCAAGACCCAAGCAGCGTTTTCTATCTCCCAGCTGGAGTTTTTTTGTTTGTCTGTGACTGGAGAGTCAGATTTTTGTTGAGGCTGGAGGAACAGCCTCACACTTGCAGAGGTAAGTCAGTTTGCAGAGATCCCTCCCACCCTGGCTTTTATGTGCTAGATTTCATATCTGAAATTCAATTCAGTTCAATTCAATTTTATTTATATAGCGCCAAATCACAACAAAAGTCACCTCAAGGCGCTTTATATTGTACAGTAGATAGCACAATAATAATAATAAATACAGAGAAAGTGAAACAGTAATATTTCAGTGACTGCTGCTTATACCACAGGTTAATACACTCTACTGATCCCTGATGGGAGCATCATCACCTCTGCCAACAAAGAAGCCTGGTGGATGTTTGTTTGCAGTCTGATGATGGGACATCATGCTCTGCATCTTCAAAGTTTGTCTCTTGATTATTATTCATACACAGTAATGTGAAGCATGCTCATATCTAGTATAACTGAACCAACCTGGTGCTCTTCATTTATGGAGGCTGTTGAGTCTGAATGTTGGATGTTGTGTATCTCGTGTTCTCTGGGCTTTGTTGTCCTCAGTCTTTTTGCAGGATCAGAAAACAAAACCAGAATGACCGTAAATGTTTCTTCTCCAATTGGATGATGATAAGACCGTGACATGGGATGCCACCTTTAGTCTTGTGATGAAGCAAAGCTCAGGAAGAAGTATGATTAAATGGTACCCACATGTGTGCTGCTGAGAAGGATGTACAGGGGCACCTGCAGCCAAATCCAAGTCTCCTCAGGTTAGTTGTAGTTGCAGAATGCTTTAGGACTGAGACAGCTGAGGCATCAAATGTTTGATTAAACGGATGAAAAAGAGAAGTTTCTTCCCTATAATTATCATTTTTTAAAATCTGTAGCAACTTCAGGTCTGTCAGTGTGCTGAGGTCACAGAAACAAGAAAAGCAGCTTCAGACTTCAGAGTGTTGTTTACAGTTTTCTGTCATCATGATCTCCCCTGAAGTTTATCAAGCAGTAAGTCCACAGTACTGTAATGATGATTCTGACTTTGGTCACAGTTGCATAATATTTTAATAATATACAATTATTTTTTGTAATTCATATTGTTTATGTTAATCAAAATTTTACTTTGTGAAATTTGTATTTGAGAATGAAGAATGTGGCAATATATTTTGGTTCAATATTTAATTCATTCAGTTGCAATTATTAAATAAAAAAATAAATATATATTCTTATAATTTATATATATATATATACATATATCTGTATTAGTTTTAATACATTAATTTGACACCTGTTTTGAAAATACCATATTGTATTCATACAAAATCAGTTTGGTATCATTGTTTGTCTGATTGCTGAAACTAAGAGCTACTTTGATCTATTTAGATCTAAAGTATCCAAAGTTGAGCTCTGATGTTTCTTCACCCTTGTGTGTGTGATATCTGATTTCCTACATGCTGGCAGAGGAGCAGTTTGTGCTCACAGATGGTGACGGTGTGGAGAGACGGTGGTGTTTCCTCAGAAGAACTAGCAGAGTCACAAAGGGCACGAGTCCTTCTCACCACCTTGACTTGCTGACTGATGCTCGTCTGCACTGCACAGAGGAAATCAACTGACCGAGGTTTGTCCAGTGACGTGTTATGAAATGTATATTTGTTTTATGCTTTCAGATATGTTTTTCTTGGCAGAGGCTCTGCAGAGGTTAGACAAAGCAGAGAAAACATGTGCTTTACATTTTACTGTGATTTACTGGGATGTTTGTTGCCTGATGTTTAGCAGGAATGGAGGAATGGAATCAAAGGGAGATGTTTTTACTGTTTTTCTAATGATGTAAGTAAATCTTCAATATTATTTATTTGCTTGGTTATATTAGGAGTGTTTCTGAGTGAGGGAGAGAGGAGTCATCATCCAGGTAAAGTGACGTGGATCAGTGGATACACTTGTCTCCCCTTTAAAGGAGATACTCTTAGAGAGAGACGATCTGAGTCATCCTTAAATGTTAGTGCTTTCAAATACACAAACATTTTTAAAGGACAAAAATTAACATCCAACTTTGACTGTAACACAAAATAAATCTTTGCATGTGTGTTTTCAAACTCTCAGATGGGCAGGATATCAGTCTTGGACTGTCTAACCTGCCGGAGCAGTACTCCACCACACGTGAGCATGTTCCTGCAACATTCAGCATCTGATCCTTGTTCATCTGTGTGCTGCTGCTTTTGGTAAGTAGAGTTACCTAACTACAGTAACTCTAAACACATGCCATTCGTTTCTAACGGCCTGGTTACTTCCTGTCAGTTATTTTAGAAACCATGGGGTCACCTGACCTAACACTGTTTCTTCTTCTTCCCCTTAATGTTGAAGTGTCAAATGTCAAACAGCTGGAGAGGAAACTACACCAGTGTACTGGGATGTTTCACCAACACGTGCCAGATGCTGTTTCTTCATGGTGACATCACCAGAGACAGTCCCGCCCATCTCAGGACCTCGCCATTGATCATAATGATTACAATGATGACAGCGAGCGGAACTAAGACTGTAAAAATCCACGACCAGAATGTTTAGATGCTTTCTAATTATTCATGAATACTGAGAGCCTCTTTCTGTGTTTTGTCTGTTTTGTTTTTTTTTACCTCATTTGTTACTAACAAAGTTCACCAAACTCACACAGTTTACATTCTGTATGTTTCCGTCTTTACCAGCCACAGTCTAAATGCAATTAAGAAAATAATCCTTAGCAATCGTCATTTTTCTCTTTTGTAATTGATGATAATTCAGTGAATATACTGCGCTGCTTCCTTTTATTGCGTCTCATATTGCTTTAAGTTTTTCAGTGTACAGTTATTTTTTTACTGCTGTTTGAATTCTCTGTATGTTTGACCCTGTAGACTGTTTAATGGACTGCTTGTCTTCCTGTTTGTAACCGCCGCCTGTTTTTGACTAAAGATTTGGATTTCTGACTTTAACACAGCCTCTGCGTGTCCTCCCTTTGTGTCCTCTTCCTCTGTGAATGTGTTGCATGTGTCACAGATTCATTTTATTAACAGCTTTCCCACAGTGAGTTGCATCAGCATTCACTCACAGCACATTGCAGAAGGATTCAGATTAATACAGTGATCTTTTAGTCAGAATTATCCTGACAGACTGCCACTGTAAATTATCTTTCATCGGGTAAATTTTAAAGTTCAGTATTTCAAAGCAGGAGTTATGAAGAATCATATTGGCATTAGGACTGTAACAATATGTACTTACAAAGTCAAAGTTTTTTTTAATTATGTTAGAATATTGGAAGAGAATCAACTTTTAGTGTTTTCTGCATATTAATTATACTGAAATAGAGATGGTGACCCTAACTGTACAGAAGTATACTAAACAACTGACAATCTAACAAGCATTACTGGCCTGAGCCATCATGCACAGTGAGTCTGATCCTGTGCTGTGAGAGTCTGATAAGCATGTTTCTGGTCAGTTTGGAAGAAATAACATCACAATGTCGATCTTTTTTTCAATATTCCTTTTACAACATAAACTGATCAAAGCTACTTATGTTCACAGCATGTAATAATGCTGAGAGACCACGGCATTGTGGTCTGTTGAGCTAGGGTTAGGGTTAGCAATCCAGACATATGTAATCAATACTACTCTTGCTGGATATAACAAACGCCTAGGAATTTGCATTATAATTCATGAAATATTCATATTCAGTATCAGTCATTTTATATTATAACCACGTATCCACCCAGGCTCATGGTGGGGCAGGGCTCTGTCCTGGGATGCTTGAGTGAAAGGTAATGTACACCCTGACCAGGTATGCAGTCAGTCAGAGTTGTTTTCAATATTTGGTTAAAAAATATGAGTGAAAACAAAAATCCAACTAGGATTCTTGCATATGATGAAAGAAGTCTGTCTTTGACTGTATTGTCCAGCTGATCCATCAAACCCCCAGCAGGTAAAAAACCTTATTCATGACATAACACAGTAACAATGTAAAAAATTAAACAGCAACAGTCTAAATGTAAAGTGCATTTTAAACTCCTCTTCAATAAATTATATGGATGTGCAGTGAGTCATTCAGGACTGTAAAACGTGAACTACAGAACCGAGTCTTCATCATTAAATCTCTGGTTGCTTAATTTTTCTATCCTATATCAGATACTTTAAAGGTTTTAGTAAAGTTGCATTCTCATGGTGAGGCAAAGTGCTTTATGTGTGTGTGCGTGCGTTTCATGAACGGCTATAAAATGCCTTTAATTACAGAACAAAGCGGGGTTTGAGTTCGAGTTACGGCAGATTGGCGCTACTTCTAAACGGAACGCAGCCTTCCTACGGCGGACAGCTAATAACAGGAATCGGACGCGCGGTCCACCCTAGTCCACAGCAACCACCATAGCAACAGCCTAGCATGACTTTAAAAACATATTCTGTCTTCATAACTATCAAAAACGTGAAATGATTTGCAAAGCGTGAAAGTGTTACAGCTGCAGAGAGCTATGGCGGTATCTTTGGAAGCTGTTTACATAGCTAATAATATACGATGTAACCATGGAAACAGTCAGTCACGTGAGCTAGCGGTGCACGTTTACTACAGTGAATAAGGTGATTGCGTGCACAGCGTCCACACGCTGCACAGGGTAAAGACATTACTTCAATACTGTTTTATATTTATGTATATTTGCCTTCTGCTGACCATCACCTCAGGTTCACCATTACAGGTTCAGCATACAAATGCACACTGTCTAAATATGAACACATTAAAAAAAAAAAATCATGTCTCACAAATAAGCACAGCTTTTCATGTTTGTCATTATAGTTTTATTTGTAAGAAAATTGTGAACTCCATATTGTGTATCTAATCAAAGAACATTTGACAAGTCTGAGTCATTCCTTTGCCCTATGAGAGCTGGAATAAATATATATCCTGACAATTACAGTTGAGCAAACTTCAGTGAAATGTTGAAACAGCAGAGACAGGTAGAAATGGGATCAGATTAATCTTTGCTTAGTCAGACACCTCCTGTCCATAGTATTAAAAAACAAACAATAGCACGATCCGTGTGATTTTGCATCCACTTCCAAATCGTAGTCAAGCAGCCCAGTCTCATAAATAGGTAACAGAAATGTCTGTAATGTAGACATGTACAGTGTAGTGTTGCATTAAAAGATCATAAAGGAAACACTAACATTTATGTGAAACTAATTTTAATAAAAAATGAACAGATGCTCTATAGATTTAAAAAGAAAGAATCTGAAAACAACACTTTTTTTGGTCTAAGTGGTCAAAGTAGAAAACAGAACTGATGTTCAAGAACAAACTGTAGCTGCACTAATATTACACATCTCGATTGTTGTGGTGAACAGACACCTTGCTTTTAAAACCACATGCAGTGTGTGACCATGACTGTTCACTGAGACCATGAACGCCACTTCGCTGAAGTCTTCTTCTTCTTCTTCTTCTTCTTCTTCTTCCTGCCATCAGAATGGAAGCAGACAGAGCACGAGCTGCTTTGATCTACTGAAAGGAAAAAGCAGAACATATGAGCTGAAACCATTAAGATAGAAACAATCGTTTAATGCAGTGTCTCACGTAGCTTAGCCTGCTGCAACTGTTGATACAAGCTCAGTACAGTTAACACACAGTGTCGGGGAACTCCAGTATGGGAACTAGTGGCTTTAGGTTTGTAGTCATTTAACTTTCATCCATTCATTCATTTAATTCAGGAGGAAGAAATGTCAGGTTGGTGCAGGCTGGTTACATGCATTTGGTCCCATGCTGTCTCTAACTAAATGACTTGGTTCACTTTATGGCTGGGCTGTATGTGGGGTTATATCATGTTATTTGGGCAGGAGTACCTGTCTCTGTTAGGCTTAGAAAGTTTCTCCATAAGCAGAGCTTCTAACTCTTATAGCTTTTAGCACATCTGTATCTGTGCAGGTTGACAGGTTTTTGATGGCTCTTTTTATCCCACACTGGTTGTGAGTGTGTAATGACCCCCACTAGTTCTTTTGGGTTGCAGTTAACTTGGGAGGAAGGGGTGGGTCTGCCAGGACTAGATGAATAACAGTTATCTGGGATACATAACTTTCATAATGCATGCAGATATCTCTATCAATTAAACCTGGTCTGAGGGCTGCCATTTTTTACATTCAGTTGTTTCTCTTAGAAATGTTGGATCTAAATAATGAACGTGTTACAGTTAAAGTGACACTGGTCAGTGTAAATGGCTCATTGGGACATAGAAACCTTTAAATTAAATACCATCACCTGATATCGAGTGTCAAACAATATCAAAGCTGTAAAAGCTGTTTACAGTCAGAATTTATAAAACTATGATTGTAAATAAATTCAAACTAGTGAGCTTTTCTCTTTGTGCTGAATATCAACACTGTGACTTCTTAGACTGTAAGCTTCACTTCAGCACAGTTGTAGAAGCCGTCACTCCAAATGTCTTTTGATAACAAGAAAAAAATACCTTTTCAGTCCACGGCCTGAAGTTCTTCTCCAAACATCTTCTGCCATCGGCTTTGTCTGCTGGTTTGAAGACAATAAACCACAAAAAAGATGATTTAGTCACTTTGTCTGTATCATGCAGCTCAGTGTGTTGTGTAACAATGTAGAATAGCCGTTGTTATCCCTCTGCTGTGTCAGTAGGATTGTACTGTACAGCATCTCATTGATATGTGAGGAATGCTTATGTAACACGATAACAGACGTCTGGTCTTACATCATTATAATATAATGGGCAGGAGATGTTTAGATATTTTT
The DNA here is from genome assembly GCF_001858045.2 of Oreochromis niloticus. Lineage (NCBI taxonomy): Eukaryota > Metazoa > Chordata > Actinopteri > Cichliformes > Cichlidae > Oreochromis > Oreochromis niloticus. Next base: position 7,227,022 of record NC_031985.2, read on the forward strand.
TATATTTATATTACATTTTATAGCTGACAGATATTACTAAATAGATAGAATTTACTAAATAGCTGGATGAACATGTAAAATATGTCCATCAATACAAATTGTCATGACAGTCACTAGAATAAATTCAACTGGACACTCAAAAGACGTCCTTAAATGTCCTTTAAGTGGCAGAACAAACAAACAAACAGTTAATCGCTTACTTGAGATGAAATCTGCTCAGCTACTTTGAAAACAGCTTCTAACAGGTTCCTCCTTTAACAGGATGACTTCTCAGGGGTAAGGCCATCATCCAGTCCAGCAACCTTTATGGTTCTGCTTTGATTCACCAGGAACTATTAGGGAAACCTTTCAGGCATAACCACACACATTTATGAACATGTTCCACAGTCTTCCAGTTTGATTTTCTCATCCTGTGGACAACAACGTACAGAGATGCAGGTTTATTGTTAACTTTTCTAAGGTTTCTTTACTGAACACATCCAGCTGCAGCTCCACTGTGATCCTGAACTGGATAAGCACTTAAGAAAGTGTGTCAATAAATGGACAAACATCAGGTTATTATATTTATCCAAACAGACGGGACCAATAATGCTTCACTGAGTTAGAGACTTTAACAGACTCTTCTATGTAAGAATGTCTCGTGCTGATGGACCTGCAAACTTGACAACAAAGGTTTTTCAGACTACATGTAGCTGTCCTCTATGTCAGCTAACACATTTACATTTATGTCACACTTATTTCTGCTTTCCCATTTTATAATTATTACTTACATTTTGATTAGATACCTTGAGTTTGTAAATGATCAGATTACATAATTGGAATACAATGTATCCAATTCAAGGTCTCGGGAGGATGAAGCCTATCCCAGCTGATACAGGACAAAGACAGGCTGTCAGTTTATCGCAGGGCGAAAACAATACATGTGACAGAAAATCTACTTAAATATTTGATATTTCTAATAATAATCATAATTATGACTATTATTTAAAATATTATTTAAAGGTTTCTTTATAAATACATTTAGATTTTTTTTTACAACCCCTAGAATATAAACCTGAGCTGTTTCAGATTCTGACCTCTGACCTCAGTGACCAGGCTGTGTCCTCTCTGCAACTCCCTCTTGAAGGACTTCTGCTTCTTGTCTTCCCCCAGTGATGACCTTCTGCCCTTAATATCACATACTGTACCTGAACAAAACAGGACAAACACTTGCCTTCATTTAAGAAGTACATTCATACAGAGATAATCTATGGAAACACACTAGTTCACCCTTTAGGAGGAATCAGTTCCTGTGAAACATTTCTGTAAATCAACATCATGGAGAATGAAATGAGTTCTTCAGGTGACTCAGCAGATCCACACTGACAAATGAAACTTCTGTGGAAGAAGAATCAGGATTTTTTTGATTTCCAATCCAGTTAAACTATTAAGGATTAAGCAACAGTGCTCATCTTTGCTCTTCTGAAATCTGTGTTAAACAACAACAAACATAAATTAGTAACAAAAATACAGCTGAGCAGAGGCTTTACACACCACCAGCAGCCATAATGCTAAATTTTAATCTTCAAATGTTTCTGAGCCGTCTTCAACCTGCTTTTAACACAGAAAAGTCCCACAGTCAATGCAGCCTGACTTAATCCTAAATGTTCAGCACACACACAGAGACACAGAGGTACTGTTTAAAGTTTAGTGTTAACCTGAGTCACTGATCATTTACAGTATTACAGAGTCTGGCAGTCTTTGCATGATGTCCACGTCACTGTAAGTTTCTAGCTGACTCTCAGGTGTGACAGGTGTGCCAGCAGGAAAGAGTCATAATAACCTGCATCCTGAGGTTTGTCATGCAGGATTAAAGGAGCCAGGCTTTGTTCACACAGCTAGGATTGTATTTTACACTGACCCTGGGTCAGTATAAGTATCATACAGTTTAAACGAAGCACTGAAACTTGCACATATTTATTACAGATACATTGAAGCTAATCGAGATATTTACTGTCAGTCTGTGGCTGCGATTAATCACTTTACTGCAAACTTTATTAACTAGTAACTTCATCAGTCATGACAGAAGCTAATATTTCTGTCCTAACATAATAGCTTTACTCCAATATAAGCTAACGTTTACACCGTAACTTTAAGCTAGCACCATAAAGACGGTAAAACACGTAATAATATCTACAAATGCATCTTAAAGCTGTTATATTAGCACTCGGTGTATTACTAACATAACCACATTAACATTATTGACACTCGCTGACGTTTAATAGTCATTCTATAAATGCTGTGCGTTTAAATGGTCTTACCTGTAACACTGCTGTATCCACCGGATTCCAGCCGGAGTGAATTCTGGAGTCTTCCCACGCTCCTGTTAGTGATCCTCCATCTGGATGGATGATAACAACCTTCTGAACAATCTAGCAGGTGGAGATGGCCCATATCTATGGGACTGATTTCTGCTAATAACTCCTGTATGGACTGATAACATCCGAAGCGGGTGAATAAAGTCACCCAGTCGCTAGCTGTGCCATTACCCAGCATACACCACTCCCTCCATAAATGCAATAAACGATACAAAAGTAATGGCCTATAATTAATTTATCTGCTGTATCTGCTGTTTCTCAGATAGTTGCTTACATTATAAAATATATTGTGTTCTGTATACGTCACTACAATGTGATTTCGGAAATGTATAAATATATGGACAACAGGCTCTTCCGCGGCAATCTCTTGTCGTCAATAAACAACGTTTAAGGAGATCTATAGTATTCAATAGGAGGACCCTGCACGTCAATTCTGGAGGCGAGGGGGGTACGCTGCGCGTGAAGCAGAGGGAGCCTGACCATGCGTCACACATTTGACGAGTTGGGAATGAGAACGTGTTGGTCAGTGGCACAGCTCCTATATAGCCGTTCTTCACTTCAGTAAATTAAAAACTTGTGCACCCAATTCTTGCTTTTTAAAGTCATTAAAGATACATACTGTACAATCATACCACTCAGTAAAAGAACAGTTAAGAGAAATCATTAAAAACCCAAATTCCCATAACACTCATACCCATAAAGAGTGAATCTAAACTTCTCACCAGACCTGTACACTGGATGACGTCACAGTGGCTGAGCCCATCCATGCTACTATCATCTAGCGGTTGCTAGGCAACAGTCATTCAAACGTCGGCGGGGCTTGGCAATTATCAAAGGGAGGTGGGCGGGGCCTATAGAACACGAGCCCATAAATATACCTCCAGAACTCCATAAACATCTGCGATTTAGTTCAGAGTGCATTCATGCATCACAACAGCGAGCAACATTCAAACACATTTAGTTCACAAAGAGCAGACATACCTGCCACAACATCAGCCCCCCAGCAATTTGTTTCCACTTCTCCAATTCAGAGTCAAAGAAGTAGAAATACAACCTTAATCATGACAACTCCACATAGTTACTCCTCAGTGGAAACATGGAAGTCCTTAAGCGACTACTTTTTTGGTGCAATTGTACCACAGTGGCGATCTCTGCAGTTAAACCCAGAGTCCTGCAACACTAAGCTGCCTTCCACTTTGTTAAAGGACATGTTGAAACTTTGCTCCATGTTAGTGGATGCAACAGAGACAACCATGGAGAAGGGAGCTCCGGTGTCCACACAGACAGAGGAGTGTCTTCAGACAGTGGACGCTGATTCCCATGAGAAAACAGAGGTAACAGGAGCAAAGGAAGGCATCGTAACAGAAATATCTGTAGACAACTGTGGTGATAATAAAAAAACAGAAACTCCAGAACTGGAGACAGAGGCCAGTGCATGTCTTCAGCATGAGGACACACAATCCCAAACCACAGCCACAGCAGAACCAAGAAAGAGCTGTATGAAGAAAAAGTCCACAGCTGATACAAAAGACTTGGACAAAATAGAACCTTGTCCCATGAAAAAGCCTGCAATGCCAGCTGCATATGAGTCAGACGTTGATAACCGCAAGGAAACAGAGGCAAAAGGAGCAAAAGACAGCATCCTGAAAGAAATATCTGTAGACAACTGCGGTGATAATAAAATAACAGAAACTCCAGAACTGGAGACAGAGGCCGGCAAATGTCTTCAGCATGTGGACACACAATCCCAAGCCACAGCAGAACCAAAGAAAAGCTGTATGAAGAAAAAGCCCCCAGCTGATACAAAAGACTGGGACAAAATAGAAGCTTGTCCCGTGGAAAAGCCTGTGATTCCAGCTGTACATGAGTCAGAAGTTGATTCTTCTTCTGTCATCAGTCTGGCATCTGATGATCTGTCTGCAGAAAAAATGTATGTTTATGCAGTTATTCAGTTGGTAGTTTCACGGGCCTTAAAGAAAGTCTCCTCTAAACACAAAGACTCCACATGGATTCTCACTCCTAAATCCAACTGTCATCGTCTGCTTGAGAAAATCTGGCCTGAAATTGAGGGAAAACATTTGGATCTATCTCCAAAGAGGCTGACCAGTATTGAGAAAGCCATTTTCACCAATCTTTGTAAAGCACATAAGTGCAAGGAAAAACATTTGATTTCAAGTCTGAAGGAAGAGCTTGAGGACAATATTACTGTCCCAACATCCACCAAACATCTGCTGGCATTACCCAAAAGAGTACTCACTTTATCTAAAAACCGAGACGAGTACAGAGAACTTGTGGAATGCTTTGCTAGAGATCTGGTTATGCACGCAATGAGCAACATAAAGGGGTTGAAGAAATGGCGTCCAGCTGAAGAAGTTATACAGAGGCTTACCGAAAAATTCTGGGCTAAAATTGTGTCCCAAAATCTTGAAATCTCCTTGGAGAACATGGAAGATCTCACTGTGAGAGTATACAATGAACTCCGGGAAAAGTGGAGAGGTGCTGACAATGTCCTGGGGTTTATGAATAATGGAAATCCAAGACTTGACAAAATGATTGTCAGAATTTTCAAAAGTAAGGCCCCATTGAGAAGACCAAATATCTTCTCTAGGATGTTTTCATGTGTACGCTAAAGTTTACCTGAAACATGGTGGCGTTACCAAGATTACTCACTTTATTTAAAAGCCCAGAAGAGTAACAAGGACTTGTGGAACTGTTCACTAAAGATCTGATTATACCAGATATAAGCAACACAAATTAGGCAGCAAAATTGCCTCAATGTTTTTTTTTGATGTGCATGCTGAAGTTTACCTGACACCTGCATCTGATTGTGCAGGTGTCGGGTATCTGAGTCTTAATCTGACTGACTGTTAAAATTGGGGATTCTAAACTACAACAGACTGGCAACAACATAATTGGCGACAACATAATTGGCAATCAGACCAGCCTGGATAATAATCATTTTACAACATGAAATTATTACCAACAAATAATAAAGAACAAAAAAATAAAAAAAAAAGATCTTCATTTTGAGCTTTGTTTTATTTGTCTTCAGATTGTGTATACATTTTCAGTTTAGGCCTTTTGTTCTCCTCCGTAAATTAAAAACTTGTGCACCCAATTCTTGCTTTTTAAAGTCATTAAAGATACAATACTGTACAATCATACCATTCAGGTAAAAAAAAACAAAAAAAAAACAGTTCGGCTAAATCATTAAAAACCCAAATTCCCATAACACTCATACCCATAAAGAGTGAATCTAAACTTCTCACCACACCTGTATGATTGCACATTTGTCAAGAAATTACTATTCCTGTTACCAATTTTGCCCAGCAAAATATATGTGGAGGGGCCAAAGGCTTTGTACATTACCATACACAAAACAAAACTATGATTTGTTTAAGGTCTGTCAATATCAAACATTAAAATAGTTGACAGCAAAGGGTCCACAATTAAAAAGTTTTTCTAGCAATACAAAGTCCTGTGTCACCTCTAAGGTTCAAACATGTAAAGTGAAACACACACTTGTTTCATAGCACATGAAAATAAAAACAAACAAAATATTAAATCATGATACATCCTAAGTGCAGAGCCAGCACTGGATAGTTCAGGTGTACTATAATCAAGTGGTAATGTAAAAAGTAAACTTGTATACATAAATCTAATACACAGAACAAAGTTTAAAACATCTGAAGAAACTATTCCCCAAACCCAGCTGTGTAAAAACACTGGACAAAGGAACATTAACTTACACGTTACAATGTGCATTAAATGTGCAGTTACTAAAGAAGACGAATGAATTAGGAACGTGTTGATAGTTATTGGATCTTTTGTAAGTACTTCAGTAATAACTTCAGACTCGATAGTTTTCTTTATTTCTAAGTGTTTGATGTGTAGATTTAAGAAGAAAGAGACAATTATGAACGAATGATTACATAACAATTCAGCCCTAGTAACTATTTTTGAATTCTTTCTTTCTTCCACACTTGTTCTTTAGTAACTACACTCCATGGTGTGGAATGTGTTTTGGAGGAAGGCAGGTTCAGGGTTTAGATAATCAGCATCATGGGCTCATCCGATCAGAATGAGAATAAGCAGTCATCTAATCATTCACAGGGTTCTCCTTTTATTCTCAACTCAATAAAGCAAAGAATGAAAGACACACATGGACTGCTATCTCTGAAAGGAAATAAAGTATGATTTAAGTAACTCAAAGTAATACATAAACTCAGGAGACTCAAAGAGAAACTCACCTCAGCTGCCGCCCCATGTGGGAGTGAAGGAAGAGTGAGGGGTAGGTGAGTGCAGTCCTTATATAATGAGTGACAGGTGAGTGCAATTAAGGCCAAGCACCACACCCAATTAAAGGTGAGGAAAAGAAACAAGGTGCATCTGGTGAAGTGAATGTGCTAAAAGGTGAGCCTTTACAACAGCCGCCCCCATATTTCTATTGAGAAATATGTTGAAAGGGTTAAAGTTGTTCTTTTTCATGAAGCGGGGGCAGAGGAATCAGACATACTACAGGTCTAATATAGGTTCAGGGGGTCGACCTGGAGGTCAACGCAGGCCAGATAGTTCAGGGGGATGACCATGTAGCCAGCGGTGGCGGCAAAGCAGGTCCAAATGCCAACCGCGTGGGATGCAGCTGCAGGCCCCGACCTGCAGACCGTCAGGCAGTTTTGCAGGTGCTGGGTGTAATTGACGGGACTTGGCAGGGGCAGGACCAGGTGATCCAGGAGCAGGTGGCGCCCTGACCACTGGCGGAAGGTTAGCCACAGGCGGTGGAACTGGTGATAGCGGCACTGCCGGTGACGACGTAGGTACTGCTGATGGTAGAGTAGGAGGTGGCTGAATGAATTCAGAGCCATCAGTGGACACGAGGATGTGCTGGAGCGGTTCACCTGAACCTGAACTGGAAGATGTGAACAAACATTGGGCATGCGTGGAACTGCTCTGGGGTTGGAAGTCTGTGATCGGACCTTGAAGTGTCCATCCTAAGCGGGTTTTGACTGCTGAAGGAGATCCAAATGGTCCATGTCTAATTGGTGCAATAGGCGTAATAAGGTGGGTATGATCAGAGCCTATGAGCAGTAGTGGAGCTGCTTTGTTAATAAAGGTTAATGGGATACCTTGGAGATGCTTGTATCTTCGTTGGAGAGATGATACGGGGTAGGTGTGGTCTGAAAGTGCTAAGTGACTTGTAGCGAAGGCATTATTAACTGTGTAAGTTTTCTCTGGATGTGCGATGGGAGAAATCTTGAAACTCACAGAAGAACCTTGAATAGTTTCAACTTCTTGATGGACAGTTCTGAGTGATAATTTTTCAGCTTTCCCAGTTAGGTGGAGATGCCGAGCTGTTGATGTCAGAAGCATGGTGCGTTGGGAGCCATCGTCAAGTACGGCATGTGTTTCAAGAGTTCTTTTGCCATTACGCAGGAGCACTTTCACAACTTTTAATAGTACACTGGGACAGTCACTAGGTTTATCAAAGTACAGTGTACTCACTACAGGATTAACTTCAGTTCTAGGTCTCTGATTCACCTCACACAGGATCTGTAGATGTCGTCCCATGCAGGAGGCACATGCTTTCCTCAGATCACACTTTGCAGCCTGATGAGTTCTAGCACAACGCCAACACCGTTTGTTTCTCTTTATCCAGTTTATCTTCTCATCCTTTGTCTTGTTGATGAACTCAGGGCACTTGCTAATGTGGTGTTCAGGTGAGCAACAATATGCACATCTTGCCTTAGTCATTATGATGGGTTGTGCTGCCTGTACAGGATCGGATGGATTTGTCCCATGTAATAGTGTTGTATGTGGAGAGGTGTACTTACGGGCAGGTCGTGGCTGGTTAAAGGATGAAACCGGACTACTGTCCTTTCTTGGTTGACACTTGCATTCCATTTGCAACCAGGATGAGAACAAAGGTAAGTCATACATCATATCTCCTTGTTGCCTGTAAATGTGCCGTTTGAAGCGACTGGAATGCTCTGCAGGCAACTTTTCAAGTAGGCGCTCGACATGGGAGCCACAATTTAGTTCTGTCTGTCCTTGATCACCCATGGTGCTAAGCAAACCAACTAAAGCTTGCACACGAAGAGCAAAGTTATCCAGAGTCCGACCATCACCTGCTCTGATAGGAGGAAGCTCCAGTATATTCCGTAGCTCTTTCAATGCTAGCTGTCTTGGTTGCCCATAACGCTCATCAAGGGCTTTGATGGCTTGAGTGTATGGGTCAGGAGCATAGGAAAAGGAAATAGCTAACCGTTTAGCTTGGTCTACTTTCAGATGATCGAGAAGGACATGATATTTGAAATGCTCTGTCTCATGAGGGTCAAGCAGGTTAGTAAGGGCCATTCGTAACAGCCTATACTGGATTTCATCTTCACTGGTAAGGTCTGGGAAAGAAGGACCCTCAAGCTTATACACATGTGTTCTAGTGCTAGAGGAGTGACCCGAGCTAGCAGTAACAGGTACTAAAGGTTTCTGTTCATGTAAGCCATTGGATGTAGCTTGTTGCGGCTTTACAGGAGCGTGCTGCCTTGGTTCTGGAATGCAAACGAGAGGTTGAGCGGGGTCTTCATCTAGAGGAACAGCAGGTTGAACACATGAAATCTGGTGGGGACCTTGCAATGGCATGGCCAGGAAATTAAAAGGAGTCACATCTGGTGTAGGAAAAACTGGTCTAGGCAAACCACTTGAAGGAACTGCAGCATCTAATATTGTTGAATTAGGGAAAGGAGGGCTAGCAGCCGGAACTAAACCAGACTGACGGCTAATCTGTGGGGGCTGCAAGGGTGATTGACAGGTTGCTGTATCAATCACTGGGAACTGCTCATGTTGCTGATGCGTTTGGGGAATGGCTTGTAAACCGCATACAGAGGATTTGCTTTCATCAGATGAGACAGTATGAATTGAAGATCTGGAGGAACTGCGAGAATGGGGAGGAGATAACTGAATCATAAATTGCCTAATCTCCCTCATCGTCATCAGGAGTTCCCTCATCACCTCATCTTGATTGGTGGGTAAAGGAGCAGGGGATGTCTCTGGTTGGCTTTCTGACTCTCTGTCAGGATCCTGCAGCCCATGTGTGTCTATGTCACTATGCTGGCATTCTGTTTGACTCTCTGTATCACATCTAGCACTGATACTCCCAGGGTACTGAACGTCATATTGCTGCAGGTAGGTAGGAGGTCGCCTTTCACGACCGGAACGTCTCAAATCTTCAGTCAATGGCTGCTGTGAATCCATGATGATAACACTACTCCGGCTCGGAGGACCATGTTTTGGAGGAAGGCAGGTTCAGGGTTTAGATAATCAGCATCATGGGCTCATCCGATCAGAATGAGAATAAGCAGTCATCTAATCATTCACAGGGTTCTCCTTTTATTCTCAACTCAATAAAGCAAAGAATGAAAGACACACATGGACTGCTATCTCTGAAAGGAAATAAAGTATGATTTAAGTAACTCAAAGTAATACATAAACTCAGGAGACTCAAAGAGAAACTCACCTCAGCTGCCGCCCCATGTGGGAGTGAAGGAAGAGTGAGGGGTAGGTGAGTGCAGTCCTTATATAATGAGTGACAGGTGAGTGCAATTAAGGCCAAGCACCACACCCAATTAAAGGTGAGGAAAAGAAACAAGGTGCATCTGGTGAAGTGAATGTGCTAAAAGGTGAGCCTTTACAACAGAATGCATTTTGTATCCTAACCCTGGATGACCTGGCAACAAAATAAAGTTAAGTCAAAGACCACATGCAGGCTGACTGACCGTTACTGAATGAAACTTCAGTATCTTACCTCCTTAGTGTGAAATGTATTAAAAAAGATATTACCTCAAGAAGAACTGCTAAGATACCAAGAACATACCCACAGAAACAAACAAGAATGCTATTACCAATATTTTTATCTGTACAATATCAATGGTCAGATATTGCTTTTTTTTCTAGTATGAACATAAAAAGAAATAAATTAAATAATAACTGAAGTGTATGCAGTGACTTTTAAGATGACTTTATTGACCAAATCATGGTCAAATCACAGCAGTGGGTCACTTAAAAAAAAAAAACGGTACGAGAACAGGTTTTGTTATCACGAACACTTTTCTGCCCACTGTTTCAGCAAATTATTCTTTAAAGCATGAACCCCAGGCAGAGCACTGAGTACCAAGACCCATGAACACCTTTTGAATTACTTCAAAAGTGTACCTTAAGTCCTTTAGATAGTCCAGGTTAAGTGCATAGATGAGTCCAAGCAAAAGTGCAACTGCAGTTGAGAAGTCACAGACGTCATTGAGGTCAATCTGATCCTCAATCACCAGGGCAATGCTTCTGTTGGACTTGAGCAGATGGTCCCAAATTACTGACATTTTTGTGTCCAAAGCTCCAAGTTTCTTCTAAGTTATGATGAAAGGGCTTTTACAATTTTGTTTTCTTTTAATTCTTTACCAGAAATATTTTGTTCACAATTTAAAAGAAACTAACTGTGTGTTCACACCGGACGCAATAGAAGCGACCAAAAAGCGCCACACGCCCCTAGCTGGTCGCTCGCACATTCGCACCTCGAAGCGCGTTCAAAGCAAACTGGTCGCACTTTAAAATATGCAATTTTCACGTGCGTGAACCGGAAATGTGGGAGGAAGTAGTGCCAGACGGTATGTTTGCAAGATGGCAGCTGTCGATCTAGCGTTTGAGGAGAGAGTCTCCCTTCTCTATTTACTGTGGAGAGCAGAGCAGCGGCGTAAAGGACGTCCTCACCGTACCTGGGTCCATCAGGTCCTCCACGAGTGTGAGCAGTTTGATGAGTTTCACCACTTGCTCCACAAGCTGCGTCTGGCTGACGGCCACTTTCAGCGGTACCACCGTCTGTCCCTCACCCAGTTTGAGGAGCTGCTGTCCCGCGTCGGTCCAAGCATCGCCCGCCCAGACACCAACTACAGGTGCTCACTCCCACCTGCAGAGCACCTGTCCATCTGTCTGCGGTTAGTAAAAGTTTATAATATGTGAGCGGCGCGGGACGTGCTGTGGTGGAGTCATCGGGCCTGGGTGTCCGGGTGAGGAAGCTGTTCATGGCTCACTTCTCGACAGAGAGAGCGGGGCCTTTGCAGCCACAACGGCTCTTTTAAGAGCCACCCACAAACCTCTCAAGAGCTTTCCTAAATAGTTTAACCTCTTTATAATGTTTATTTATTTTTTATTCCTGTCTCTGTATAGAAAACAGCTGGTGTCATGTAACTCAGGGTGATAAGCCACGGTGTTTATCAGTATCCATGTCCTGCTGATGCTGTGACTCCATTCACTCAGTCACAGCATCACTGACACCCGTCACCTGATTGGTTGTAGTGGCGCGACTTGTCGCTGGAGTTCAGATTTTTCCAACTTGAGCGGCAGATGCGATAAGCGCGAATGCACAAAATGCACCACATAAAATGCAGTGCATATTTTACTTCATGCTTCAAACGCATCAGTCGTGCTAATTGTTCGCGCAAATCAGGCAGAAAAGGGTTTTTACGATGCAAATCTGCTTCTGAAGTTTCGCGGGACCCCCAGTCGTAGGGCTGTTCGATATAACGATATATATCGGATGACGATATAAAAACGTCTATCGTTTCATTTTACGCTATCGTTTGTTTCGTGGTGTCGCAAAATAAACTATTTACAGCAATATTTTTTCATCGTTTTGATGGTCACTGTAGTGGCTATATTAATTTCTTAAAGTTCTCTCTTTCTCTTATATTTTATATAACCACACTACAGACGGACAAGCGCCTGTTTTTACGGGTTGTGGTTAGCAACAACGATGGTAACGGCATCGCGTGTCCGCTTGTTTATGTTCCACATAAACCTTTCACAATAAAGCTCAAGATTCTGTTGAGACTTTTCAAAATAAACTGAATCACGTGAAAGAGCAGATTATTTACGGATGAGAAGTAAAAAAGAGCCGCCAGGTGCTAAAAAATAAACCTTAGACTAAAACGTTAGAACAGGCTTTGCCCCGCAGCACGCCGTGTAATAAATACAAAGAAAACGGCGGCCGTTACAACTTATGTCTAAAAATGTATAGTTTCATGCATCGGTTAAAACACTGGACTCCAGCTACATGACGCGCAGCTGGAAACACTTCCCGCAAAACGAGCTGCCCGAGATTCACAGAATTTACAGAAAATGTTACATTTTTGTGATTTATATCGTTATCGTACGATAGAATTCTTATATCGGGATATGAGATTTTGGTCATATCGCACAGCCCTACCCAGTCGTGCTTCATCGCGCTTCTTGTTGGAGTCAAATTGTTGAATGTTGTCATTGTGTTTCTTAAATTTGTAAAATCTTAGTTCAAGCAGCATGATCAAAGACATTCCTTTGTCTCTGGCTACCTCTCCAGCCACTCTGGTGCTGAGGGAGGCTTTATTATAGGCACACCCCCCCCTTTGCTTGAGAATAGAAAAATTGTGGTGGAAAGACGGAATGGGGGAGACCACCCGATCAATCATCCAGGTAAGGAAAACCCAAAAATTGATTCTGTGCATCTGGATGCAACGTTTTCAGTGGAGAAATGTTTCATCACTCATTCAGTGGCATTTCTCCCACTGGAAATGCTACGTCCAGATTAAAAGAATCAACTTTTTGGGATATGGAGCAGGGTTTATTGCCCTTGAGAGAGGTCAGCGCTCTCCACGTTCCCTTTAAGTTTACCGTAGTTACAGACAATTGCAGCAGTGAAATTCTGGTTTGCATTTCTACTTTTTACATTCACTGGAAACCTCATCTATAACATCTGATTAGAAATTTACCTCATGTTTAACATTTGGCTGGAAAAAATAAATAAAAGAAGTAATGAACCAGCTATACCACATTTCTCTCTTACTTAATGATGACCTGTTCATCAATGTGATCTGGCTTATGTGAACTCGCACTACGCCTTAAAATCTTGGAGTCTCTGTAAAATTTAAGAATCGTTCTCCTAACTATTCATGCCCCATCTTATCTTAAAGATCTTACAGTAGCGTATAACCCCAGCAGAGCACTGAAGCTCCTCTCCATCTTTCCTCCAGAACATCACGGCTCTTTGAGGATAGAAACCTGTAGCGTGGCAGCTGACTGGAGAGGAGGGAGTCTTCTGGAGGACAGAAAATGAGGGAGGAACTGCAAAGAGAAAGTAAAAACAGACACATGTTAGATTCTGAGTTGTAATCTACCTTAGAAAAAGAAAGCCATGTTACTTTTTTCTGTTACTACATCAGATTATGTGATCTCATCATCCCATTCTTTTAGCAGTGTGGTGGGTAAAATAAATTAAACTGAACGTAACATTGATATGTACTCTAAATTCCACTTTGGACTGAATTTTAACAACGATTTATATAACTGGTTAGCAGTTATATTTTTGACAAGTTAAGTCCTTGTTAACCAGTAGGGAGCATTGCAAAGCGGAATGATTAATGATGCTGCTTCTCCTGTGTCTGTAAATCAAAATATATATTGTGTAGAGGTGGAATATTACAGTTACAACCATTTTGGGTCCACTTATGCCTGTAGATTGAAGAGTTAGAGCAATCAATAAAACCTGTTCAGAGTAATCACCTTTATCCAATGATGAAACATTTCTATCATAATGGCAGTGGTCTGTTCCAGTAGGACAAAGTTTGAATTGTGAAACTTGAATAATCAATACAAAAGTGCAGCGAAGCTGACAGTACCTAGTAACCCATCACCTCATTTTTATAACTAGTTTATATCTTTTTACATTTTCTATATTTATGGTCTATTTTCTGAAAATTATAGGTAATACATTGTAACAATCAGAGGACACATAAAAATATATTTTACTTGAAATGGAAAATGTGAATGAATGTGAATGAAATCCCTTCAAATGTTTAACAGACAAGAAAACACACTTTCTACAAAAGTTTGCAAAATGCAAAAGAACTATAGTGAATATATATAAAACACCTGTGTGTAGGGTCCTGTGTTTGTCTCTCTGGAATCAGTTTCTCTGTGATTTCATGGATGCTGTTTGGAGCTACAGGGACCAAAACATCACGTTAATCCACTGATCTTGGACTGAGTTTATGTAGAAAATAACTGATCATCAGTAGCACATTTTTTCACACCCATGTCATGTCAGAGAGAAAGGACAGAAAGAAAAGTTAAAGCTTACCTCCTTTAAATCTCTCACTTTTCTTCTTTTTTGTGAACAGCAAATTCAGTGGCAGCTATGAAGATGAGAAGAAGCAGAACAACCACTGCAGAAGTGACAGAGATCATAATGTCAGCCTCTCTACTCAATAAAAGATGAGTAAAAAAGGTAAAAAGATCATAATGTGTATACAGTAGCCCCTTCTGTTCTCACACAGAGTATTCATGCATGGGGTACTGTAATCTGTCTGGAAGGTCACATTATGGTTATAGAAAATCTCTCCTTTATACACATTCATGGATGTCCTTCCGTCTTTCCTCCTGAAGATCGTGGCTCACTCAGGGTAGAAACCTGCAGCTGGCAGCTGACTGGAGAGGAGAGAGTCTTCTGAAGGAGAGACACTGAAAGAACAACTGCTGAGAAAGAGCTGTTTAAAACAAATTATTAATAGATCTTTTTAAACTGTGTAAATAAATCATGCTCCATCATCTGATGCAGATTTTTTTTCATTGTAATAACACAGAATTAACAAGATTCTGCACCACACTGATGAAAGCAGAAAAATCCTTCCCAAGTAGTTTACATATAATGACTCTCTGCTGAAGATGCTTTGCTGAACTCATAGACTTGTGGAAAGTTGTACAAACTAAACTGTTTTCTGTAAAGTGTCAAAAAGTACACAAGTAAAAGTAAATGTAAAGCATTATTAGATTTTTCATTTGTTTCTGAGTTTCCTTTAATCACGGCATCACGTCTGGCTTTTGAGGATCATTTGGTGCTGCACTTTGACAGACAGGTTCTGTTTGAGTGATTTCTTGAGAACAGTTGTGACAGTAATGAATAGGGATGGGTACCGGTGTCCGGTGCCATTGTGGAACCGGTTCTGACATAAACGGTAGTAACCAGACCGAAAAGCAGCGCACAATTCGGTGCTTCATTTCGGTGCTTTTTTTCCCTGAGAAATCTAGCCAATCACTTCCTTTCCAAGGATAGTAGGCGGGCCCAGGTACGTACGGGGATTTTTTTTTTTGAGCAGAGCTAAAATGCCGAAGCTGAAGCGCTGGAGAGTGTGGCTGTACTTCACAGCAAAAGATATAAACTCAGCAGCCTGCAACAAATGCTTAAAGGTAATAATGTGCAAAGGAGGTAACACCTCAAATCTAATGAAACACATGGCGTCGCATGGCGTTTTTTTAAAAGCCGAGAAATGCACCGCATTTGATAACTTGCAGCAAGACATCACACCGAGCACATCTACTGCGGGTGTGGTGCCTGTTCTCGGAGTTAGCAACATCCAAGAACCCGAAGAGGAGAGTCTGGCCCCTAGCCCTGCCAGTGTAGCAGAAATGATAACTGATGATGATGATGGCAGCAGCACCCGTTCTTCTCTGGGTGAGTATCTTAATGTTGTTCGTGTGCAATTTAAGTTGAGTAAGCTAACCACGTTATTAAATTAATGCATGTAAGGTGAACTAGCAAACACCGTCGTAGTTACATGCGGCTGTCTTCTTGTTTGATGGCAGATACTCCCTTCACCCAGGGCTGGACTGGGACAAAAAATCGGCCCGGGCATTTTGACTGGAGACCAGCCCACCAGAAAATGTGACGTCATTCAGGGGTAAAACCGCAAAGGATTCTGGGAACTTGAGGCAAGAGGTACTAGCGCACGCAGGCTTTCAATTGAACTCAGTTACACAGCGATAAAAAGAAACACAAAAAATGGCAAGAAGCTGTTGTATTATTAACTGCAATAGCCGGTAGCATGACAGCCACGGGAAGCTGACGGGTAAAGAGATCGTTTTTTGTTTTTTTTTATCGGATTACGTTGCTGAAGAGAATTTTTTTAAGCCATGTTTCCGAAGTAAGAGCCGACGGATGGTCTGGATATACCAAATATAACGTCCCAGAACACTCCAGCTCACATGTTAGTCTGCTCCAAGCATTCCCACAAAGGTCAGTGTTTTGTAGTAGTTAATATGTCATTTTTCTTAACATAATTGGTGATATAGGTTACAAGCAAGTCTGGCGCTGAACAGAAATTGTCGCGCTATGCTCCTTTATTTATTGTGCATAAATAGTGAATTGTCCTGACAGAATACTGCGTTTCGCTTCTGTTATTACCACGGTACATTGACAAAAACATATACTTTTATTCACAGGATAAAACAGTTGTTTTGTATCACTAATTGTCCAGTACAGTGGCGTGCACAGACATTTTGGGGGGCAAGTGCTCCAGGGGGAAAAAAGGGCACTTTTTGCATATGTGGAAAACCTTTTCTTTTTATAATAAAAAAATCGCACAGGTTAAATGCAATTTGACTTTTATTTCAAAACATTCTCTAAAAATCAAAAATCACACCACAAAAAGATAAAATCTGTATCCAACTCTAAACTATATACATACATATTCTCAAGTGTCCATTAAATGGAGTGTACTGCTCTAAAGAAGCATCCTTCTTGGTGCCATGTCTTTGTAGATGTTGATGACCTCGTTGTAATTGATCTCCACATCTTTCTCAATGGCCAACAAGAGAAGATCAGACAACCTTTCTTCTCCACACAAACTTCTTAGTTTATTTTTGATTATTTTTAGCTTTGAAAAGGATCTTTCAACTGTCGCAGTTGTCACTGGTAGTGTTGCGTAGATCTGAATCATTTTGACAAAGGCAGGAAAGATCAGCTGGCCATTGTTTTCCCTCAGTATCAGAAATATTTCTCTGAGGTCTTTTGAACTAAAGCTGGAGTGGAAGACCTTTAATTCTGTTTTGAGCTGGTCCTCATCTTCTCCATAGAATTCACAGAGGATGTGGACAGCTTCAATGGCTTCTGGGTTTGGTGGGCCTACCCAGTTAGCATGCACAGTTAAGGGCTGGAAGGACTGAATGATTCTGGCCGTTGGGCTTCCAGTATTGTCCCCTTTGAACCTCCTGTTCAGTTCCCCAGTCATGATGTCCAGAAAGGTGAAATATACACCACTCCTGAAATATGCCTCCACTGACTCAAACTGAGCACCTACTTGAGACACTGTGGTGCTGTGTTGGAAACGCACTGGAACTTTCCGCTTTCTCTCCTGACCAGGCACCACGGTAGGTACTGGAATGTTGAAACTCTCTGCCTTCTCTGATGCACATCTAAATATCTCTCCAAATTTCTCCTCAGACCTCATGGTTTGCAATGTGTGAAGCACACCATCAATTACCTTGTAGGCAGTGGAATGGTCCAACCCTTCTTCCTGCAGAGAATCTGATGCCAAAGCAGTGACTTCGAATACTGGTGTGGTGATTTCCATGCAGAGAATGAACATAAAATTAATGGCATTTCTGTACATCTGAGCATCACCTTGGGCCAGGTTAGGTGGGTCACTGTCACTGATGTCATCAAGGAGCATCAAAATGGCTTTCAAATTTCTCTGAAGTGCCTTCAGTGCTTTTTCCCTGCAAGCCCATCGAGTATCTGACAGCTGCTGGAGCTCCATAACACGTTGTCCAGGAAAGAGAGACTCCTGAAATTTGACCAAGGCAGCATGACGCTTTGGGGAGCCTGAGCAAAAGGCATACAATTTCTCCACCAAGTTGAAAAATGTCACAAAATGCTTGCTGGACTTTGATGCCTCCACTAGTACCAAATTGAGGCAATGGGCTTTGCAGTGCACATAGAGGGCCTTCTCATTGTGTGCACGGATTCTAGCTTGGAGACCTTTATACATGCCACTCATGTTGGCTGCTCCATCATAGCCTTGACCATACATGTTCTTCATCTCTAGGCCATTCTTTTGCAGAAGCAAGAACACTGTATTCTCCAGCTCCTGGCCTGTAGTTGTATCAACATTGCACACTTCGATGAATCTCTCCTTTATTTGCATATGATGAAAATATCGCACAACAAATGACACTTGCTCTTTGTGTGAAACATCAGAGGTTTCATCAAGTAGAATGGAATACATTTCAGCCTCTTTTATTTCACGTTGTATCTCCTTCCTGATGTAAGTTCCTAGTGCTGCAATGATGTCATTTTGACTTCTGTTGGAAAGCAGTGACACCTGGGGCCTTGTCTTGGTGGCTTTAACTGTGGCAATTTTTTCCAAATGCATTTTCAGCACACTATCGTAGCGGGAAAATACATTGACTAATTCACGAAAATTGCCACGGTTATCACTGGACTCACTCTCATCATGACCTCGGAATGCTTGTCCCTGACGTGCAAGATACACTGTTAGGTCAATTAATCTTGTCAGGATTTCTTTGTTTGTCTGCCTCTCTCGCTCTCTAACTTCCACCCCTTTTACGTCTGAAACATCAAATGCAGACTGAAGGGCCTTTTTCTGGAAATTGATCCATCTAACCATGCTTGTCATGTGCATCTCTGCGCTGGAGTGTTGTTTGATTTTTTCAAGAGCAGTACTCCACTTTCTGATGCCATCAGTTGTTCAGGCTGTTCTGCTTTTATATTTTTCATCCGAGAGGAAAAGCCGACAACTAAAACAATGCATTGAATTAGCAGTGGGTGAGTATTCCAGCCACACATTAGCAGAAAACCACTGTTTCTGGAATGATCTCCCCTCAGTTTTTGGGTAAGGTATATCAGGCTGACATGGGCCCACATTGCAGCACATTGAAACGTATCTGTCATTGCACTTTATTTTAAATGTATGGATGTGTGTTGGACCTGTTGGGTATTGTAAAGCTGCTAACTTTGACATTATGTGATCGATCTGTTCTTCCTCATTGTGGTCTTCAGAGAGCACTACATCAGTGTCTGTAGGCCTAACTGAACCTGTTGCTGCATTGGTCGCGGCTTCATCTGTTTCTATATCTCCCTCTTCTGCTATGCTGGTAGATGGCATAGAGCTGCTTCCCTGCTGTGACTGACTACAATGGAACAATAATAATAATAATAGTATTATTATTTATCATAATAATAAGCTTAAACAGATAGTTTTAATAATAACCCATACTGCAAGTCTTGTAACATAGAAATAACTTTCGTAGGTACAAAATAATAGTTAGCTCAATGCCTGCTGATTAAGTTCATTAAAAACTAAGTGTGAACAGCTTTTAAGATTTTTCAATAGAATTAACTGCAAGGAGCAGGTTACATTAAAACATTAAAATAGAACCTGACTCTGCCCTTGACTCTGACCTTTCATCTTCATTTTCCTTTGCTTTCATCCAGGAGAGCAGAGAACTGCTTCCCTGGGCTGCCTGTTGTAGATCCCTTTCTTTCTCCTTTCTCAGCCTCTCTTTCCTAGGCATTATGCTTGCTGAAATTAGTAAATAAATAGACCAAAATGTATGAGAACGAATAAGACTGACTGTGGTCATTACAAGAACAGGGCAGAATGGTCGTTTTCACAGGCAATTGGGAACTGCCTATTTTTCCTTTAGCAAATTAATGTGTTAATGTTGCCAATATGTTACACCAAAAAAAATAACATGTCTAACCAGTGCTTCTCAAAACTTTTAACATGCACCACCCCCAACACCGTACCCTTCAAACTACCAATAACAACGTCACTGTTCTGTCACAATCAGGTCACAACACAGTGCGTAAATGTCTGCGAGCATCGCTGAGTCAGTAACAACCAGTTAGGCTAAAGACTGCATCTTTAGACAGTTGGACGGTGTTCTAACTTTCTCACAGGAGACACCTACTAAAGACAGTCAAAGACATTAATTTCAATCTTACCAAAGTAGGACAGTAGTTGACGTTAGTTATGGAAAGGCTAATCCACAAAAACGGAGAAACGTCCATAATTCTATTATTCATAATCATGTCAAGGTTTTAGGTTTTTCTGCAGTTCCATCTCTAAAAAGTGTGATGTCTTCCCGTCACTGACTTCAGTTTGAAAACTTTGTATTTATTCACAGATTTCCGTGAGATCATCCTAAAATTTGTAACGAAAAATGGGCTCAAAAGAGCCCTCTGCCTAACGGCATGTAGCCTATAGCATAACGTGATATTTTCAATAGTGTATGCAAAAAGGTCGGAATTGATGGAGAGTGGGGTTGCCTAAATGGTTTAGGTTACATTTTAAATGTGTCGTTTTTTTGTTTATCCATATGGATGGATGGAGGGGCAAGCTGGCAAAGTTTGTCATGTGCAGTTTCTGACAGGCTACTTCACAACAAAACAATTGCAGGTTGGTCTTAGAGGGCAAACAGAATAATTTCACTCGATTCATGGGTTACCTGACTGGTTGGGAAGGGAAAGAGCTGCCGTGTTGTCCGCCGTGGCTCCCAGTCGCTATAGTTAGCCTACTATGCCTACTCCAAGTAGTCCTATGTCATGCCGCTGCTACACGCCTCACAACAAATGAACTGCAAGCGTGTTCACGTGACACGGTGACAGTGAAAAAGCGACAGGGTTCGGGTGTCTTTGAAGAAGGGGCACAAATCAAGCCATTATTTTCACACCTTTTAAATCGCGCAGCTTTAAAAAAAAAAAAAAAAAATCACGTCTTTCAAAAGGGCACTTTTTTGGACTGAGGGCAAAAGGGCAGGTGCTTCAGCACCACCTCGTCTCTATCTGTGCACGCCAGTGCTCTGACAGTAGATTAGCTCACCTCACTGTCCATGAAAATAGAGGTGATGGAACGTATATTTTAAACAACATACCTTTGGGAATTTGATGAGGTTATCGACAGCTTGAGATGCAGACATCTTTCCTGGTCTCTTTCACCCTTGTGCAAATGGTGGTAGCAGATGTAGCAGCAGCAAGATAGACATGTCACTGTCCCAGCCTACAGACGAATAAACAAAGATTTCAAAAATACATTCAATTGACAGAATTACCTATATAACCAACAATGGCAAATAAAATGAGTCACAATCATACCATTCTCAACTTCAGTACCTGACTCAGCATTGCACATTAACTCCAAGAGCTCTGAGGTGGAGACAAGTCCATGACTTTCCTTTACAACCTTTGCTTTGAGATTGATGGGCCACCTCTCCAAGGATTTGCTGGCAGTGACCTCACAAAACAGGAGTCGGAAATCTTGTTCTATCTGTAATGCAAAAATACAGAACATAGCGAGGTGTAATCATTGACACTACAAGCTGCATGGAATATTTCAGTGATTCAACAAATGAAGATGTCTTACCAGTCCTGGTGTGTCCAGAAACCGCATCAGGCCTATGAAGACATCTGCTGCATTCTTTTCATCGTTGACCATTGAATGCCAATAAATGAAGGTAGCTTTCATCTTTTCACGGATGTCTTCATCAGCAGAGTGTCTCAAAAGAGCAATAGCTGCTCTTACATCCTCATCTGATAACACTGTCTGAGTGGTGAGTGGTCTGGATCGACCATGGCCTGGCCCACCAACTTAAGAAAAAACAATTTGAATCCTGCCTACAAATTACATCAGTATCATTTAAATGATAAGTGAACTTACTTTTGGGAGATTTGCAAACTGAGACGCTTCTTTCCTCCGCAGCTTTTCTTTGCATGGCGGTTGAAGACCATTCAAGGTATCCTGAACCGCTCTCTGGATCGTAGTAATGTTCCTATGTAATTAAATAAATGCAGAAGGACTATGTTATCAACATTTCTGAGGGCAATTATGTATTTAATGTTGAAAAGTCCCCTTTACTTACATATCCATGTTGGGAATATGGGTCTTCCAGATATGGAGACAGCAACAATGCCCTGCGCATACATCACTCTTACACTTTTAGGGGGAGATGTCTTAATGTATAAATTCAATAAATGGCATTGAACATCACAATTAAAAGTCATCAATGTTAAAAATGTTTCTTTATTGTCAGGCTCAGGAGAGACTCAAAGGCAGACCGTCTCAAAAGGTTCACAATTTATTAACAATTGACACCAGGTGCGAATATATACAAGTGGGGGGGGAGGTCACGGGAAGGTGGGTCTCCAGGGACACAGGCACAGGGAAGGAACACACGGGCTATGTACAATCTCTCCCGGACGCTCAGGCTAGCTCGTACTCCGGCTAAAGCTCACCAAATGGCGATCCTCAGGCTGGCGAGAAGTCTGACACAGGAAAGGAGAATAGGTAAGCAGCGGCACAAGTGAAACTCAGAGAAAGCTTGATTAGTAATGACACTAACAAGTGTTACACAATAATCCAGCGACGAGGCGCCTCCAGCCACCTCCTTAAGTCCCGAGCCAGAGTGGAGATTGTTTGCAGGTGCGGGAGCCAGGGGCGGGAGCTCACAGAGAACTCCGCCCCGGTGGTGTGCAGAGCACGAGAGGGAAGAGAGAAGGGACAAAAGAGAAAAACACTTGTAGCCAGACCGGGCTAGCCGGGGAGGCACAGGGCCATGACAGTACCCCCCCTCAACGGGAGCCTCCCGGCGACCCACCCGGCTTACCAGGATGCCGCCGGTGGAACTCACGGAGAAGACCTGGAGCCAGAACGGCCGACCGGGGCACCCAGGAACGTTCTTCTGGCCCGTAGCCCTCCCAGTCCACCAGGTACTGAACACCCCGCCCCCGCCGCCGAGAGTCCATAATGCGGGCGATGTCAAACACCTCCTGCCCATCCACGAGCCGGGCGGGCGGAGGGGGCCTGGAAGGAGGGCACAACGGGCTGGAGAGCACAGGTTTGATCTGCGAGACATGGAACACGTTGTGAATACGCATAGTGCGTGGCAGCTGTAAACGGACAGACACAGGATTGACCAGAGCTTCGATTACGAATGGACCAATGAAGGCAGGAGAGAGTTTCTTAGATTCAGCACGAACGGGCACAAAACGAGTAGAAAGCCAAACCTTCTGTCCAACCGTGAATTCCGGGGCCGGGATTCGGCGGCGGTCAGCAAGAATCTTGTTGCGTTCCTTGGTCCGCAGCAGAGCTGCCCGGGTCGCCCGCCAGGCCCGACGGCACCTGCGGAGATGATGTTGCACAGAGGGCACGGTGTGCTCACCTTCAATAGTAGGGAACAGGGGTGGTTGATAACCCATGGAGGCCTCGAATGGGGATAGTCCAGTAGCAGATGAGGTAAGACTGTTGTGGGCATACTCAACCCACGGTAACTGCTCACTCCAGGTGGTCTGGTTGTGGGAGACTATGCACCGCAAGGCCGCCTCGAGTTCCTGATTAGTCCTCTCCGCTTGTCCATTACTCTGGGGATGAAAGCCAGAGGAGAGACTAACCTTTGTCCCAAGCTGTGTGCAAAATTCCTTCCACACTCTAGCAGTGAACTGCGGTCCTCTGTCTGAAACGATGTCTGCCGGGATACCATGGAGCCGGAAGACGTGGGTGGTAAGTAACTGTGCTGTTTCCAAGGCAGACGGAAGCTTTGGGAGGGCAACAAAATGGACAGCTTTAGAAAAACGATCTACGATGGTTAGAATAGTGGAATTACCCGAAGAAGGTGGAAGGCCGGTGATGAAATCCAGGGCTATGTGTGACCAAGGCCGGTGGGGCGTGGGCAGAGGTTGAAGCAGTCCAGACGGTGGGCGATTGGGGCGTTTGCCCTGAGCGCACGTGGAGCAGGCGGAGACATACTCTCTAGTGTCTTTCTCCAAAGACGGCCACCAAAAATACCGTTGCAGAAAGGTGATAGTGCGTTGGATCCCCGGGTGGCAAGTGAATCGGGCGGTGTGAGCCCACTGAAGAACTTGGGCACGGACGGAGGTAGGGACGAACAGCCGGCCAGGGGGCCCTGTACCTGGGTCGGGGTCAGTGTCCTGGGCCCGGCGAACTAGAGTTTCGATCTCCCATGTGACAGCTCCGATCACACAGGCAGCCGGAAGGATGGGCTCAGGGTCAGTGCGCTCCTCAGTGTTGGAGTACAGCCGGGAGAGCGCATCTGGCTTTACATTTCGGGATCCGGGCCTGTAGGTGATAGAAAAATTGAAACGTGAGAAAAAGAGTGCCCACCTAGCTTGTCGTGAGTTGAGGCACTTGGCTGATCGGATGTACTCCAGATTTTTATGGTCAGTCCAAATGATGAAAGGCTGTTCAGCGCCCTCTAGCCAGTGCCGCCACTCGTCTAGGGCAAGCTTAACTGCCAATAACTCCCGGTCCCCAATGTCGTAGTTACGTTCTGCGGACGAGAAACGACGTGAAAAGAAAGCACAGGGATGAAGTCTACCTTTAAACATCTGGGAAAGAACTGCTCCAGCCCCAGTGTCAGATGCATCCACCTCAATCACGAACTGCTGCTGGAGGTCAGGCTGACGGAGGATGGGAGCAGTGGCAAACTTCTTCTTCAGGAGGTCGAAGGCTTCCTGAGCCGGTGGGTCCCACTGGAAGGGGACTTTTGGAGAGGTGAGTTTGGTTAGAGGTAAGGCGATCTTACTGAAGTCTCTAATGAAGCGCCGGTAGAAATTGGCGAATCCAAGGAAACGCTGGAGCTGGAGACGGTTGGGGGGTCGAGGCCAGTCCACTACAACCTGAACCTTCTCCGGGTCGGGCTTCAGATTTCCCTGGGCGATGATGTATCCTAGAAATGCCACAGAGTCAACATGGAATTCACACTTCTCACCTTTCACGTATAGTCTGTTCTCCAGGAGACGTTGAAGGATCTGTCGGACATGGACCTCGTGTTCTGCCTGAGACTTGGAGACGATGAGAATATCGTCTAAATAAACAAAGGCAAATCGATTAATGAAATCTCTTAGTACATCATTAACAAGAGCTTGGAATACTGCTGGGGCATTGGTCAGTCCAAAGGGCATCACCAGATATTCGAAGTGCCCGAGGGGTGTGTTGAACGCCGTTTTCCACTCGTCTCCCTCCCGGATTCTCACCAGGTGGTAGGCATTACGGAGGTCAAGTTTGCTAAACACGGCGGCCCCTTGAAGCAATTCAAAGGCCGAGTTCAAAAGCGGTAGGGGATATTTGTTTTTTACAGTAATCTTGTTAAGCCCACGGAAATCTATGCATGGACGGAGAGTCTTGTCTTTCTTATCGACAAAAAAGAAACCTGCTCCCACCGGAGATGACGACGGGCGAATAATGCCTGCCGCCAGAGAGTCATTGATATATTTTTCCATGGCCTCCCTCTCAGGCCGGGTGAGGCTGTAGAGACGGGCCGAGGGCAAGGGAGCCCCTGGGAGGAGGTCAATGGCGCAATCGTAGGGCCGGTGAGGTGGGAGAGATTGAGCCTTGTCTTTACTGAACACCGCCGCTACATCATGATAGACACTGGGTACCGACGACAGATCTGCAGGCATAGGGGGCTCCCCAGGGGGGGAGAGAGGCACCGGTGGAGTGGCAGCCCGAAGGCAGTTCATATGGCATTCCGTGCTCCAACCCGTAACCTGCTTCTTTTGCCAATCAATGTGTGGATTGTGTTGCATGAGCCATGGGTAGCCTAACACGAGGGGGGTGACAGGAGCCTTGAAAACACAAAAGCTAATGTTCTCCGTGTGATTGCCTGAGAGGGTGAGGGCGATGGGTGAGGTGACAAGAGTTATGTCTGGCAGACGTTGACCGGATAGAGCTGACACCCGGAGGGGGTGAGGCAGAGGCTTGGTGTGAATGTGAAGCTTGGCAACTAGCGAGGCATCAATAAAGTTTTGTTCCGCTCCTGAATCTACCAGAGCGGTGAGCGAATGCGCCTCATACCGAAAAGAGAGTCTAGCGGCCAGCAACAAACGTGGAAGAGGGTGTTTGCCAGACAGGTCGCCCACCAGTACCCTCTCAATTACTGGTGGGCGCGCCCTTTTGCCAAAGCGGGACAGGCGGAGATGAAATGACCCTTACAGCCACAATATAAACACTCACCCGCTGCAAAGCGGCGCTGTCGTTCTGCTGGGGAGAGCCGTGAGCGACCAAGCTGCATTGGTTGTTCCTCCTCCTCCTCCCTGGTACTCCGGGCTTCCCGTGACTCAGGCTGATCTTCCCTCGACGCTGGAAGTTCCCGAAACGGCTGTTTCCGTGAGGCCCGGCGCGCTCGTAGGCGGTCATCCACCTGGATGCATAGCGACATAAGTGCCTCCAGAGAGGAAGGGATTTCACGCATCATAATTTCATCTTTCAGCTCCTCGTTGACATTATTTAACAGGGCGGTCCTTAGAGCCTCAGTGCCCCACTTAGCTTGCACCGCCAAGGTCCAAAAATCAATGGAATAGTCCGCCATACTACGCCTACCTTGCTTTAGGTTGATCAAACGGTGGCCGGCGGCCTCCGCACTAGAGCCCTTATCAAACACTGCCTTGAAACGAGCCAGAAAGTTATCATAAGAAATTCCGGGGCTGGCCTGCAGCAGTGCCTGAGCCCAGGTCAAAGCTCGGTCACGAAGCAGCTGGGTCAGGAAGGCAATTTTGACCCCGTCGTTAGCAAACATATTGGGCAACTGTTGGAAATGCATCGTACATTGTGTTAAAAATCCCGCACATTTGCCCAGTTCCCCAGAAAAAGGCTCAGGTGTAGGCAACAGTTTATCTAGTGAAAAGGCTGAGGCTAACGGGGCTATGACGCCAGCTGCCTGAGGGGCTGCAGCAGCAGGCGTAGCGGTGGCAGCGGGAGTTACCTGCGAGGATGCCGCGGGAGGCGGGCTCTCCGGCAGCGGAATACGTTGGGCGAGAGCCTGGGTTAACGCTGCCACTTGTCCGCCGAGTTGAATTAACATCTGTTCATGACGTTGTAGTATTTCCTCTAGAGGGCTCGCGGCTGCCGCAGCAGGTGAAGGGTCTGCGGAGTCCATTTCCTGGCTGGATTATTCTGTCAGGCTCAGGAGAGACTCAAAGGCAGACCGTCTCAAAAGGTTCACAATTTATTAACAATTGACACCAGGTGCGAATATATACAAGTGGGGGGGGAGGTCACGGGAAGGTGGGTCTCCAGGGACACAGGCACAGGGAAGGAACACACGGGCTATGTACAATCTCTCCCGGACGCTCAGGCTAGCTCGTACTCCGGCTAAAGCTCACCAAATGGCGATCCTCAGGCTGGCGAGAAGTCTGACACAGGAAAGGAGAATAGGTAAGCAGCGGCACGAGTGAAACTCAGAGAAAGCTTGATTAGTAATGACACTAACAAGTGTTACACAATAATCCAGCGACGAGGCGCCTCCAGCCACCTCCTTAAGTCCCGAGCCAGAGTGGAGATTGTTTGCAGGTGCGGGAGCCAGGGGCGGGAGCTCACAGAGAACTCCGCCCCGGTGGTGTGCAGAGCACGAGAGGGAAGAGAGAAGGGACAAAAGAGACAAAAACACTTGTAGCCAGACCGGGCTAGCCGGGGAGGCACAGGGCCATGACATTTATATCCTACATTTTTGATTCTTACCCATGTGTTTCTGTCATCTCAGCCTCAAGTATGTTTCTCATCCGTCTTCTGGTTGCATCTCTCAGAGATTTGGTTTTTGCATACTCTTAAACCTTTCTATAAAATAGAAACATTACCTAATATTACTTAACATATCATTAACATTGCTATCAGTTAATTTATACAAAATACATATTTCTTACTAAATGAGCAAAACTCTAAATTAGTGTATGCCTTTGGCATTTGCTTAAAATAATATAGACCAGTAAAGTTAACTTTATGGTAATGTTACCCACTTTTTCTGAAAGTACGTTCGCTTATGTAAGCTAATTAGCGATTATTAGCTTACTAATAAAAGCTAATTTGGTTGTTCAAACTGTACCATTAGACATGTGACAATGATATTATTTAGACAGCATTCAGAAGAAATACATAGTTAAAATGTTTTAGGTTCATATTAACTCAGTGAGAAGATAACGAACATCTGAACTTTTAGCAACTGCTAGCATGTAGCTACTGGACAATATCATTAAACCTATGGGTAAATGCTGCTAACATGTCCTCACTCGACATCAGTGTAACTATAAAGAGCTATTTAGTTTAAAAATACCTTTTAAACAATGTTACCAGTATGGGAATGTTAACTTCACTTACCTGACTGCGGCAACTCTCCAGAGAAAATTCCATGTGCATCAGAGCTCTGAGACCGCACACGCCTGCGGACTGGTACTAACCAACACTGTGTGGAGTTAAGTCTTCACTGAGTGTCTAACAAACTTTACACTGACTTTTAACTCTGATGTTAGAGCTGGTTTACTCCTCATAGAGTTGTAAATACTCTATCTAGGTTAAAATAGGTTTACTCTGAAATATTGACACTCCATTTTTTACTGTGTAGGCGGTGAGGGGGGAAGTAACAAAAAGTGTCCGGGTCAGAAAAAGGAGTCAAGGAGGCAAAAGGGTTAAATTAAAGAGTTTTATTAAAGTTTCTATTAAAACTAACTAAAAGAGACGGACAAGCCGCTATCACCATTTAAAGACACAAACAAAGCTCAAGCATTGGTCAATAAAGTACAAAGTAAGTCAAAAAGAGAGAAGCTCACTAGATACAAACCCAGACACGCAGCTCACTAGCTGTACACCACTCACATGGCACTCCGGCCCAGAGCTCACCTTTGCCTGGGCTTAAATCCCTTTAATTACTGACGAGAGTCAGCTGCACAAAAGGGAAAGGTGCCACCTCAGGCAGAAGAGGTGGTGGGACACGCCCACACAGGCACCTTCAGGAGGAGGCCCTGCTAGGGCCGTAACACCCCCTCCCATAAATACAAACCTGTGGTTTGTCAAATGATTATGATAAACAAAACAATTAATCAAGTCCATAACCGTTTCAACACCAAAACTGTAGGCTTTCCACCTACCGAACCCCATAGCAACGGTTAGGCATCGCCTGCGGAAGCTGCCCACCCCATCTCAATGGGTTCAAAATACTGACTGAGGGTGGCCGCAGACCCTCAAAACAATGTCTCATGTGATAGCCAGGGCTTTTTTGAGCCATCCCATGTGGAGAACACAGCAGGCAGTCATAAGACCTTACTGCAACAGTTTTCAGACGATTGCTCAGGTCACGGGCACAGGCATGTTTGTTAGTCAGGGGTGCAGGTCTGAGTGGTGGTGTTATACATGATCTGTCCACCTGCAGGTCATTTTGAGGAACTGGGACATTGTCAACCAGCAGCAGCTCAGGGCTAGTTGACCCCTTACACTGACCACAGGAGCCCCCTAAACAACTATGCCCCAAGTGTGGTCCTTTGCTGGGCCTGACAACCTTGTCAGTTTGAGAACCACGACTGACTGTTTTCAAATCAGGCCTTCTTCCCTTTGGATGCGCTTTCCGCTTAAGTGCCAGTTTCACACAATCAGCAACCACATGGCCAGGCTTGTGGCAGAAGAAACACAGTTTTGCTTTGGAACTTGAAACCACCACTTTTTCAGCCTTTCTAGCTGGCTCACTCCTAGCTCTCCAAGATGTATTATGGTGAGAAAGGATGTCACATTCTACAGCATTTGTTTTATGAGTTAGCGTAAACTCATCTGCCAGTGTGGCAGCCTGCTGTAAAGTGATAGCCCTTTGTTCACTTAAAGAGCAATACACTCAGGCACCGCGTTCTTGAAATCCTCCACCAGCACAAGCTCACGTAACGACCCCAAATTGTTAACCTGGCTTGCAGAACACCACCTATCAAAGAGCTTTGCCTTCTCCCTAGCAAAGTCAAGGTAGGACTGACCCTGTGCCAACTCCAAACCCCGAAAATGCTGCCTATAGGCTTCAGGTACAAATTCATAGGCCTGGAGGACAGCACTTTTAATCTTTTCATAAGCTAGGCAGTCATCCCTAGACAGACTGGAACAAGCTTCCTGAGCCTTACCTTACCTGTCAATTTACAGAGCAACATCACCCCCCACACGTCTTGAGGCCACTGCAGTGCAGTTGCTATGCGTTCGAATACACTGAAAAAGCTTTGAACACTGGATTCACAGAAGACTGAAACCAGGTGGATGTTATTGCTCACAAACGAGCCCCTAGACACCTGTGCACTAATAGCTGTGTCATCCATTTTGGGGGCGGAGAAGGCTCAGCAAACACACCCTAATTAGGACACCACCACACCCCTCTGCCAACTCGATCAGACTACCCAACAATTAACCAATTAATGGAAAACTACAAAACTTACTTTAACTGACCAACTTACCTCTCGCAGCATACACATTAAACAAACAACTTACCCAGTTCCTAAGCACACCAAACTATACCTACCTATCTTCTGGAGCGTGCTGGGCTCGAGGCAACTTGAAAGACAAAGCTTCAGCGACCGGAGCCCTGAATTGCTTACCCCCAACAGGGAACTTATCCCCGCCCAGGATTACTCCGAAAATAAAGGCAAAACAACAAAAGAGTGCCCGATGGAAGAACTTAAAAAGCTCAGCTGGACACTCACCTAACTTAACTGGGAAGTTGTGGTTCTCAAAAGGTGACAAAGCAAGATAATCAAAAACCAAATCCAACTTGAAACTCCCTTTTCAACAATCCCGGACAAGCCCCCACTTGTTACGTTCCCCTGAGAGGTCTAGGCGGTGAGGGGGAAGTAACAAAAAAGTCAGAAAAAGGAGTCAAGGAGGCAAAAGGGTTAAATTAAAGAGTTTTATTAAAGTTTCTATTAAAACTAACTAAAAGAGACGGACAAGCCGCTATCACCATTTAAAGACACAAACAAAACTCAAGCATTGGTCAATAAAGTACAAAGTAAGTCAAAAAGAGAGAAGCTCACTAGACACAAACCCAGACAAGCAGCTCACTAGCTGTACACCACTCACATGGCACTCCGGCCCAGAGCTCACCTTTGCCTGGGCTTAAAATCCCTTTAATTACTGACGAGAGTCAGCTGCACAAAAGGGAAAGGTGCCACCTCAGGCAGAAGAGGTGGTGGGACACGCCCACACAGGCACCTTCAGGAGGAGGCCCTGCTAGGGCCGTAACACCAACTCTGTGTCTGCTGTTTAGTTACTTCTGGTTTTATTTTGCTTGTGTCTTGTCTTGTGCATGTTGTGTTTAGTTCTGCATTTCCTGTGTCTTGTCAGTTTGATTTCGTTCACCTGTTTTTCTACAGCTGCGCTATGTTCCCCTGATTAGCCCCTGTGTATTTAAGACTTGGCTTACTAGTATTTTTTGTGTGTTTGTATATTTATTTCTTTTGTCAGTCAGTCTGAGAGTATCCCTGTGTCAACCTTCAATTTAGACTTATGGACTTCATTTCTGTTGGACACCATATAAACTCAACTCTCCTCCATCTGCAAGTTTACATTTCCACCACCAAATACCATGACAGTTTAATTAATTAATTAATTACTTTTCAATAATTGCATTAAAATCAAAAAGCTCCTTTGCTCGTTTGTTTGGAGGAGTAAACAGTTAATGTCACTATATGTTCAGGGCGCTGTGTTTGTCTATGTGGTTTCAGTCTTTGAGAGTTAGGAGGTGAAGTCAAGAGCTTTATTAAAACACATCGTCAATGATCCTGGAATTGATTTTATGTATGGCTTAGTATTAATAAAAATCTCATCTAAATTCAGAAATAAACCACATTTCTTTATCTTTAACATATGATATGCTGCATAAAAAATCTGACAGAGCCTTTCACTCCTCCTCCTTATTTAGATTTTATTAACCTGATAAACCAGCCATCTTCTGCCATCATTGGTGAGATATAGAGTCAAAGCAACATTTGAGTGTGACACAAATGATGTGTTTCATACAGTTTGTAGCTTCAGTCTTTGTGTTTTGTGTTTTTTTTTTTAAACATGTTTTGACATGATATACAGGAACAATCAACAAGTAAACTTATTTTTACTCAAGGATCATCTCTCATATAGACTATTGTTTGATGTCCTGGTCACTTGCTTGTCCAACAACACTTAAAACTATTGAAAACATTTATAAAAGAAGTTTAAAACTACTTGACAAAAAAACGACTTCCCACCACCACTGTCATGTGTTAAAAAAACATAAATTACTGAACTTCAATAACTTAGTGAAACTTAAAACAGTGTGTTTAATATATAAAGTCTTACACTCCCTTGCTCCACCACCACAAACACCACCACTAAAGGAGTTCATTAGGCATAAAGAAAGTTCAGACAGGACCACTAGAGCTACAACCCGAGGAGACTTGTTTATACCCCACAGACGGACAGCATTTGGCCAGAACGTCCTTTTTGTCCAGGGTGGCCATCTGTGGAACAGTCTTCCTCAATACATTAGAGAATGCTCTACATTCAATTTGTTTAAGGCAAAGGTTAAAAACTGGTTATGGACAAATCAAGTGTGTGATCATGTATAAGTTGTATAGTTTTAATGTTTTATTTGGGAATAGAATGGTGTGTATGTGTGAGTTTGGTGATGGAGTTTTTATTATGAATGAATTATGAATTTTCTATGAATTATTATGTCTATTTTGTGTTTTATGGACAACAGATGGAAATTAGCCCTTGGCTACAATCTGGTATGTTTACATTCATGTAATTTTTTTACATTTATGTTCATTAACATGCACTGTCCTAAATAAATTAAATTAAATTAAATCATAAGCATTTCATAAGTTTCAAAGACTTTTGTAAATAAAATCACAAAGAATTACACTGTCAAAGCATTTGGCCATAACTGTACTCTGTTTCAAATGACCTGGCCTAAAAGAAACATACTGAAAAAACAGTAGAGCACTGAAGGCAAAAACTTGAAGAAAATCACATTTATAATGGGCAACCGAAGTGCAGATCCTTTAATACCAACCTGGGGTTCTAGATCAGCGGTCCCCAACCTTTTTAGCGCCACGGACCGGTTTATGCCCAACAATATTTTCACGGACCGGCCTTTAAGGTGTCGCGGAAAAATACAACAAAATTAAACTAGTACCGGTACCGAAAAAAAGAAGATTTATTCATAACACACGTGAAAAGACTCAGGAAAACCGAGTTAACGATAAAAACGATAACAAAATAACGCTGAAAACCAATAAAACCCCTGAAAACCATACATTTCACACCTGAACCTCAACTCTCGCGGCCCGGTACCAAACGACTCACAGACTGTACTGGACGGTACTGGTCCAAGGCCCGGGGGTTGGGGACCGCTGTTCTAGATAATGCAGGATAATGGATAGTGTAAACGGATAGCGTTAAAGACTTTCAGAAGGGCTTCATGTTTGCAAAGTCATCCTAAAAAACTATTAAAGTGTTGTTAGACATTTAAGAAATTATATTAATGAAAAGAATAAAATGACCAGTTATCTTCTTTGCTCATAACTTCTTCAACTGAAGTCCTTATACTTATCTATACTCTGTGGTTTGCTGTACTTTGTTCATGTGGCGTCTTGATTCAATCTCAGAGTTCAAAGATGTTGACAGAAATTGTAGGTCAACAACACATTTTTTTAGGCTCACTGATCCTGAAATTACTTTTATATACATCAATAAAACACATTTTAAAAGAAGGTCTTGGACTTGAATCCAGTCTGGGGTCTTTCTGTGTGGCGTTTGGGCCTTTTCATCGTGTCCACCTGAGTTTTTTCTGGGCACTTCAGCTTCCTCCCACATCCCATTCCAAAGACACCCATGGGGTCAATTGGCATTAATGCTTGTCTGTCTCTCTGTGTTATCTCTGTCCAGTGCTGCCTCTTGCTTTATTATGACACATGGCATAGGCTGCAGCCCCCCCGTCCCCCTGAAGTGGATAAGGAGAAGAAAATGGGTGTATAGATGTTTACTTTCAATGTACAATGTGTTTCTGCAATAAAAAAGGATTTCAAAATGCCAGATGAGTTCAGTTTTACAGTCTGTATCAGAGTGCCAGCTCTAATCATTTAGATCTCTTACCTTTTTACTTTTTGTAAACAACAAATCCAACAGCAGCCACAGAGAGAGCAACCACTGCAGCAACCACTACAGCAATGACAGCAGTCATCGTGGCAGGGGGTGTGTCTACTAAGTAAAAAATAAAATTTAAAAAAGTACATTCAGTTCAGTTTTATTTACATAGCACCAAATCACAACAACAGTTGCCTAAGAACCCTATAATAATATCACACATCCATCCTATAGGTTTCATCTACACTACATATTTCAATGAAGCAGGACAAATGTACTAAAATTATATTACTACCTTTTTAACTCATTAGCAGGAGCTCTAGTTTTCACTTCTAATTGCATTCAGTAACATATGCCTCGGTGAAAAGCCATAAACAAACAACTGAGGATTTTATGAATTAGAGACACTGTTGAATTTTAAAATGTAGAAGTTCACTGTCAGAGTTACATGGTCTGAAGTGTGAACTTTAAAAAGGGTATTCTTACAATTTTTAACACCAGTAACACCTCACATACTCTGAATCAAAGAAACAGGTATTACTTTATACAAACACCGGATTTATTTTTATTCTGTCCATAATTTATTCCCACAGTAACAGCTATTTTTCTTGGGGCGCGACAGAAAAATACTGGCGGCTGTAAGTAGTATCGCTCAGCCCCCTAGTAGATGCACTCAGGGTATCAATTTAAAAATCCTACATGATTTTCAAGATATATAACCTCTGAGCTTAACCTTGAGTTCAAGGGCACTGAGATTATAAATTGTCCAAGATTTGTAGTTGCTACACCTATGGCATCAATTTAAAAATCCTACATTGCTTCGTTCTCAAGTTAGTGCATCCACAAACTTGGGTGTCCATGCCTGCCCAGGAGGGTAGCAACAATACCCTATCAGCCTTTCACAGTTGAGGACTAAAAACAGGACAAAAAATTCAAACACCTTATCAGTGATCCCAGGGGCTATGTTGGGCTGTCCCTTGGTAGGGTCTTCATAGCCAAATTGGTCCTAGGTGAAGTGCCAGATGAGGCCGGACCTTAGCTCATGGGTCCCGGGGGAGCACAGCCAAAAGCCCTCCTGTAAGCCTACCACTCGCAGGAGAAATATATGTTGGCTACAATGTTTGTTGAGTGGCTGTCAGAGGTGGAGGACCTGGGGATCACTGGCCCAAGTGGAGGAGATTAAGTCAGTCAGGGTATTGTTCGCAAGTGAGGGGCGAGGGGAGTGAGAAATTGACAGATAAATTGGGGTGGCATCTGCAGTGATGCGGATGCTGTACCAGTCCATCATGGTGAAGAGAGAACTGAGCACCTACAGTTACAAGCTCTGGGTAATGACCAAGAGAATGAGATACAGATACAAGCGGCAGAAATTAGTGTCTGGCCTCTCCCTTAGAGATAGGATAGGGTGAGGAGGTCAGCCATTCAAGAGGGGCTCAGAGGAGAGCAGCTACTTGTCCACATCAAAAGGACCCAGCTGAGATAGTTTGGGTAAATGATTAGGATGCTTCTTGGCCACCTCCTGGGTGAGCTGTTCAAGGCATGTCTCACCAGATGGAGGCCCTAGGGCAGACCCAGGACAGCCTGGAGAGATTACATCTCTTGGCTGGCCTGGGAATGCCTCGGTGTTCCCCCATATAAGCTGGAGTGTGAGGCTGGGGAGAGGTCTGACTTTTCTGCTAGACCTTTTTAGGCTTAGGCTTTTATTGTTCTTCATTTTGTGTTTTATTCTATTATGTGTTTTGTTCTATTGTTGACTGTCCTTAGGTGTGTTGAAAGGTGCTTTATAAATAAAATGTATTATTATCATTATTATTATTATTATTATTAGTATTATTAGTATTATTACTTTATTAGATAAGGGGAAGAAAGTGGATGGATGGACATTCAAACACCACATTATAGACAATTCACAGTTTTAGCAGTTAGAGCAAATAAATTAGTTGCTCTCATTTGATCATTACTTATTTTGTTTTTGCCCCTTTGGTTCTAACCACGGATTTATGTAGTTTGAAGACAAATGTAGAAGTTCTAATATCACATTCAGGGTGGCATGAAATTCAAAACAAGTTTTCTTACTAATATCAACAGCAAGAGCTTATATTTACAATGAAAGTGAGAGAAAATGATTGTAATACACAATAATAAAAAAAACAACAACATATTTTTCCCTATTAAGACCTAAAAGAGTTATTCTCAACGTGACAGTTATGCCTCCTGGGATCCAATATAGGATAAACAAATAAAGCATTACATTAACAATATCAGCAAACCGAACGTTTCTCTCACCTCCACCATTGCAAGGTATTTTTTTTCCACATTTTGTACTGATCACTGTTTTGTCCAGTTTGGTGATGACATGCTCATCATTGGAGAGCTGAAACACACAGTCATATCTGCTCCAGTCTTCAGGTGTGACTGATGAAACATTCAGATCAACGTTACTCTGGAAGGTCCCATCATTGTTGGGGAGGATCTCTCCAGGATCCACACCTTCATGAATTTCCTCTCCATCTTTTTTCCAGAACATCACAGCTCTGTCAGGGTAGAAACCTGTAGCGTGGCAGATGATTGGAGAGGAAGGGGTCTTCTGAAGGAGAGACACTGAGGGAAGAACTGGAGAGACAGAGGGAGACAATGCAGGCAGAGGGAAGGAAGAAGTAATGATTAGAAAAGAAACCAAATGAGGATATAAAGAAAAACAAAGAAAACGAAATTCAATAGGAAGAAATGTATAATGTACGTGTTAGATATAAAACACTGTAATACCAACAGAAAATAATTGTGAGTGATTGTCTGTGTAGGTTTTCAGTCTTCCAGGTCATGGTTGCCTATGAAGCTTGGAATCAGAATCAGAATCATGTGTATTGGCCAAGTATCCCGCTAAACATATAGAAGGAATTTGGTTCCGGTAGATGGCACAAAGAAAGCAACTGGATTTTAACTTTCTTGTAAATGTTCTTGAAGCCAAATGGTGGAGATGTTTTGATGCATGCTCAATCATCCAGGTAAAAAAAATCCCCAAAAGTTTATTCTGTTCATCTGGACGTAGCATTTTTAGTAGGAGAAACATTTTGTCACTCATCCAAATGACTTCCACAGTTTCAGCTGACTGCAGATTTCCCCAACTTTATACCTTAAATGGTATAATGACTGAAACTACCACCACTGAATAATAATGGATTGCATTTATATAGCGCTTTTCGAGACCCTCAAAGCACTTTACAATTCCACTATTCATTAACTCTCACAAACTGGTGGAGGCAAGCTACGTTTGTAGCCACAGCTGCCCTGGGGCAGACTGACAGAAGCGAGGCTGCCATATCGCGCCATCGGCCCCTCTGGCCAACACCAGTAGGCGGTAGGTGAAGTGTCTTGCCCAAGAACACAACGACCAAGACAGAGCTGGGGATTGAACTGGCAACTTTCCGGTTACAAGATGAGCGTCCCAACCACGATTGCACTAATGGACCATGAGGTCAGTTTCATGATCATGCTAATTGTCATGACCATTGATATGGGGCAAATAGTGGAGAGTTCCTAGGTACTTAAACCCCGTCCTTAAGATTGTCATTGACCAGCCATTGATTATGTTCCTCATCATGAGCCAAAGTGTAAATAAAAAAGCATGGGTCATTATTACCAGAGGTTTCGGATGAAAAAAGGGGGTGGCTTTCGACACCAACTGTCTGTCATCTACAATGTAGTTTGGATATCTCTTCCCAGGTGGTTTTCAGTAAGCTGGACCAGAGGAATGTCTACTATCTAGTCAGGATTCGAGGAGGGGATGAGTGGAAATTAGCCTTTAAGCTTGTGATGATATTTTGGATTAACCAATGCATCAGCTGTTTTTCAGGTCCTGGTTAACAACGTGTTACGGGACTTTATCAACCACTTTGTTTTTGTCTACTTGGACGACATCCTGATTTTCCCCACGTCAGTGTCAGAACACAAAAGCCATGTCAGGCATGTTTGGACACTGTCTTTTCTTGGTTACATCATTGAGCAGGGCAATCTTTGACCCGATCCTGTGAAGGTAAAGGCTGTAGAAGAGTGGCCCAAACCCACAACTCCAGCTCTTCCTTGGGTTCGCAAATTTCTACTGCAGTTTTATTAGGGACTTTAGTAAGATTGCTTCACCACTAACTCTGTTAACGTCTCCTATGGTTCCTTTTCAGTGGGATCAATGCTGGTGACCCAGCATTTTGTGTTGTTATTATTATCTGATGATTTGATGTTTAGTTTCATTATGTATTCTGGTTCAGGGGTTTTCTTCCTGTGCCTCCCTTGGTGTGTGCCTAGTTATCCCTGTCTGTGTGCTCTGTTTCGCGTCCCTGAGTCTGTGTCTGTAAGTTCAATCTGTGGAGTTCCTGTTTTACTTTGAAGGTCTGTGTCACTTGTAATGTTATTTAGGATCAGCTGTACCTCCCTCCTGTTTGCCATTCCTCATTCCCCTCCGTGTGTGTGCATATATACTATGTGTCTCGGTCGTTGTGTCCTTGGGCAAGACACTTCACCCGTTGCCTACTGGTGATCAGAGGGCCCGGTGGCGCCAGTGTCCAGCAGCCTCGCCTCTGTCAGTGCGCCCCAGGGCGGCTGTGGCTACAATGTAGCTTGCCATCACCAGTGTGTGAATGTGTGTGTGAATGGGTGGATGACTGAATGTAGTGTAAAGCGCTTTGGGGTCCTTAGGGACTGAGTAAAGTGCTATTTAAATCCAGGCCATTTACCATTTACCATACTATGTGTTTGCCTGTGCTGGTTGTCGGTCCGTCTGTGTAACTCAGTGTATCTCTGCGTCTCTCTGCCCTACATTCCCTGCGTCATCCCTGCTCATCTCTCCGCCTCCTAATGTTTTCAGGTAGGTTGTCAGGACTTCAGAGCAGCCAGCTGTGATGAGTGTAAAGGACACTAGTTTTGTTTCTGGGACTGTTTATTCTGGGGTTGTGTGTTTTGTGACACAAGATAATGATGACTGTGGTTTCCCCATTTCACCTGTGAATAAAATCACAAGGACTGCCTTTAGTTAAAGGACTGTTTTTCACCTGCTTCACTTCTGTCAGTACAACCAGTACAGCCATCACACTGAGACTTCTGTCAGTTACTGGCCATCAAGCTCGCCCTGGAGAAGCGGAGGCACTGGCTGGAGGGCACGGCTCAACCATTCATCGTGTGGACAGATCACAAAAACCTAGCGTAGCTACAATGTATGTATTTTTATTATTTTAATAAAAGTCAGAATACATACAAGTGTATTCCTTGGTATTTTGTAGAATTGCCCTAAAACTGTTTCACTTGGGCCAAATCTTTCAGGTATATTAATAATAATAATACTAATAATAATAATAAATTTTATTTGAAAGCGCCTTTCAAGACACCCAAGGACACTTTACAATAGAATACGGTAGAACACATAATAGAACAATGACAAAATGAAGAACAATAAAAACAAAAGCACAAGATAGAATAAACAAGCAATAGATCCTTCCCCAAGCTTTATACAATACTTCTCTTGACAGAACAGGTGTAACTTTTGTAATTCATTTTGATCTATGTTTGGGGTAATTGTCTTTTTAGAAGACCCATTTGCGCTCCACGAGTTCCTTCTGCAGCAAAACAGCCCCACAACATGATGCCACCACCTCCATACTTTGCAGTTGCGATGGAGTAATGACGCTTTAAAGTTTCCCCCTTTTTTTCTCCAAATATACACTTTATCATTGCCGAATGGTTTAATTTTTGTTTCGTCAGACCACAGGACATGTCACAAGAATTTAACATTTTTGTCCCCCCGTGCAGTTGGAAACTGTAGTTTGGCTTTTTTACGTTGGTTTTGAAGTAATGGCTTTCTCATCCCAGAGTAACCTTTCAGCTAATGGTGGTACAGGATTCGTTTTATGGTGGATAATGACACTGTCTTATCAGTTTCAGCCAGCATCTTCACAAGGTCTTTTGCTGTTGTCCCAGGGTTGATTTGCACATTTCGCAACAAAACTCTCTGTGATGCAAAATCTGTCTTCTTCTCAAGCAGTATGACGGTTGTGCATTCCCATATTTGTTATACTTGCATATTATTGTCTGAATAGATGAATGTGGGACCTCCAGGCATCTGGAAATTGCACCTAAAGATGAATCACACTTGTGGAGGGCCACAATTCTTTTTCTGATGTCTTGGATGATTTCTCTTGATTTTCCCATGATGTCAAAGAAAGAGGCTCTGTGTTTGGGATGTGCCTATATTTTCATCAACAGGTGTGTCACCAATTAACTCAAAAGGACTCAATGAAACGATCAAAAGTTTCTTAATTTCAGTAATGAAGTAATGTAATGAAGCTTATGTGTAAATTCATTAAGGATGATCTGTAGGTAGTTATCTATTTGTTTCCAATGTGTATGTGACTAATCTAAGCTTTACATCACTTCCAGTTTCCTCACACTGTTAAGCTGATTGTCATGACAGGTCTAAACCAATTGTCTTTCTCCTGGCCTCCATCAGTCCAATCAGTCTTCACTCCTCGTACTTTAAATCTCACTGCGCATCTGTCATTTTCCCGTGCAGATGGCTTAGTGCAACCCACCTCCATCCCATCTCTGTCTCCCTTGTCACTCAGGCTCCATTCAATGCTCTTCATCTCCACCACTAGCATCTAGATTCCGAGGGTCCTGCCCTAATCCCTATCACCACTGGGATTCAACTCTGCTGTGATGGGCAGTTGGAGTCTAACCATCAAATACCTCAAACTGAATTCTGTACATCAATAAATCAGCCTACCTTTGTGAGTGTAATGGAACTAAAGGCTTCTCTTTTCCCATCAAATCTAGGCAGTAAAACCATAAAAAACAACATGTACACACTGACCTTTGGTGATTGCAGAAAGATTCAAATTCCTCACCAAGAAAACAGTGAATCTGTTACCATGTTTGAATCACGGGGGGGCTACTTCAGAGTAACTCTCAGCAAATTTCCAAGTGCTATAGATCATTATGGGCAAGCTATTGTTAATGAATATGGGTGCTGATTATAACTTACTCGGGGTTGCTAGTGGGGTGCAACATCTAGGGGACAGCAGGGTAGACACTTTTAGATTGGGGTAGTTAGTTGCTGGTCGAATCCCCAACACCATCAGCTTAAATTACTTTCTATTTTGGTACCTATAGTGATGATACCCCTAGGATCAGAGACTCTAAACCTTTGAACGGAGAGCCGGTCCAAATTTCTGTACAGAGATAACTGGGATCTGAACACATGTCAAAGTACATTTTAACACTGGGACTAAAAAATTTGCTGTCTTTAAATGGAATGAGCTACAAAAATTGTGAAACTGATTTCATTATATTTAAAATTGTTATATTATCTACAACTACCCTTGCACATGATTTTCTTAATTTGAATATGTATAATGTGTTCTTGTATTGTTTTTTTTTTTGTACACAAGCCTCTCTTAGTAGAAGGGCTCTTCATCTCAATGAGTTCTTAATAATTTTTCTGCCCATACCATCACTGTTAATTTTAATTTTTCCTTATTTGTGTCTGAAAATATTATTGAAAAAAGTGTTTAACTGAAATAATCAATAACACATTGGAAGAGGCTGGATCCACACACATCTGCTACAGAGTTACCTTCTAAAAATGATGTTTTGTCATACAACTGTATTTCTTGGAAGACTATGCAACACAAAATAAACATTTTTGTATCCATGAAACCGTACGAGGTTGTGTGACTCTACCTGTTCTCTGCAGGGAGCTTTTCCCATAGGACAAAAACTTCTTCATCCATTTTTGATAAATGTTAGTGAGAAGGTTTTCATTGTGTTTTGTCCTAACACTGTCAGCATCCCATTTCTGTTTAGTAATGGCAGCTTCTGGTTTCAGTGCGATCCATGTCAGATTCTTCAGATCAAACTCAACAAAGCCTTCTCCGTTATAACCGTACTGCAAAAATCCAGTCACATTTCCAGTTTTTTCATCCCATTCACAGCCTTCTCTCATCTGTAAAATGTGAACACCTGAAGAGAGAAACAAAGAAAATAAAGATAGTAATATATTATTTTAATATTGCATATTGTCATGGATGCACTGCATCATGGATTGGCAGGTAGGATGTGGACCCAAACGCACTCATGGGATAATGAGAGGAGAGCACAGGTATAAATTATAAGGCAGAGGAAGTAAATATAATAGAAGACAGTGAGAACAACAGTTACTAAATAAAACAAGAAGGCACAACTGAATGGGAGGAAACAAGGGTTAAACTAACATAGAGGACTGAAAGTCTAGAGAAGGGAACATAAGATAAGGTAAGATAAAATAAGATTAGTTAACCCTTTATTAGTCCCACACATGGGAAATTTGTTTGGTCACAGCAGAAAGTGAAAAGTACAAAGTTAAGAGCAGCAAAAATTAGGAAAAAACTATAGAATAAGATAAAATAGAATAACATACTATAACAGGACATACTAAAATACTATATATTTTGCAGCCTCGCTGTTTCGCAGATTTTTTTGAGTGCAATTGTGCATGCTTTTTTTTTTTTTTAACAAACTAAATACTAACTACAAAAATAATGAATAGTGAGACACAAATGATGAACTAAATATACACAAAGCCACAAAGGAGGCAAAAAGAATAAGTAATAAAAACAATTTTTCAAAACAAAACGCAAACATAGGCAATTCTCAAAATCAAAAAAACATTAACTCACAAAACTCAAAACCCAGGGACCATGACGCCATGTGTGAGGAACTACCTCTTCAGGGTTTATAACGTGCCCATGATCTGAATCTAATTCTCTAGCAACTTTTTGTTAATATGATTTTGAAGGTGATGGAATTCTACAATGTGTAAAGTAGGCCTGGTGTGATTATTCAAGGTTAAAAGAAAAACAAGAGATAGAAACTGATTCAACTGACGAGTTATCATGAGTTAAGCTTTTAAAGGCAAAGTCTATTTCTAATTATTTTTTATGCAAGAGTAAAATTTAAAAAAGAACAATTATGTAAATATATATCTTTATCATCCTTTTTGAGGAACTCTCACACTAATAAGGTTTATGACTCAATTGATGAACACAAAAATAAGACTTTAAAAATCTTTAACTGACAACTAACAAAATAATTTTATATCAATCAGTTTTCTTTTTGACTTATTGATTTAATTGATCTAAAAATATATAATACTGCACCTTCACTCTGGAACTGCTCCTCCAGACTAGAAATACGCTTTCCAAAGTTATTTGGCAGATTCACAAAACAGTAACGAGTGTACATCTCTAACAGCTGAGTTTCGTTTTCTAACATCTTCTTCACCCAGTCCTGTCTTGGTTCCAATATCTTGTTGATGCTG
The DNA here is from genome assembly GCF_001858045.2 of Oreochromis niloticus. Classification (NCBI taxonomy): domain Eukaryota; kingdom Metazoa; phylum Chordata; class Actinopteri; order Cichliformes; family Cichlidae; genus Oreochromis; species Oreochromis niloticus. The sequence continues at coordinate 7,270,464 of NC_031985.2, forward strand.
TCACAGTAACCCATCTGAATGCCATCAAGCATCATAGCACCCATAAACTCTGGGATGTTTGGGACTCCAGATGATGCAGTGACGAGAAGCTGCAGTGAGTGTTTCACTGTGGAATAAACAATTTTTATAATGTTAAATGAAAGTAAATAAAACATTTAGAGAAAATGTCAGAAATATGATTGGTTCAGTATGATTCAGTTAGCATTATTGGCGCTGGAGTCAAAGGAAATATGACTAAAGAAAACTGTTTGATCGGTGATCAAATGTGACAGGAGAAAAGCAAAACAACAACAAAATTAACCCCATTCTTTTTACTCTGATGAAGATGTTTGACCAAATCTGCTCATCTGGTTTGCAGCTGTTTTGCATGCGTTTGTAACATCGACAATAAATTATTAAACCAACATCTATAAAAATGTGTGTAATGTGTGTATTCAGCCAAAAACCTTCTAAACACTTCTTCAACGGGGCAAATATGTTATGGCATGTGATATACCAACTTATATAGTAAAAACTTTGCTACCGACGATGATAATCAAACACAGCTGTAGTTTCCGTTATCACACAGTGAGTAATAAAAAAGGTATTCGTGTTGGTGAGGTTTTTATCCGCAGTTTTCCAGGAAATTAGTAATGAATTTTCATAAAATTCAGGCTAAAAAGAGCTTTAAAGTAAAGCGAAAGTTGACGCCCTGCTCTGGGTCAGATGAGTTCAAAAGATTTTCTTTTTACCTGCAGATGACGTGGAATACAAAAAGAAGCAACATGAATAAAAACATATTATCCTCATCGTGATCCTGTAATTACTGCTAGAATAATTTTGCTGTTAGTTCTCGCTGAGCGGTCCCATTTTAGAAACCCGTTAGGTTTTATGTACTGTACGTGTAAAAAAATAGCGTCTTCCTGTTGATTTCTTTCACAGTAAAAGTCCTCGAAATCAAGACTAGCATCCAGTGTTAAAAAAGACAGAATGTGTTTTCCTTTTTTTTTTTTTTAAAAAAACGGTAACATTTATCACATTCTCACGTGCTAATTCTGACCAATCGTAGCAGTCCATTTCTCTCTCGCTGACCAGCACATTTTTAACCCTTTCACGCATAGTGGTCACTACAGTGGACAGCTATTCAAAGGCTGTTTTCTTTTCATAAACACAACACAGTGTATATTATTCATTCGTTTGTCAAATTCATAAGTCAAAACGTATGTTATCCATTTAAGTGGACATGTAAAACACTCTTTGAAAAGTACATGTTTAAAAAAAATCAAGTTCCAACATCTTTTTTTCATGCCTAAAGATGAATAAAAATACTTATGAAAAAAAAAAAAACCTGAATAAGATTGTCATTATTCATGCATGAAAGGGTTAAATCTCTCTCATGGTCAAACTTTGTATCCACTGTCAATGGGATTTTTTTTTTTTAATGAACTTTATTGAACAAAAAATGAGTATACAACATGCAAACAGATGAAGTATACAAAAGAACAGAACATGAACACACAAAAACTGGGGCAAAGAAATAATTATATGAATACATGCAAAAATTCACATATTTGCATTGTTTTGAGAGCCTTTATGTTGGTGGAGTCTGATATTCATTTTATGTACAATTCCACATCCTTTAGAAAATGACAGAAATATGATGTTTTATCAGAAAACTTACATTTATGGATAAAAATTTAGCTAAAAGTATTAAAAAAATTATTGTAGAAAACATTTATCGTTTTTCTTGGGGAAGTTAAAGAAACGGAATAAAAACATTTTCCCATCGTAAAGAAAACTTCCTTAAAATATGGACAAAAACAAACCTGCTAAATTCCTTCCAGAATCTCTGTGTAGAAGAACAGTACCAAAAAAGATGTGTCACAGTTTCTGGATGATCCCCACAGAAAGTGCAATTAGTATTTATGTCTCTTTTAAATTTTACAATGTGGTGACTGGCTGGGTAACATTTATGAAGAATTTTAAATTAAACTTCCTTCACCTTATTTACAGTTAGATATTTATGGGGGATTGAAACTGGGGATTGAGACTGTCTTCCAGTTGATATCTGGAACATATCGATTTCAGTACGATATTATATATGGGAGAGAAACGATATCTTCATGGAATAAACTACGTATTCTCTTATTGTTGTTACCAAGTTCCTGGGAAAAGCAGATTTTTCCCACTGCTGACTCAGCTGGATCAGGGAGAGCGACTGAGGTAGATATTGAGCTGTCAGTGTTTTTATATAACATTAAAGTACCTGAAGAAATGGCACCAAGCACCACTGAGAATTCCTGAACACTGACTGGAAAATTATATAGTGCAAGGAATTCGTTTTAAGTAATTGTCCCTCTTTATTAACCAGCTGAGCCACCAATAGGATCCCATTTTGGACCCAAGTTTCTCCTCCCGGTGGGACAACAATAATTAGACAACAATGCAAACAGAATTTGTAAATGTGAACAATTAATAACATCTTCAGAAAGACACAAGAATGTTCATTAGACTGCCTAAACTAGCATAACAATGCTGGCCACCACACAGAAGGAAATGTCCAGTGCACTGTAAGGCTCAGAATCACTAGTTAGAATGGCTGCTGTGTTGCTTAAGCTGGAAGAGCAACCAATAAAGTGATTGTGATTAACTTCACAAGGTGTCACTGATAGGCTTCCCAACAATAGTACTTGTTATTTCTTTATACAATACTGACTAATTGAACTAATTGAAATACATCCATCCATTCTTTTCCACTTTTCCTTGTAACAACCACCCCTGTCTTGCTGTTTTGATGCTAATCTCTTCTTTATCTTTCCTGCTTGTTTGGTGTCACAGGTCATAAGTTTGACACCCCTGGTACGGACACTGTGAACCTGAAATTTAAACTGGATTCATTTTAAGAATACTAATAACATTGATATCTTGCATTTTTGGAATAAAAAACAGTTATAAATTAATATATACAAGCACTGAATTTGTTTCTTCTTGTCTGTTAGAATCTCCATTAGTTATTCAGTAGTAACAGCTGCTATTCTTGGATTCCAAACAAAAACTTTGGTGAGAATGTTCTTCTTGAAATCAGAGACCTGAAACACACACTCGTATCTGCTCCAGTCTTCTGGTTTAACTGATAAAACATTCAGATCAACACTCATCTGGAAGGTCCCATCATTGTTGGGGAGGATCTCTCTGTGGGGCACAACTTCATTGATCTCCTTTCCATCTTTCCTCCAGAACATCACGGCTCTGTCTGAGTAGAAACCTGTAGTGTGGCAGCTGACTGGAGAGGAGGGAGTCCTCTGGAGGAGAGACACTGAAGGAGGAACTGGAGAGAGGGAGGGTGGGAAAGTGAGAGAGTGAGAATGGATGGAAGAAATAATAATGAGAAAGGAAAAACAGGTAAGGAAAGAAGATGAGAATAAACAAGAAATTCAATAAAGAAAAAAGAAACACTGACAGTGAAACAAGTGTTAGATGAAAAACATGGCTGCAGCAGCAGAAAATAACTGACATGAACTCAAAGATGTGAAAATCAAAACTAAATCTGTAATTCAAAACAGAGTGAGTGTCACCAGCTTATTAGCAGCTGGACATGGATGTATTATAGCACAATTTAAACTAAATGCAACTTTAGAAACATGGAGATATTATCAGTAACTACTGCACGAATTGAAATTTTGAACTCATGAATGCACTAAATGAAAACACATGGGTTCAGTTCATGTAAAATCATTATTTTAATCACAAACATTCATATAAAATAATGTAAATCCATCCATCCACCAGCAGCTGAAGCTAAAAGAAAAGTTGGAGAATACACTGTTTGGAAAACGCTGAAGAACTCTTTCGGTTCCTCTCCTTACAGGGCCCAACAGCAGATTATCTACCTCAGTCTCACCTCTCTGTCACACCAACCCTCTGCTTGTCCTTCACTACATCCATGAGGCTCCTCTGTGGTCTTCCTCTTCTCCTTCTGCCTGGCAGCTTCACATTTAACATCCATCATCTTAAAATATCCTCTATCCCTCCTGTGCACACGTCCAAACCATTTCAGCTTCGCCTCTTTAGCTTCATCTCCAAACTGCCCTGCCTGAGCTGAGCTACCCCTCTGAGGTATTCATTTTTAATTTTGTCCATTCTGAACATCTTAACATCTTCAGCTTTGCCTCTTGTCTTTTCGTTAATGCCACTGTCTCCAAACCATACCTCATAGCATGTCTCACTGCCAGTTTGTAAACCTTCTCTTTCAGTCTTGCTGTTATGCTCCTGACACTCGTCTCCACCCACTCCACTCTGCCTCTTTCTACCTGCCTCCCCCTCATTCACACATGTATATTCTGTCTTGCTTTAACAGACTTTCATTCCTCTTTTCCTCAGAGCATACCTCCACCTCTCCAGGCTCTCTTCCACTTGTTCTCACTACAGATCACGACGTTATTTGCAAATATCCCAACCCACAGAGACTCCTGCCTGGTTCCATCTGTCATATGATCTATCGTACACTCTCTCTGGATCCACAGAGACAGAGCAGCTCGTTCTGAGCTTCTTCTTCTTCTTCTTATGGCTTTACTTTTCCTCCCTGGTTTCACCTGTGTCCAATCAGCTCTGTGTGTGTCTCTTTCTCTGACAGTTGTCAGTTTGTCTGTTTTGAGATTCGAGCCAGTAGTCGACTCCATAGTTTTTGTTCTTTTCTAGATTCTTTTTCGGCAGCAGTTTGTTCTGATCAGCTTTCATCAGAGCTCCTGTTTTCTCAGTTCAGGTCTGTATTTGAGTTTGTTTTTTTGTTTCTTTTGTTGAAGCTTGACATTTTTCTGCCCATGCAAATAACTGATTATCAGTTATGAATATCTAACTTTTTCAGAGACGTCCCTTACCTACAAATAAAGGATAAAAACTACCCAGTGGATAGATATCCATAGACTTAGTGTAGAACTATAAAGAATATATGTTATAATGTTAAAACTGGAGAAAACCACGAGTGTCCATAATGCTGTGTGTGCTGGTCACCTGCTCTTGATTATTAGAACACTATAAGTAACATCGCACCACAAATTTCTGTTTCTTTATTTGTGTCTTGTGTCAAACTTGCTGATAAAAATGTGAAACTATAATTGTCCATAAAATGTAGCAGTACAGCAGTGTTTGCACACAGCTTCTTTCATTCACCTTCAAAATCATTAAATGCAAAATTAGCCTCAAAGCTTTGTCCTTTAAAAGATAACTGTGTTGTTAGAAAGATAACTCAACATAAAATAAACACCACTGCATTCATGAGGTCATGTGGTTCTACCTGTTCTCTGCAGGGAGCTGTTCCCACCGCCCAAAAACATCTTCAGCCGCTCTGGACAGATGTCAGGAAGAATTCATTTAGCTTTGTTTTATTACTGTCAGCATCCCAGCTCTGTTTGGTAGCGTCAGCCTTCAGTGAAGCCCATGACAGTGTCTTCAGATCCAGTCCAATAAAGCCAGACTTCAAAAAGCCAGACTTCTCTCAGTGCTTTCCTCATATTCACGGCCACTTCTAGTCTGTAAGATGCAAAAACTTGGAACGAGAGAGAGAGAGACTGAACTATGATACATATATTAATCTAAAAGACTAAAATTTTGAACAATTCTGTAAATGCATTGTTTTGTCATGCTTTTTAAGAGATGTTGATATTAGTAAAGTCTGATCATTCCTGATCTCATCTGAGAAGCACAACATTAGAACTTTAAATCTGTAACGATTAGCAAAATAGTTTTCCTTAGGTGTATGTCATGGTTTATAATAATCAGACAGAAGGTATATAAGAAAAAATAAATAAATACTGTAACCTTCACTTTGGTTGAACTGCTGTTTCAAACTAATAATCCGCGCTCTGTAGGCGCTTGGCTGAATGTTAAAGCACTCACGTTTGTACCACTCCAAATAAACTGCCTCAACCACAGCAACACCCACAAACTCTGTGACGTTTGGTTTCCAGCAGATCAAGTGAAGTAATTTATCGGCCAGTGTTTCACTGTGAAACAAGCATTTTAATATTTTATAAGATTAGATAAATAAAATATCCAAAAAGTATGAAAAATATAACTCCTGTAGTTATTTTTTAGTTATTTCAAGTGTGAGCAATGACCAACTGTGAGACAAGATTAGCAATAAAAAAGTTTAAATCTATAAGAAGAGGATTCGGTTATTATTCCTGAACGTGGGTGTGGAAATTCAGTTAACAAAGGTCAGACTAACACAACGTTAAAGCAAACACGCTGGAGATGTGAAAAGCTGTTATTACCTGCAGATGAAACAGAATAAAAAAGAAGCCGAAGGAATGAAGTCATCCTGTCCTCATCTTGTAGTTACTGTTAGACTAACTGCTGATCTTGTCTACTCTCGATGTACCGTTACCGGAAACCCGTTAGGTTCAGTGCGTGTGGGATAAGGGCGTCTTCCTGTTCCTTTCACACGAAAAGTCCTCATTATATATACACATATACATTTATAAGTGTAGGTTGTTTTCTCTCTTTTATCCCGTCCCTGACATACATGCTAAGTGACGAACGTGCATAAAATTGTTTCTAAAAATGTAGTATCAGTTCAGCACTTTTTTCTTCATAAAGAAATAATATCATTGTTTTGGTTTAAAAAAAAAGTAATTTAATATGAAAATATAATAGGCAAAAATTGAAAAGCAAGTTACATTCCCCTTGAAATAAAAAAAAAATAGATGATTCGTGGACAATAATGTATTATGATAATAATAATAATAATAATAATAATAATAATAATGTGTTGAGCTGAGAATTACACTAAAGACTGAAGACTGGACTTGAAGTGAAACTTTGGTTATCTGTTGGCAGTTAATCCACAAAGGTAAAAACATAAAGTCCAAAAACGAATTATTGAATCGTGGGGTTTTCTTTCCCCCTGCACCTTTCCACAGTTAAACTACTGGAACAGTGCACAACAGCAAACGCATGCCATTTTCCTCTTTGTGCCACATCCTCTCTGCTACTCAAAACAGGAATTACCAGTCTTCCTCTTTGCCATTTCCATTTATTTAGGAATTAACTTTCTGATTTTACACCCTGAATTATTTTCCTGTGAAAGATTTATGTTACAATACTGCCACAAACTTCACACACGTAATAATCATCTTGCTTGTTAAATTTCTCCAGTCTGTTATGTCACAAATCCACGCTCCTGTGGAACTCTCTCAGGTCTGAACCACCTGACCTTTGAAATCACTGTTGCTATTTCCCCTTAACACATACGTGCACTGATGCCTCTACACCACAGAGTGCTCCTTTTATTTACACCTATTTCCTCATGTCAGTTGAGCTCTACTTTTCTGCATGGATTATCTATTATATTTCACTTTTCAGCCAAAACGTCCAGTTCAGATCCAGTGTCTATTACCTTGAAAGTGATGATGTCTTTAACAAACCTCCACGACTCCTGGAGGATCTGTTTCCTCATTCTAACTGAAAATGAGTTGCTTCAAAAAAGGACCACTGGCAATCAAGCTTCTAGCATTCCATCATTCGTTATATCCTTATTCCCACTCACACAGACTTTGTCACTTCCCGATAGAGTCCTTTTTATTTATTTATTTATTTTGTCAGATACATATAGAAACAATCAAGCCACTCATTTTCTTAACCTTTTATGAGAGGAGGTACACTGGTTTGATAACCACTCTCATGACTATCTGCACTATCATGACTATATCTTTTGGGAAGGTGATCTTTAGTACAGTTTGCAAATGTTACTAAAAACATTCTTGGTTGAGAGAAAAAGTTCCAGACGTAACATAGATGTGGTTTTAACACATGAGATAAGAAACAACTCATCAAGACAGTTGACAAAGTAGCAAACTTTATGCACCAAATCAAGTGTTAAATCTTTTTACATGTTTTTTTTTTTAACAGAAACCTGTCAAATTTCTCTCTCCCACAGTCTCTTTTTTAGGAAATACAAATTCATTTACAAAAGGAAAATAAAAAAGAAATCAACAAGTAAATGCAAAAATGTGTACTTATTTTTTTTTTAAAATAAATACAGTATCTTAATAGTTCCATAACAGAATTATGAAGGTCTGTTATGCAGCCTCAATGGGTTTCTTGTGATAGACTGTGCCAGTTTCAGGAATTTATTAATAAGTTACTTCTCTCCAAAATATCTAACTGCTGTTCAGTTAATTGTGTTAACTTTTTATTTGCCACTGACATGTCACAGATTTTGCCTAAGCATACAATTTTCTCAGTTACTTTGAAATTTACTTTCAAATATTTATCAGTTTTCAGAGTTTTTAAGAAATTTTTCAGCAACAGCCAGAATTGTTTTGAGGGTTTGATGCAATCTGACACCTGACTCTACAGTGACACCTACTGGCCTCTGTTATCATTATCATATCTTGATGATGTTCCATGTAACATGAATTTTACTCTAAATAGAATTAAAGATTATAAATAGAATTTATAATGTTTTAACTTTACTTCACTCACTATGTAACTGTATTGCACTCATTATCTGGGAGTAGATGTCCAGTTTGATCTTCACACTGTTAAACAAAGCTATTCCATGTCAGTGGGTTTTATTTTCAAAAGCATGTTTGTCTGATGGACAGTGGATGGACCTCAGTGTCTCTTTATGTTAGAAAACCTAACAATTCTCAGCTTTTTTTTAACTAAACAATGGTCAACAGAAAACAGCAGTGTGTGTGTGTGATTCATAAAGAAATAGACGCATAGCACCTGTTGCTACGTTTGTAATACCATTAAAAAGGAATTATTTAAATGAGAATATAACTCCATGAAGGAAACAGTTTCAACTTTAAAATTTCTATTTAATAGCAGTGTTGAAAGAAAAAACTTTAAAAAATTAATTAAAATGTAAGTATTTTACCTCATTTTATTTTATTACTTTTTGTTGTTGCTGTTATTATAAGCCACGTCTCCAGTCATGAAAAATATAATGAAAGAAACCAATGTGATGAAGGAGGTGGTTACTTATTGACCTTACTGCTGAATAAATGAAAAACCAAAATGGTGCAAGTAAATTATTTATAGACAGAACAGTTAAAATATAGTGAAACATGAAAACTGTTTGACTTGAATGACTGAACAATCCTTTGGATTATAACACAAAAAGAGAAAAATGGTTTTCCACAAAAAGTAAAGTTCACATAAACAAACTATTTAAAAAGCACCTTTTATGTGTTTGTTTAACTGGAGATTTGAACACTTTTTTCTGGGTCCTGCGTTTATACATGTGGATCTTGTTTCAGTTTCTCCAACAGTTCAGCAGTGTTGCCAGGCACTGTTATTTCCAAAGAAGAAAAATCACTGGTATTCTTTATAAAATACATAAACTGTATATCAGAGTAAAACAAGTTGTACTTACAAGGTGAACTTGAGTTTCTGCCTGAAATAAAAAGAAAAGAAATTATTTCAGGCATTTGTTCTGCATCACAATCAAAGTTTCTGTCATATATATTCAAAAATAAAAGTGTCTAATATAAACAATACCAAAGAAATAATATAACTGAACCTTGTACAGCTGGTGCTGGTTCATTGATAAACTCAGCTCCTTTGATTCTCTGACCTTTCCTCTTTTTGTAACCAGCAAATCCAACAACAGCAAAAAGGATGAGAAGAACTGGAACAACCACTGCAGCAATGATGGAGATCATCCTGTCAGAGGTCTTCTCTGCTCAGTAAAAACAGACAAACAAAATCAAATGTGCAGATGAAGCAGGTTAGAATAAACATATTTACGAGTAATATTAAAATAAAGTAATATTTAAAATATCCTGGAAGAGTAGTTGTAAAACAGCTAACTGATCATTTGGTCTGTTTTGAGTGTTTTGAATCTATCTGATAGATTTCAGTTTGTTTGGATAAATGAAGAGTAATTTGTCACATATTTGATACAAATCTATTACTTAAACTGACAGCATATCTTAAAAACATAGAAGCTTGCATTTGGCTGTAAAAATCTTCTAACCAGATATCTGGTCTGGATGACTTCGCTGAAAAATCTCTGACTTAATTTTGAACAGGATATATCCTTCAGTGTTCATATTAAATTAATATGTAGTGTGTGCAATATTGCTAAAATGAGAAACATCTCTCTGAGTGATCCTAAAAAACTAGTTCATAGATTAAATACTTCTCGGCCAGATTACTGTCATTCATTATTATCAATTTCCCCTAAATATTTCCTAAAAAGCTTTAAAAAGCTACAGCGAGAATACTGACAAAGATGAGAAAGAGAAACAATATTTCTCTCATAACATACTCTTTATAGTATTTACAAGTAGAATAGGAGGCAGAGCCTTCAGCTTTCAGGCCCCTCTTCTGTGGAACCAGCTCCCAGTTTGGATTCAGGAGACAGACACTCTCTGCTTTTGATAACGCTTATAGTCAAGGCTAGATCAGGTGACTTTCTATACCTTCTTTAGTTATGCTGCTATAGGTTCAGATTGTTCCAGGACGTCATGTGATACACTGTGATGCACTGAGCATTTCCTCTTTACTCTTAACTCCCCACGTGTTTACATTTCACTGTAACATGTCATCACATCGTTCTCCTTTTTCTACCTTAGTCTGTGATATATCTTTTTCATGCTCTCTTTTTTCTCTTCTTGTCTCTTTCCCTCACCCCAAACCAGTTGAGGCAGATAGCTGCCCGTCTCTAAGCCTGTTAAAATGTAGTTTTTCCTTCCTACTGTCATCAAGTGTTGCTTATAGACAGTAGTTTGATTGCTGGGGTTTTCTTCAGAATGCTGCAGGGTCTTTAACTAAGAGTATAAAGCACCTTGAGGTGACTTTTATTCTGATTTGGCGCTATGCAAATTAACCTGATTTGAAACTTTTGCAAAAATGGGTTTCTTAATAATAATAACAGTAACAGTTTATATTTACAATAAAAAAGAGAAAATGATTGTAATATACAATAATTAAAAAAATTAAGACATTCATTTTCCCCACAGTGACAGCTGTTCCTCCTGGGATTAAATATAGGACAAAAACGTCAAGCATTATATTCGAGACAGCAAACAAAATGTTTCTCTCACCTATGACAGGTATTATTTTTCCACAGTTGGTTCTGATCACTTTTTTATCCAGTTTGGTGATGATGTCATCGCCGTCAGAGAGCTGAAACACACAGTCGTATCTGCTCCAGTCTTCTGGTCTGACTGATGAAACATTCAGATCAACACACATCTGGAAGGTCTCGTCATTGTTGGGGAGGATCTCTCCAGGATCCACACCATCATGAATCTCCTCTCCATCTTTCCTCCAGAACATCACGGCTCTTTGAGGGTAGAAACCTGTAGCGTGGCAGCTGACTGGAGAGGACGAAGACTTCTGGAGGAGAGACACTGAGGGAAGAACTGGAGAGAAAGAAAGAGAAGAAAATATCAAAAAGATAAAAAGAAGGGTTTCATTTTTCCAAATCTGACAATGTTATAGCATCTTGATAACATCTAATAAATAATTGCAGACATTTATTTGACAAAAAATAACACATTAGAGCATCATCAGTCAAAACACTGTCAAACATACAAGACAAAAATGTATCTGGGAAAATTAAACAATAAATAGAAAAGAAAAAACAGTGTGATTGCTGATGCATGTTGTTTGAAAATTCTAATTGTGCCTGAAAATTTTTCTGATCAAACGTTAAATTGAGAGTGTTGATAAAATCTTACAGATGTACAGGAGATCCAGCCCAGTTTCAGTTACTTTCTAAATCATTAAATATGAAATCAGCTTAAACTTTTCTGCCATTTTCTTTTAAAAGAGACCTGTATTATTAGAAAATGATGCAACATAAAATAAACACCACAGCATCCATGAAGCTACATCTGGTTACGTGACTGTACCTGTTCTCTGCAGGGAACGTTTCCCACTTTCCAAAGACATCTTCAGCCACTTTGGACAAGTCGTACTGAGGAACTCGACGGTGTATTTTATTCTATTTTCGTCAGTGTCCCATCTCTGTTTGGTAATGACAGCCTCTGGTTTCAGTGCGATCCACCTTAATGTCTTCATATCAAATTCAAGAAAGTCTTCTCCGTTGTAAGCATACCGTAAAAAGTTGATCATCTCTCCAGTGCTTTCATTCCATTCACAGCCACTTATACTCTGTAAAATGTGGATGCCTGAGAGACAGAAAGAAAACAAAGACTGCAGTGAACTGCATTAATGTTGTTCAATGCATGGGGCACTGCTATTCTCCAAGATTTGAGTATTAATAGTTGAATAATTTAATCAATTGAAAAACGAACATTGCAGATTTATATTAACGTCTGGTTATTTGTGTTTAAAACAAAAAGGTTTAGAAGGACAAGATAAAGAAAATGATTCAGCAGAGGAGTCATAGAAGAATGGTTGATGATGATGGTTTTAAGGTCTCAAATAAAAAACAGGCCAACAAAATTAAAACTTGAAATCTTTCATGATTAACAAAAAACTTTTTGTTATAAAGTTTTGTTTTGCTTTGGTATATCTAATGTTTTATAATGATGTGACATGAGGCATAACAGGAAATACTTTACCTCCAGGTTGGTTGAACTGCTGCTGTAAACCAAAAATCCAGGCTCGGAATAAGTTTGGCAGAGTCACAAAACACTGTACAGTCAAAGACTTCAGCTGCTGAGGGTTGTCATCTAATATTTTCTTTACCCAGTCCTGTCTTGGTTCTAGTATTTTGTTCCTGCTGTCACAGTAACCCGCCTGAATGCCATCAACCACCATTTCACTCAAAAACTCTGATATGTTTGGGACTCCTGACGATCCAGTGGCCACATGCTTCAGTGAGTGTTTCACTGTGAGACAAACAATATTTATTTATAGTTAGAAACGTGCAAACAATGTCAGCAGCCAAGCAGAGGTGTTGTCCACTTTGTGTTTTCTAAGTGAGGACATAAAAAGTATTCATATTTAGGTTGATCATTTGAAATTCAGTTGTTACTTTAAGAGTATTTCATGGATTAAATAAAGACAAAATCAGTGGTCAAAGCTGTCATCTTAGTTCAGTTCAGCTCATTTTTATTTCAAACATGTGCATTCGCAATCATTACAAAATATAATTCCATTCTTTTGTTTGAAAAGGAGTAGGCAGAAGTATACACTTATTAGTCCCTACCCCCTCAAATTTTACCTCTCATTGATTTAATTTTCTTTTAGCCTTAAATTAAACAAACAACATATAAAGTAAAAGTAAAGCAAAGACAAAACAAACAAACAAATAAAACAAATAAACAAGCCCCACCACAATATAGCTACTTTCATATAAATAAGGACTGAGTGGGAATGTTTATCTAGTGATATGATGACAGCTAGTGTTCTAGTATATCTAGATAACGAGTGTCAAATTTAATATGGTCAAGTGAAAACAAAAACTGCTGTTTCTTCTCATTAAAGAGGTGCAGTGTCAGTTTTGTGACTGACAGACCAAATTAGCATGATGATGCACTTGCGAGTCTTAAAGTTGTCTACCAGAAGTGCGCTACTGTGTATACACAGATGCAGTTAGTTTATCTGAATGATTACATAAAAGAACCGCTCATAGTAGTGGCTTAAATATTTACCAGATGAGGCCACGTGGCCAAACGAAATTAATACAGTGTAAGCGACAGTTTTACATGTTGTTCTCACTGAAAACGGAGTGGCAGGTAAGATGAATGAAAGAAGAAGAATGATGGTAAAGAAAAATCAGTATGTTTTTTTATACAGGTAAACTCATTTGTTAGAAATGTGTGAGGACTTATCCAGAGGAGAGCGGTATTATTACATTACATTGTATTATTGCTATTTGTTATTACTTTTCCACTGTTAAATATAAATAGTATATGTGTAACAGCTGTACTATAGAAGAACACAAGACATCAGATATCTGTGTTAATAAAGACAATGTCTAATGTGTAAAAATGTGGGGGGAGGGGGGGTTAGGCTACGGAACTTATTAAAGTCTATTTTACATATTTTAAGATTCAGACATTAAAATGAAACACTAACACAGTCACGTTATCAGCTCGTTATCAGCTCGCAGGCATCTGGTAGGACCAGAGCTTGAAGGAGAAGGGGGGAGAAAAAAAAGAAAAAGAATTGTTAATTAACGTCTGATAAATTGGTTTTGATCCTGAATCGGTTTGATCCTGTTTTGTATCATTATTATTCCACAAAGTGAATATTAAAATGTACTTCATTGGGATCACGGTAATTATCGACGCTTACTTATTAAATTAAAACGAAAGTAAACACAGTGCTCAAGGTCAGGTGACCTGCTGTCACAGCTTCAAAATTTTAGTTTTTCTTACCTGCAAATAAATCACGGCAGAAGAAAAACAGCAAAAATAACTTCATGTCCTCGTTATCCTGAAAGCAGCATTGGTAACCTCGAATCTGGTGGACGCTGCTTGTGAAAGCCTGACAGAGTACAAGGTTCAGATTCCTGCTCTCTCCTTCTATGTTCATGTCCACCGATATGGGATTAATAACCTGCCATAAATTGAAACTGGAAGAAGAAGCTTTGATGACTTAAATAAGTCTAATTCCTGTTATAAAAATAAGTCTTGTAATATGCTAGAAATTTTATTGTCTCTGTATGAACATTAGGAAACCAGAGTTCGGGAGACTGTTAGGATATCTATTATGTATTATTCCTGTCAATGTAACATTTGGTGCAGTATTGTCAGCCTGCAGACACGAGTGATCCAGTGAAAAGTCACAATACAAACCGTTGATTCAGGCCAGAATCAAATTCCCCTCACTGACACAGCTATTTGTCCATTTGTGCTACTTAATTGTATATGACGTTAATTTAAAAAAAAAAGAATACATATTACATATACATATACATAATACATATACATACACTTCATATCTCCGTAACGGAAAAGATAGGATCGTGAAAGACCCCGATTCCCTCCCGTTTTCATGCCAATTTGGCTGTGCTAAAATAAGTTCATATTTGCCTGATGATATTCTTTTTTTTTTTTTTATAATATTTAGACTTACCCCAGGTCCTTAAATTCGACTAAAATGTCTAAGCTACACAAAAGCGACACATTTGATTCTAAGGACAAAAAATGTCAGTTAATGCCTTCCTTTATATTATGACTTTATTCTGCACTACCTGCTTTCAATTTTTATGTTCGTCCACCAGATGACGCTACTTGTTTTTATTATTCATAGCAGCTTGCACAATTTTTCACTGCAAGGGTATCTTGCTACTGAAGTGTGTGTGTGTACATGTTTAAACATCTTTGTGAGGACAGAAAATTGGCATGCTACTATACTCGTGGGGACCAACAGTCACTTGTGGGGACAAAATGCCTGTTCCCACGAATTTGAAGGCATTTCTGAGGCTCAAAATGTGGTTTGAGTGTCAAGTTTACAATTAGGTTATGATTAGGTTTAGGCTGAGGGTTAGGATTAGGATTTGGCGTTCATATTTAATGGTTAGGGTTAGGGTAAGCGTCTAAGGAAAGCATTATGTGAATGAGATGTCCTCACTAAGGTATGAAAACGAGTGTGTGTTTGTTTGATGTCTAACTTATTTTCTCTTAGAAGACCATTCTTTGCATTATAAAACTAGTTCAATGATAATAAATTATGCTAACCTTTCAGAGCTGCAAAAGTTATCCCGGCAGCAAGAACTAAAGTAAAACTAGACTCTACAGCATAGAACGGATTCTGGAAATGATCGTGCACTCTGAGAGAGAAAACTGCTCTCCAGCCTCCTCTGAGGACTCCTTCATGTCAGCCTCAGAGGTAGAAAGAAACCAGTTGGATTCTAGTTCTGGCACATCTGAAGATGGATAAAGGAGTGACAGGATGGACTTGTCCATCTCCACATTTTGGTGTCCCACACAAAACTGTGCTATGTCCTTGCACCCAGAGGTTTAGTCCTGGGTATGCCACTATGCCATGAGTGAAGTCCAGCTTTGCAGATCCCTCTCATCAGTAAATGTAAAAAAAAAAAAAAAAAAAAAAGTAAGGGCAGTGTGATTTTTTTTTTTTGAAACAAGGGTCAAATGCATTAGCATTTTAAGGCTTAAAGAAAAGCAGGCAATGAGACAAACTTATGGGACAGAGTGCTCTTTGAGATGCTATGAAAGGGATCACTTATTTTGAGTTTAGCTGTTGTTTATTTAGTCAACAGATGGATCATCTTCCTTTAAGACCAAAGATTTGTATGACCCGAGTATCAGGAACATTAACACCAACATATGCAAGGTTGTTGGTTATGACTTGTACATAGTAGCTGGCAGTGGAATGGATACTGTCCATAAAGACCTGGATCAATAATAAGGGCAATTTTTCCTTCTTTTTATAGCATGAACATTGTTTATATAGTAAATATTTAGGGTTTGGAGCAGGATTGACCTGTTCTTTGTTTAACCATCCACAACTGTACTGGTTCTGCATATCTGGTCTCTCTCAGGAGTCCACAGGATGAACAGCTGTTAATGAGACAGTGACTATGGATAAATTGAAGATTTTACAGAACTACAACAACAACAAAAACATTTCCAACACACTGAAAGCACACACACACACACACACACACACACACAAACAGATTAAAAACAACAACAAAAATAAATAAATAAGAAGAGATTTATGAAACACTATTGATGGAGTCAGTCTGATATGAATTAGTTTCATCAATTTGGGAGTGCTGTTGGTAAATTGTCCATCTCTGGTCATTAAACAGAGACCTTGAAATAACCATAGGATGCTTTAAAATAATAATAATAAAAAATTAAAATCAATACACACGTTAACTTGTAGCCAGAGTAGTTCAACAGCTATTGCAGTAACATATTCAAGTCTCTCACTGTTTTGCAATTTTCAGGTAGAAGCTGCAGTCTGTAAGTGTCTGAGTGAAGCCAGCACAAAGTGATTTACAGCAGTCAAGGTGAGACAGACAGAAATTATAAAGATGTCTTTTTTTTTAAATGAAACATGAAAGCAACATTTATTTTGACAACAAACCAAGCTTATTTTCAATTTTGAGACCAATGATTAAAACAGCTGGGACTGATGAAGTAAACATCTATAACTGTTTGTCATCTCCATATCATTGGTGAGATATACTGTATTTTGAATGATCTTGCTGATAGCAGTGCACCAGGTTCCTGTTTTACAGGTAAGATCATAATACATGTAGAGCAGATTCTGTAATATCAGCTAGAATTTATATTGATGCAGGAGAAAGTGTTTAGAATTATTTAGTAAAAGCAGATTCAGGTTTAACTTTTTCGAAAACAACTGAATACTCACACGCTGGACAGAAATACCAGAAATTAAAGAACTGTTATCAATAAAAAATAATGAAATGATCAAAAATCTTCTCTGCTCGTTACTTGTGTGGGTGACGGTGTGTATATTTGTCTATAGGGTGCTGTGTTTGTTGACGGGGTCTCTGGATTCAGTCCCTCTGAGAGTCCATAGATGTCGCCCGGAGCTGTAAAGTCCAAAACACAGTGTTACTCACACTGCTGTTGGAGTTGCTTTTATATGCAACACCATTAATACAGAGTAAATAAGAAAAATAGTTTACTTACTTTGTTCCCTTTTTCTTTCTGGAAATAGAAAGGGAAGAAATATTTCAGAATGCCAGAGAAATTCTGTTTTGCAGTTTGTATCAGATTATTAGCTCAGCTCATCTGAATATCTCACCTCTCTTCTTTTTGCAAACACAAAATCCAATGATGACGAAAACAACAGAAACAACCACAGCAGGAATAATCATCATGTATGAGGGCCTCTCTGCTCAGTCAAAACAAACAAAGCAGATAAAATGTGTATAAGAAGCAGGTTAGAGTAGAAGTACATCCATCCATCCTGTAGCATTATTCTAGTTCTAATATAAATCCCATAATGGTGAGGGGAAGTAAATACAGCATAATCTCTCAGACTCATATACCATGACATATTTCAGTTCAGCAGAGCGGACACACTAAAATTATGTGGCTGACTTTTAACACCTATTATGTTCCCTGATTGAAAGCCCAAAAATAAATAACCAATGGTTTTATGGATTAGAGACACTGTTGAATTTGGAAATTTATTTAGATTCAGCTTGAGGCCCAAACAAAAACAGGATAAAACATTCAAACACCACAATAACAAGAATCCAGAGAACAAGCAAACAAAATGAATCAAATGATTTTCCCTCACCTTTTGTAATGTTTTCAACCCAGTTGGTTCTGATCAATGTTTTAGTCAGGCTGGTGATGATGTTGTCTTCACCATCAGAGAGCTGAAACACACAGTCGTATCTTCTCCAGTCTTCAGGTGTGACGGATGAAACGTTCAGATCAACACTCATCTGGAAGGTCTCATCATTGTTGGGGAGAATCTCTCCAGGATCCACACCCTCATGAAGCTCCTCTCCATCTTTCCTCCAGAACATCAGACCTCTGTCAGGATAAAAACCTGTAGCGTGGCAGCTGACTGGAGAGGAGGGAGTCTTCTGGAGGAGAGACAGTGAGGGAAGAACTGGAGGGGGGGGGGGGGGGGGGGGGCATGGAGAATGCGTGGAATAACATGGGAAAGTAAAAACAGAAAAGGAAAGAGGAATAAAGGTGGAGGAATTGAATCGGGACATATGAAGAAGATATCTGCCCGAAATCAGTCTCATAAAAATAAAATTTAAAGTGTATCAGGTCATGTGATTCTACCTGATTTCTGTAGGGGGCTTTTTGCACTGTCCACATACATCTTCAGCCACTCTGGACAAATCTGAGTGAGGAAGTTTTCATTGTGTTTAGTTCGAACTCTGTCAGCATCCCATTCCTGTTTAATAATGTCAGCCTCTGGTTTCAGTGCGATCCATGTCAGTGTCTCCAGATTGAATTCAAGAAAGTCTTCTGCGTTATAACCAAAGTGTACTAAGCCAGTCACCTCACCAGTGTTTTCATCACGTTCACAGCCGCCTATCCTCTGTAAAACATGGACACCTGAAGAGAAAGACAGAAAACAGCGATCATAAAGAGCTGTTATATATTGCACCTTGTGTTAAGCACTGCTATTTTCAAAGGTTTGAGTTGTGCTCATAATTCAAGTCCAATAATTAGATGATCATCATCATTTTTATTAGCATGAACTAACTGGAACACTGCAGCTTTTAAAGGTAGGCCTGATGTGAAGATCACAGGACCACAAGAAAACGATAAAAGGAGGAAAAAAACACAGAAACCGATTGATCGCATCAGTCATGTGACAGAAGCCGGATTATAGCAACAGCTTTAAAAAGCTGAAAAAGTGTTAAAGTACAATTCTTCAAGCCAAACTCTAAATTGAAAATTTGTAATTTTAGGAGCACAGAATGTAAAATGTAGCTTTTCACATCAGTCTGTTTTGTTTAGATATATCCCATGATTTAAAATGATCTGAGGTTCACCTTCACTTTTGGTGAATTGCTTCAAATTAGAAATCATGTTTTTGAAGAAGTTTGGCTGTTCCTTGAAACACATGTGATTGTACCACTCCTTGTGCTGAGGACTGGTTTGTAATATTTTCTTCGCCCAGTCCTGTTTTGGTTTTAATATCTTGTTGTTGCTGTCACAGTAACCCGCCTGGATGCCGTTAAACACCACTACACCCATAAACTCTGGGATGTTTGGGACTCCAGAGGATCCAGTGACAAAATACTTCAGTGAATGTTTCACTGTGGAGCAAACAATATTTATAATGTTAGTGAATTCAGAAAATAAACATTAGCATAATACACTCAGTATGATTAAGGTAACATATATACACAAACGTTACAGTAACAGTGACATGAGTCTAGCATACTTTTATTGTCATTAAAAATAAAAGTCACTGATCTGGTTTGAGGGTGTTCCTTACAGCAAAACTAAAAGTTATCAAGAAAAACCGGCATCTATCCACTGGGAAACAAAATCTGTGTGTGTGTGTGTGTGTGTGTGTGTGTGTGTGTGTGTGTGTGTCTTAAATCATCCTAAATCTCCAGTATAGTACTTTTTTTCAGTACTAATAAGAGAATTCTGTCCTGTTCCATATTCTTATTATTCCAGAAACTGTGTTCTAAACTTCAATTAAAAATGTCAAAAGCGCTTTAAAGTACAATCAAATCAAAAGCTGCTCAAGGTCAGGTTCCTGCTGTTAGAGATAAAAGATTTTTCTTACCTGCAAATAAACTATGACAGAAGATAAGCAGCAAACACAACTTCATCGTTTCTCTATCTTTAAGGTCATAACTAATATTCCTTTTATTTACAGAAATGTGAATCAACAAGTCGTCGTCCACCGACAGTGACTAACCAGTGTTCCTCCCCCTGTTCCTCCAGTTTCTCCAGTTAGCACGCTTGTAACCATGGAGACACTTAACTCTGCAGTTCTTACACACAAAATCTTTTTTTATATGCAGTAAAAATAAGAAAACATAGAAAGTCTTATGAAACTATGCAAACTACTGAATGATTTAACATTGCGTTGTTTCAAAGTTTTCATCAGTGTTGCCTAAAGGCAGAAATTGGCCCAGTTTATGTCTGCAGGGGTCTGCAGAGATGTTTTCTGTCTGTTTCCTAACCCTGGACCTGTACAGGTCCTGGGTAGAGGGAAGACCAGCACCAGTGATCCTCTCTGCATAACATGCTTCGTGACTAAACCAGACAGTGATGATGTTCAAGGTACAGACTGGATAACGGCAGTGTAAAAAAATAACCAGCAGCTCCTGCAGGTTGAACTTGCTGAGTTGGCACAGGAAGTAATGTTGAATATTATTTTTGTTTGTGGTATATCAGCCCATATATGATCTCTGAATAGTCATGTTAAGCAGACTGGACAACAGCGACGCCTTGTGGCAAAGACCCAGAAGGTTCATTCTGTTAATCAGAAAATAGCTTTTTCAGTGGGAGAAACTTTTCGTAACTCATTCAAGTGACTTCCTCAGCCTTACCTGGATGATGCAGCAAGACTTGTGGCAAAGAGTTTAATTACGGTAACATGAGCAGCTGCCTGCCATTCATCTACAGCCAGTTTCTATAAATTGAGACTATTTAAAGCACATCCTCTCTCTACCCTTATTGTCAGGAATCTAAGTCCATGATACAATTAAAAGAAAATCGGAATGAATGAAGATTTTTTTTAAAGTAGAGCCACAAAAGTAGCTTTTAGATGATATAGTGTAAGTAATTTTTGTCAGGACACCGCACATCTCTTTCAAAATGAAACAGCACCAAAACACGTAACCAATCTGATTCCTTTCACCAAAAGACCAACACAAATATATAGCGTACAGCCTGAGAATGTAGATTCACAAACAAAAAAAGAGTTTCAACAATCTCTAGAAAAAAAATAAATGGATAGTAAATAAACTGAAAGACAAAATCAATATCCCTTTTTTGACAGTTTTATTTTTATTTCATTAAATTTTTGTTTTCCTTCTTTTTTAAGCCATGTTTTTAGGCTGTGGAAGTCTGTTTTACATATTTTAAGATTCAGACATTAAAATGAAACACTGTCGCAGTCACATTATCATTTGCATTTCGTCTGATATATAATCCTAGGCAAAGCAAACGACTCTCAAGCTCACAGGCCTCTGGTAGCCCCTTGAAAATAAATCACGGCAGAAGAAAAACAGCAAAAATAACTTAATTTCCTCGTTATCTTGAAAGCAGCATTGGTAACCGTGAATTTGGTGGACGTTGCTTGTGAAAGCCTGACAGAGTACAAGGTTCAGTTTGCACCGATATGGGAGTAATAGCCTGCCATAAATTGAAACTGGAAGAAGCTTTGAATGATCTAAATAAGACTAATTCTTGTTATAAAAATAAGTCTGGTAACAATTTTATTTTCTCTATATAAACATTAGGAAACCAAAGTTGGCAGCCTGTTTGGATATCTTTATGTATTAGTCCTGTCAATGTAACATTTAGTGCAGTATTGTCAGCCTGCAGACACGAGTGATCCAGTGAAAAGTCACAATACAAACCGTTAATACTATTCAGGCCAGAATCAAATTCCCCTCACTGACACCGCTATTTGTCCACTTAATTTAATATGAATGTATATGAAGTTATTTATAAAAATGAATAAATATTTTTCCCAGTAGATTAATAAGAACACAATCTGCTTTGATGGTGGACTTTTTCTGCTTTCCTGTGGAGGAGTCCTCTTCTCTCCAGAAGAAAGCCTCTGCCCATTACAGAGCGTGTAGCTTCTAGCTTGTTATCGATGTTCTATTTCGCTTCTATTTGCTTCTATTTGCTCATCACAACTACATCATGAATTTTAAAGCCAGCGAACCATGCACGTAACATTTACGGCTATCTGTGGTTTTTTTTCTTTAAGATTATAGACTTATCTCAGATGTCTGAAATGTCTGAGCTACACAAAAGCGACACATTTGATTATAAGGACAGAAAATGTCAATTAATGCATTCCTTTATGTAAAGAGTTCATTCTGGACTACTTGTTTTCAATTTTTACATTCATCCACCAGATGGCGCTACTTGTTTTTATTATTCATAGCATCTTGCACAACTCCACACTTTTTACTACAAGGGTACCTTGCTACGTGTGTGTGTGTGTGTGTGTGTGTGTGATGTCTAACTTATTTTCTCTGAGAAGGCCACTCTCTGCATTATAAACTAGTTCAATTATATTAAATGCTGCTAACCTTTCAGAGCTTCAAAGATTCAAAGATATTCTGCGAGCGAGAACTAAAGTAAAACTGGACTTTACAGCATTACAAACCGGCTCTGTCTGTTCTGGTCGTTGTGTCCTTGGGCAAGACACTTCACCTACCGCCTACTGGTGTTGGCCAGAGGGGCCGATGGCGCGATACGGCAGCCTCGCTTCTGTCAGTCTGCCCCAGGGCAGCTGTGGCTACAACTGTAGCTTGCCTCCACCAGTGTGTGAATGCAAGAGTGAATGAATAGTGGAATTGTAAAGTGCTTTGAGGGTTTCGAAACGCGCTATATAAATGTAATCCAGTCAGCGGACTCTGGAAATGATTGCGCACTCTGAGAGAGAAGACTGCTCTCCAGGCTTGTTTGAGGACTGCTCTATGTCATTCTCAGAGGTAGTCAGAGACCAGCTGGATTCCAGCTCTGGCACACCTGAAGATGCATGAAGTGATGAGATGGACTTGTCCATCTCCATATTTTGGTGTCCCACAAAGACTGTGCTATGTCCCAGCACCCGGAGGTTTGATCCTGGGACACTACACAGTATACCACTATGCCATTACTGACCCGATGTCCAGCCTTGCAGGTACCTCTCATTAGTAAATGTAAGGGCAGTGTGATGTTTTTTTGTCATAAGGGTCAAATGTGTTAGGATGTTAAGGCAGAAAAACAGGCAATGACACAAACTTTGTGTCAGTGTACGTGGATTTGTCATGAAACATACTTAATAATGAGGGTTAGAAACTGCAATAATGTCACCCAGGAGCCACCAGTAGACAGAGAAAGGCTCAGGTGACCTGGGCTGTCCATAGCCCCCAAGTGTACTGAAAAACCTAAGGCCAGAGATCCTGATGACACCTGCATATCCATCCCAGCAGAGGAAGGAGGGAGACCCTAGATGGAGCATTAGGTCTAACAACCACACTGTAATAACCATAACTAGGTGATAACCAACATTAAATTTGATACTGTTGCTTTGGAGAGGGATGATGATGCCAGTGCATGTGTACAGCAATTACTCAAAGAAGCAGATTCAAATGGCAAATACATCTACACATACACAGCTGGAAAAAAATCAGTAAAAATATTTGTGCACTAATATACAACAAGTGCTATAACCTGTCCATCATTGGTCTACAAAATGCTATGATTAGCTTAATTAATTTAATCACGACTAAGTTTAATGAATGTGTACAGAAGCAGCCAGAGGAAAGAGTGGAGGGGAGAACTACTTTCAGGTCAATCAGGATTGTGGATTTAGTCTCTCAGACTGCTCGGGGACATTATCAGGAGCTGTAAGATAAAAAAAAAAAGTCTGGATTTTTTCTTGTCTTTTCCAAAGTATAATAAACAGTGATTGTAGGTTTCTGTTTGCAAACACAACCCTCTCGCTCCTGAGGGATTAGTGGTTGTCAAGTGAGTGATAGCATAAATAACAAAGGGAATCTGTAGTGGCAAGACACTGTCACGGGTTCAAAATATTGGGGATGGATACAGGAGGAAAACCAAAATAACAACACTGGTCCGGCCGGGTCAAGTCAAACGATGATTTTAATGCACACGTGTGGGAGACGGGACACTGCATGCAGACAGCACCAGATCTCTCACCGAAAACCACACAACAATAGTTTTTATGAAAATCAGGGTATTGGAACGCCCCCTCATGCATAAAGTAGGTACAATACAATCAATGTTGACAACTTTTAACACATTAAAAGAACATCTTCTTCTTCCCGAGGCCAGATCCTTCCCAGTAATCTTCCACTCTGCTTATCCCCTGGAACAAACAGTCTCTCCTGCAAGCATAATCAAACAGCTACAAGGTCTTGCAAACTATTATTTAAATATTTGAACTCTCCCCTCTACATGGATTTAACTACTGCTTGTGTGTGTACGTGTGTGCCTTGACCTCAGCATTCACTCTGTCTATAAGGACAGAGGCCAACTCAGCATGTGTGCAATAACCTAACTGAAACCATACATGTAATATGTTGAATAAATGTTCTAATCAAATGCCACTACTCAAAGCTTAATAAAAAGAATATAAATGAATAAAGGATAATGATGCATAACATGGTATATGTGTTTTGTAAGCGTGTTCTTTCTATAGCTCAAGATCCTTAACACAATAGATTGTTCAGTCCTCGCGCCGAACAAAGTTTCCGACCCTCCACTAGTTGACCGAGCCCCCCTCATTGGCAAGCACAAAAAATACAATGCATGTATATGAAAAGAATTATCACTGCACCTGTAATAGAAAATGTTAATATGGGATTATGACAATACCTGTAATACAAGTTGTAACATAAGGCGACAGCCTAAAGAAATTCTCTAATGAAGTAACACTTAATAATGATGGTGATACATAAATGAACTAATGAGTAATTATTGCCAATACACACTACTTAAAGGTTAACAAAAGATATATCTAAATAAAGGATCATAAAATAACATGATGTAAGTGTCTTATAAGCATGTGCGGCCTTCTACGCTCTACGTCACTTCCCTCAATAGATCAGCCAGACATCCCGCTGACTGTAGCTTTTAACCCTTACTGACGTGAGCACAACTCCATAATAAGCACCAAGCGGCAATATGTATAAAGATGATCATGGTTACACCTGCAATGAAAGATTATATGATTATACCAACACCTGTAAATAGAAGATTAACATGAGGTTATAACAATCACTGTAATACCAACGTTAATGTAATGTCAATAGCTTCAAGAAATGCTTTTAATGCAATGCTTATTATATGATTCTGATGTAATGATAAAATAACAGTAAAATATCCCTTCTGATGATTAGCTTAATTAATTTAATCACGAGTTTAATGAATGTGTTTGAGCCGCATAACATACAGAAGCAGCCAGAGGAAAGAGTGGAGGGCAGAACTACTTGTCGGTTAGTCAGGATTGTGGATTTAGTCTCTCAGACTGCTCGGGGACATTATCAGGAGCTGTAAGATAAAAAAAAAAATACAGTCTGGATTTTTTCTTGTCCTTTCCAAAGTATAATAAACAGTGATTGTAGGTTTCTGTTTGCAAACACAACCCTCTCTCCCCAGAGGGACTAGTGGTTGTCAAGTGAGTGATAGCATAAATAATAAAGGGAATCTGTAGTGGCAAGACACCATGAAGGTTTTGCTTTTGCATGATTCTGTAATTGGTCTAAATTTACTTCTTTAATCATTTATCACATCTGACAAAATACAAATACAATAAAAGGAGGTTTTGCTTAGAGAGTGTAGAACAATAAGCTGAAATAAACAAATGACAATTATATCAAACCAACACAACTGACAATATGGATAAGAACATGAATGTTAAAACTAAACACAGTATTTACTTAATTACAATTTCTCACCTTTCTTCCTTTTAAAAATCACAAATGTCACAGCTGCAATGATGGTGAAAACTAGAACAACCAGTGCTGCACCGATAAAGGTCATGATGTCAGTGGGCTTCTCTGTTAAACAAAAGTTTGAGATTTTATGATACAGAACAAAAATGTGTGCAGTTAAAAAAAAAATTAAATCTAGATTGTAAAATTAACCTCTCCAATATACCAAATGACAGTTTCATAACTGTGGCAGTATCCAGTCTTACACCAGTTTGTTTGGGGAGGATCTCTCCATGATCCCCGCTTTCATGAAGCTCCTCTCCATCTTTCCTCCGAACATCTCGGCTCTTTAAGGATAGAAACCTGTAGCGTGGCAGCTGACTGGAGAGGAGGAAGACTTCTGGAGGAGAGACACTGAGGGAAGAACTACAGAGAGAAAGGAAAAAGCGAAAAATGTTAGATTCTGAGTTGTACTCTATCTTAGAAAAAGGAAGCCATATGAATTTCCTCGCTTACTACATCAGATTATGTGATTATACCTGCTGTCTCCAGAAAGCTCCTCCCATAGTGGAAATGCTTCTTTAAAAACTTCGGGCATAAATGGCTTAAACAGTTTTTATTATGTTGTAATCGGGCATGTTCCATATTCCATCATAGTTTGGTGATGACAGCCTGTGGTTATGCAGTGATCCATGTCCCTGTCTGCAGATCAAACACTATAAAGTCTTCTCCATCATAACCATACTGATTGTATCCATTAATTTCTCCAGTCTCATCATCCCATTTACAACCACTCATCCTTTGCAAAATATGAACATCTGAAAAAAAAAAGAATAAAGCCACAAAAACTGCAATAAACCAGTGAGATGTCAGCAGAGGCCATAGCTAAGCCACAGCTAATATCATATCTGCAGATTCAAAAATAGAGGCTCTACATCCACTGTTACAGGAACAAAACCAAACTGCCAATCGAGTGAAAGGCTGATATTTTAAAGAACTTTTCCTCTCTGGATTCTTTTGTTTTATTTTATCAGTGTGGTGGGTTGACCATGACATTTCAGGGCTGCATACATGTCCTGCTACCACCAGGGATAGCCTTTAACAATAAAAAAGAGAATTAAATGAAGCTTATGCCAAAGTTTAGTAAGAACAATCTGTATGATAAATTGTAACGGACTGATTCTTATATAGCGCTTTTCTACTCTCCCGGAGCAGTCCAAGCACTTAACTCATCTGCCTGCTTTCCCAGGTGTTTAGCTCCTTCTCTATTCTTTACATCATTTCCACTTTACCACACTGTAAAACTCAATGCCAACATCAGCACTGTAGTAAAATCATTTTTATGCTCATCTTCTTCAAGCCAATTAGTCTCCACTCGGCATAGTTTAAATTGCACTGCTTACCTTTCATGCTCCCTTGCCTTCTGCCTTAATTTCTGGCACAGCTCCGATTTCATTCAGCTGTGATGGACCATCAGAGTCTAACAGCCAAACAGCTTACAAGGACATGAAATGCTGCACATATAAAGGCTAATTTACATCATGGAGCCCTGCTCTCAAAAACTGACATAGATGTAACTCTGTCTGTAAAGCTGGATTTAAGAAAGAAGTGCTTAAAGTTTTACCAACATGTTTAGTGGCATCTTCTGTTAATACGGAACATGACGTCATGTTGTTGGTTGGTTGCGGCTAATTGATTTACATTAGCTTATGTTAGCTAACCAGTGGTTGACCTTGCCATGCCCGTCCAAGGAATGTGGCACATCACGAACCAAAGCAACATCATGAATTGACTGAAAATCTCAACCATTTCTTTGGCCACCATGAGGTGGGGGATTTAGAGACTGGGGACCCAGCAACAATCAGGTACTTGTCCTGCAGACTGCTGAAGTACAATAAACACTCTGTAGGGTCAACTTATGGGAAGCACCTCATCCTGATGGTGTACTGGGATGAGTACAGCAAGACTGCACCATGGAAGCAGAGAGGTCTTCACAAGCATCTTTAACACATCTCTGTCACACTGCTCTGTTCCACCTGTTTAAAAATATCTTTAATATGCTATTACCCAAACAGACTGCATTAAATTAAATTAAATTAAATTAAATTAAATTAAATTAAATTAAATTAAATTAAATTAAATTAAATTAAATTAAATTAAATTAAATTAAATTAAACATTACCAAATCACAACCACAGTCACCTCAAGGCACTTTATAGTGTAAGGTAGACGAGCCAAGGTGTGACAACGGTTGTAGGTCACAATCAGCCAAGGTTTCGGTTGAGCTCATTGACCTCAGGAAATCACATGATGGGTGGGGTCAGGTTTCACAATGAGCTCAGCTGAAACCTTGGCTGATTCTGAACTACATTCGTTTTCACAACTTGGCTTGTGTGATTAGGCAGAGAATCATTAGGGGTCCATTGTCCCTCTTGGGGGGACACTCCCAAAGGGCTTAAATCTGGGACTCTCCACCATTTGACCTTAAAACTGAAGAAGCTTCTTGGATGAGAGGCGAAACATCTTCAAGCAACTTTAAGAAGTCCAGACGCTTTTTCTTTTTCCAAGCTTCTTAGACTACGATGACCTGGATGACTGAGAGACTTACAAGGTGCTGAATGGTTTTTTTTCTGAAATTAAAAGGCAACAAATAATAACAAAATGCCAGATAAGTTCATTTTTCCATTAGCTTAGCTTATCCAAATCTCTCACTTTACTTCTACAGGCGATCGTGGCTCAAGAGTTGGCAGTTCGTCTTGTTGCCGGTTCGAGCCCCGGCTCCGACAGTCTCGGTCGTTGTGTCCTTGGGCAAGACACTTCACCCGTTGCCTACTGGTGGTGGTCAGAGGGCCCGGTGGCGCCGGTGTCCGGCAGCCTCGTCTCTGTCAGTGCGCCCCAGGGCGGCTGTGGCTACAATGTAGCTTGTAGCATCACCAGTGTGTGAATGTAGTGTAAAGCGCTTTGGGGTCCTTAGGGACTAAGTAAAGCACTATACAAATACAGGTCATTACAGCAAATCCAACAGGAGTAACACAAGTGAGGACAAGAAGCCGCTGTAGCAAAGATGCAGATCATCATAACAGATGGCATCTCTCCCCATCTCTGCTGTTGTGGGCTTTTTACAGCAACTAGTTTTCTTGGAAACAGTAAAACCTTTTGTCATGTGAGTTTTCCATCTGTGAGTGCAAACACATCAAACTACATTTTTCATATTTTGCAAACTGCTCAAAATCCACTGAGCAGCTCACTTTTGTTTTAGCTCAAGAGCCTGTGCAATCTCAGAGATGTCCGCTGATCACTCTGCATTCCTTCACACATAACTGTTTCTGTAGAGAAAACGTAGTCTCCACCCTCTGGAAACATGGGACTGCAGAGCCTATAGAAGCAGTATAGAAACAATGTCAAAAATGTGTCGAAGTTTGACAATGAAAAGAAGTCCAGAACAACCACATTTCAGCCGGAGGTCATACGGACGACAACACTAGATGTTCAGTAAACGTCGATAATAAAGACGTCAATCTGACTGTCACGGTCTGTGTGGCAGACCGTGGGGATGTGAGGAATGAGGACCCAAAATGCAGGACTTGATGCTGAAGGCAGTGCGTTTATTTACAGGGGTGAAAATCCAAACAACAATAAATCCCCCGTGCGATCCCGACTCCCGTTCCGTGTTTTCTCCCTTATCCCGTGCTCCGTGCTCTGTCTCCGTTCCCTGTGTACTGTCCGTGTGCTGCCTCCTGGATGCCGCAATGCCTCCTAGGGAAACACGCATACAAAAGGTAGCCGTGAGTACAAAACCTAACG
Organism: Oreochromis niloticus; assembly: GCF_001858045.2. Classification (NCBI taxonomy): domain Eukaryota; kingdom Metazoa; phylum Chordata; class Actinopteri; order Cichliformes; family Cichlidae; genus Oreochromis; species Oreochromis niloticus. Next base: position 7,300,249 of record NC_031985.2, read on the forward strand.
GCAGACCTGCACTAACCTTGCACATAAACTTAAGACTGACGGGAAGTCACTCAATGATCCAGCGTCGAGGAGCTCTCAGCCACACTGTTTTGAAGCTCCTCTGACGAGGCTTGATCGGCGCCAGGTGTGTGTGGATTCCTGGGTGTGACCGGTCAGCTGGCAGGGCCACACCCACCAGGCCTAAAAGTGCCTGCCACGACGGCACCCTCACACACATGCACACACCCATAAACACCTGACAGTACACAAACACGGGGAACAGGACAGCAGACACAACCATAATAACAATAACGACAATAACCATAATAATAATAATAATAATAATAATGATAGTCCATCCTGCTCACGGACCCCCGAGTCCTCCAGAGCAGGGTCCGTGACACTGACGTCACTTTGCACTGTGGGAAAGTCAACTTCGACCTTTGAACATGGAGGCAAGGCAGAAAAAAATGAAGTGTTAAGTGTGGTTCAGCTGAAGTGCTTTGATAATGAAAGCAGAAACTGAAAATAAAAATGATGTGTGAATGTGTGGTTGTGTATGCGTGGTTTTGGCTTTTGTTCCTTTATCATCACAGTGTTTGCAGGTGTGACAGATGAGACGATATCACAAATAAAAAACATCTTTAAAGGATCAAACCAACAAATGATGCATGTCCTCATTAAAATCACAGTAAAGTGTGACAATAACATGACTCTCTCTAAACTCTCTAGAAGTTTAGAGAGAAGCAGCAAGGAAGAAAAGAGAGGAAGATCCAGTAATGGGGAGGTGCCATAGCTGGACTGGCCATTGGGCATACCGGGCATTTGCCCGGTGGGCCGATGGTGATTTTTCGTTTTTATGGGCCAATTGTTTTTTTTTTTTTGTTGTTGATGTTTTTCCGTAACGGTATAAACACTGAAAGGTGGTGGATTGACCAGATGCTGGGAGATGTGTAAAAATAACTCAGTTGTTTGGTGGTGGCTATTCCGGAGCTTCCACAGATTCAGTAACATTAGCAAGTGGTGGAGGCCAGCAGGTGCAACACGCTGGCAGGTGGATGAGGGGAAGGTGAGGCAGGAGGAGGAGAGACCCGAGGCGGCCGCCGGTGTTTGAGTGTCAGGTGAACTGAACTTCAGGTAAGAAGTTATGACCTGCAGTCTATCTGGGTCAGATATAAACCAAATTTAGGTGGAGTTTATTTTCGTTGTGCTGACTTTTTACAGTCAGTTACAATAACTCGTACTGCGTACTAGCTAGCATGACAGATTTTATATACAGCTGGGTGGGTGCTATGATGTTACTGATGTTGAACTTTATTTTATTCATAAGGTTAGTCAGTAGACAAAGGGCAGCCCTGGCCAGGGCTGCCCTTTGTCACCGGTTCTGTTCATAATTTTTATGGACAGGATTTCTAGGCACAGCCAAGTGGCGGAGGGCTTTCGCTTCGGTGGCCTCAGAATCTCATCTCTGCTTTTTGCGGATGATGTGGTTCTGTTGGCTTCATCAGGTGAAGGCCTCCAGCTCGCACTGGAACGGTTCGCAGCCGAGTGTGAAGCAGCGGGAATGAGGATCAGCACCTCCAAATCTGAGGCCATGGTTCTCAGCCGGAAAAGGGTGGAGTGCCCACTCCGGGTCGGGGATGAGTTCTTGCCCCAAGTGAAGGAGTTCAAGTATCTCGGGGTCTTGTTCGCGAGTGATGGGAGAAGGGAGCCGGAGATCGACAGACGGATTGGTGCTGCGGCTGCAGTGATGCGGACGCTGCACCGGTCCGTCGTGGTGAAGAGGGAGCTGAGTGTAAAAGCGAAGCTCTCAATTTACCGGTCGATCTACGTCCCTACCCTCACCTATGGCCACGAGCTGTGGGTAGTGACCGAAAGAACGAGATCGCGGATACAAGCGGCAGAAATGAGCTTCCTCCGAAGGGTGGCTGGCCTCTCCCTTAGAGATAGGGTGAGAAGTTCGGCCATCCGGGAGGGGCTCAGAGTAGAGCCGCTGCTCCTCCACATCGAAAGGAGCCAGTTGAGGTGGTTCGGGCATCTGATAAGGATGCCTCCTGGGCGCCTCCTGGGTGAGGTGTTCCGGGCATGTCCCACCGGGAGGAGGCCCCGGGGCAGACCCAGGACACGCTGGAGAGATTATATCTCTCGGCTGGCCTGGGAACGCCTTGGTGTTCCCCCGGATAAGCTGGAGGAGGTGGCTGGGGAGAGGGAGGTCTGGGCTTCTCTGCTTAGGCTGCTGCCCCCGCGACCCGGCCCCGGATAAAGCGGATGAAGATGGATGGATGGATGGATAGTCAGTAGAGTTGCCATCCTTCCCGTAAAAAACGGAATCGTCTGGTATTCAGAGAAAATATTACGCGTTTCGTATTGAGCTGAAAAGGAACACAGTTTGTCCCGGACTTCAGCTAGAATGAAAAAAGACACAAAGCTGGAGTTACTCTGTGTCGTTACACTGCAGCTGTCTCTTCTTCTCTCATTCTCTCCCCTCCCTCTCCTGTTTCTACTTCAATCACGAAACTGATCAATGATCAGCTGATCGGCTTTTCTCTCTTGTTTGTTTATCGCTCACTTTGCGCCAGAAAGAGGAAACCAGCGGAGGTCGCGCTAAACAACAGCAGCACGTTTAAGGTTGATCAGCTGTTGTTAGAATTTATTTAATATTAATTTCTAGTATCAGCTGATGTTTGCTGGAGCCACAGCTGTAAGAACTGCTGGTCATGATATCGGTTTGGATATGTGGTGAGAGGGAAACATGCAGATGAAACCAGGAGATGTCCTTACTGAATCATCAGAGCTGAACAGGTGATGGAGAAAGAGTTTTACCTTTTAGGTGACATTAATGAGTTGAAGGGAAGTTATGAACTGTTTCTGAGAGACAAATAACACCAGGATCCTTTTCTGTGTAGCTGACAGCTGGTAAACTGTGCAGGGGCGGGTCTAGCAAAGTTTTGCCTGGGGGCCAGGTAGGGCATTAACAGGGAAAGGGGGGCACAAAGAAATACTTTTCTTTCTTATTCTCATTTACAATGTCTTGCTTTTATTAAATAATTATCTGAATTTTACAACAAACGTTTTCATGTGATGTAAAATGTATAGAAATCCATTATTGTACATAGTAATTTTTTTCAGGGTCCCATCATAATTTCTTCAGAAATAAGTACTGTATATGATGCCAGTATTTTCCCACATTTTCTAAATTCTGTACCAGTACTGTGTGTAAAATGCCATCAAAAAGTCAATGAAGTTTTATTCTTTCTCACCTGTCTTTCTGTCTCCTTTCACTTTTTAAAGGTTGCCATGTTAGAAAAAAATATTTTGCCCTGCCATGCTGTTTATTGATGTGGTAAATAAATAGTTTATGAAAATATCACTAAATCTGTCATTTATTATTTTTAATATTCAGTAATGACCATGTCGCACCTCTAGTCTTCTCTGTCTTAATTTCAGGTTTCCACCATATGTTGTAGATAGTTCAGGAGGTTAACTCGACCAAGCAGTCTTTGGGTTTCGGCTAAGTACTGTTTAGAATACCAGAATAGGGAGGATGGTGTAGGTTTAAGTTTATTAGATTGATACATATATACCAACAAGACAGTGTACATCACTGTGACAACAGTGTTTGTTTTCATTCAAAGGCTTTATGGTTTTTCCTATAATACCTGGTGGGCTGGTCTCTAGTCAAAATGCCTGGGCCGATTTTTTGTCCCAATCCAGCCCTGGAGGTGGGGGTCTCCAAAAATGTAAAAGAACAGTAACAGCTTGGTCTGCTCTGTAAACTCAGTTTTAAAGTGACACATGAACCAATTCCCCACATGATCCAGTCTCTCTATTTTAATCTTGCAGCAGATTCCCCAAGGAGGAGGACTAGCATCCACAGTTCAAGATAAGTGGTCCCATATTCTCTGAAGCTTGAGAGAATATTTATCAGTCAGTCAGTGCAACATTTATGAAATAATTATAAACTTCAGCTAAACAAGCTCAGAACTTAACCATAACCAGAAATAAATACCCCTTATCCTTAGTGCTATTTTCTCAGCTGTGTTTGATTTTTAGTGCAAGATAAAAGCTTACATGACAATCAAATAATATTTATTAATCTGTAGTAATTTATAGACTATTACTGTGCTACTTATTTTGCATCTTGAGTTTTCACACAACAACAGGAAATACCCCTACAGAAATGAAGCTTTTTGAAAACCAAAGTCAGAGTGAATAGGTTGCTGCAGAGGCATCGCTGGCAAATTGTAACATAGTAGGTTACAAAAGGTTACAAAAGCACAGTGTGGTCACAGTGTGCAGGGGCACAAATCTCACATTTAACCACCACATTTCCTGAGGCTGAGGTTCAGTAGCGGTTTTAGATACGGGCGACACGGGCGGTTGCCCGGGGCGGCATCGTGGTGGGGGGCGGCATCACGGGTATCGGCAAAAAAAAAAAAAAAAAAAAATGCTCGTACTCATGCTGCCCCGACATCAGCCAGCGCATATCGGGAATGTCGTAGGCACCGATCGGGTTTCTATCGCCCATTTGCTGGGAGTAAGGGCGCCCTCCGTTTGCGAGGTCCGCCTGCTGCTTGCGGCACAGGGAGGAGAGGGCGGGGCGGCGGGGGATTCTCTGGCTGGCTGGAGCGGCATCTAATAACCAACTCGCAAAATAAAACAAAATAAAAACAAACCAACAAACACGAAAACACCAGCCTTATAATTTGCACCGATGTTTTTTCAAAATTCTATACGCGAAAAGTGAGCGCGAGAGCCCTCGGTGCGCCTGCTCGCTGCTGAAGTCAAAGTAAACTTTATTGTCATCTCCGCTACATACAGTCCAGTATATAGAGAGACGAGACGACGAGGCTCCAGTTACAGCAGTGCAAGTAAACGAACAATAAATATTTAAGAGTAAAAAAATAAATATACACCTTAGGACTCGGGGTAAAGGGATCAATAACAATTTAAAATGTATATTTTATATTTTGTTGATTTAAAGTCTCGCACACAACCCGTTTTTAAAGTTTAAAAAAAAGAGAAAAGAAGAGGAGGAGTGTAGCGACTTCCACAGTCGCTAGAGGCCGGGGATTGAGCCTGCCTATTTGCCTGATGCGCTGTCAACTTTACGCAATAATCCGAGAGGTGGAATTGCTTGCTTGTTTATTAAAGTGCTTGAAAAGTTTACAGAGCAATGTGATCGGCTCGCGATTCAAACTCTTAAAACATCACAGGCTCTAATGCAACAAATGGAAACTCGTTGTGCTGCGGTCAACAAAAACTACGGCTACCCAGCCCTGCTCTGTCAAAATCAAACCAGTAACCAACAATATATACAATCAAGGGCGTAGATTTGGTTTTGGCATTGGTGGGGACGGATGATTCAGCCACCGAAACCTGCCCTGTTTCTTTTTTTGTCCTTTTTGTCTTTGTTTCTTGATAAAAAAAAAAAAGGAGAAATATACTTGCCTACATATGCTATTCTACATGCTTTTAAACCATTTAAAATTACAATTCATAGTTTTATATGTGAATTATATAATGTTAAATTACTATTAAATAAATGACTGATTTTAGACTTTAGTTTACTTCAGCCATATTCCATATAAATCAGGTATCATACAAAAATTAAAAAAAGCGTCAAATACAGTCATGACAATAAAAGAATATGACTTTAAGGACTTAACAACATTACTTCAGTTATAGTACACCAACATCTCTTACACATTAGTACTAAGGGAACACTGAATGACCTGGTGGTTTTTGTCCATAAAACTACTCATCTAAGATTACCACAAAGTAAAAGATCTCTCAGCAAAATTATGCAACATTTTAGGCACTATTGCCCCGATCAACTCAGTGAGCTGGGATTTTTTATTCTAAACATGAACTACTGTTACAGCAACAGACATGGACTACTGGTGCCCCACACAACAACTCAATGTCCACTATGTGAAGGAGTCTATACTATACTGTCCTGGTGGACATGGCAACACTTTTTTTTATGGTTACATACAGTTTTAGACTGATGTGGGCCAAAGCCTAGCACATACCTGCCAACCTTGAGACCTCAGAATTAGGCTGCGTCCACCTGAGGACCCGGCCTTCGCGGTCTAAGTGGGCCGGGTCCTCCGAAAGCCGGTAGACCGGAAATGAGCGACTGTGAAATTGGGGGGTCTAGCCTTCATAATTACGTCACCTCTGCCGTCTGCTCCTTGCGGTCTAAATAAAATAAAATATAACCGGACGCTTGCGTAGATTCTTGACCATCTCACACTTCTGTTTAATCAGTTTTCTGTTCGACATTTATTCAGCTGTGTGAAAATCCCAGAGGAATAATACAGTTTTATTTAATCTAATCTAATCTAATAACTTTAATCTCAGCCAAACCGATTTACTCACGAACAAATAAAACACTGAAAAAGGCCAAACAATAACATGTTTAAGTTATTTGAAGTTTACACACCTACAATCTCGCCTGAAAATATGTAAAAAGTTTATTTCGCGACCCAGAAAGAGTAATGAGAGTAATATTAATACTAAGTAGCTGCAGTAGTAGTAGCTATTGTTGGAAACTGGAATTGGCTGGGCCAATCTAGGATATGGTTTTTCAATTTTGTTGTCCGGGTGGAAAATCGGGAAAAACTGGGGAGATTTTCGGGAGGGGCACTGAAATTCGGGTTTCTCCTGGAAAAATCGGGAGGGTTGGCATGTATGGCCTGGTATTGCCTGTAACGTTATTATGACGGACACATTTTATGAGTGAACTTGACTTTAAGTGACTTACAGGTTTCTTTGAGAAATACTTTCTTATATCCAGGTTCTTCCTTTTTGCTGCCATCCTCCTCTCCTCCTTGCAGCGCAGGATTGCCGCTGCTAAAACTAAACAGAGCTCCCTGAAAGGCTCAGCCAATCACATTGGCCATATTTGTCACATGAGGTAGGACTCCAGTAGAGAACGTAATTTAACTCTTTCTGCACCGCTGGGTGAATGAGACACTGACAGATCTTTTTTTTCTTTCTATCGGGTTTGTTTTTCTTAACTCGAAGAGATCAAATTATTGGTGGGGACAATTCAATAATCGCTGGATATTGGTGGGACATGTCCCCTCCGTCCATGCCAAATCGACGCCCTTGAATATAATATTAATTAGTCATTGTCAGTTGTTGATTTGTCCTGTTCTCATTGTATGACGAATTATGATGTCTGTTTAGTAGACGTTTGCATGCATACTCTCTCTCTCTTCATATGTGTGTGTGTGTGTGTGGGGGGGGGGGGGGGGGGGCACTGCTGAGGTTGTACACCTGTAAAGGCTGCTTGGGCATGATATGAATGCCCACTTCTTTCACAGCTGACATGCTGGGGCGATCGTGGCTCAAAAGTTGGGAGTTCGCCTTGTAATCGGAAGGTTGCCGGTTTGAGCCCCGGCTTGGACAGTCTCAGTCGTTGTGTCCTTGGGTAAGACACTTCACCCGTTGCCTACTGGTGATGGTCAGAGGGCCCGGTGGCGCCAGTGTCCGGCAGCCTCGCCTCTGTCAGTGCGCCCCAGGGTGGCTGTGGCTACAATGTAGCTTGCCATCACCAGTGTGTGAATGTGTGTGTGAATGGGTGGATGACTGGATGTGTAAAGCGCTTTGGGGTCCTTAGGGACTAGTAAAAGCGCTATACAAATACAGGCCATTTACCATGCAGCTAAGTCACAACTGATAGCCTGCTAAACAGTATCTGTAAAACATGGTGAAAATTTTATTTCTCTTTCTTCTCTTCTGCCAGGTTGCATCGCCAGGTAGGATCATATTTTGTTTCTATGTGTTTCTTGTGTCATTGATTGTTATTATTGATTATTTTAACATATCTAAAAATATTACATGCATCCCTTTAAAATTTAAAAAGAAATAGAGAAAAAAATCCCAAACGTCACTTTTTGGATCAATGTGAACAATGTTTTCATGTGAAATGTCTGTTTGCATCTCAGAATAAACTCACTAAACTGTTAAACCACTGAGGTCGAGTTTGACAGTAATCAGCTTGATTGTTTTCTTATTTATATTATTGTAGGGTCTTTAACTTACAGGACCTTACAACATAAAACATCTTGGAACAATTATTAATGTAATTTTGTGAAATAAAGGTGAACTGATATGAACTGAAAGTTAATTCCTAAGCTATATTTTGTCAAGGCGGAGTGAACGGATTCAGATACAGACTCGAGTTTGACTGAGAGGAAGTTCAAAAGTTTATTTACAACAGGCTCAGTGCCGAATATATACAGGGTGAAGGGGCAGAGGGTCCAGGGCTCCAGGGATGGGTTGGTGGTAAGGGGAATACACACACACACACACACACACACACACACACACACACACACACACACACACATAGGTGCAGGGAAAGCGATCCCAGGGCCCTTGGGGATGAGGATGGGTGGGGGTGGGCGCAAAGGGAATCCACACAATATCTGCTTCTAGCTTGCATGCTCACTCCTCTCCTGCCATTCATGCTGCTCAACACTTTACGCCACTGCTGCAACAGGCACTCCAAGCAGGTTCAAGGAAAGGTCTGGGAAATCTATACACGAGACAATAGGTCAGGAACACTAGCAAACAGAGACTCGAGAACAATGCCGGGAACACAAACTCAGATAGCTTAAAGGTCCAGTGACGAGAGGCTCAGAGCCACCACCTTAAGTAGTGGCTGTAAACCTGGTCAGTGAGCATCAGCTGGAGGTAATCAGGCCAGGTGTGTGGGCCAAAGGTGGGAGCCCAAATTAACCCCACAGAGACAACAAAAACAAACAAAGCAATATGTGGCCTGGAGTGAGTCGCCAAGAGAGGCACAGGGACTGTGACACACAACCCACAGATGGACATTTCTGCGTTTGTCAGTTCAACAGTGCTTTACAGGTATTTTCAATCATAATTTCCCCTGCGGTTTCTGGCTCCTGCCCCAGACTCAGCAACTCTGTCACTCCCGTTGTGTCTCCCCCCCTCCTTCTCGCTGCAAGACATAAGAAAAGTCTCTCCTTATCAAGTCAGTTCTGTGCACCTGTTCCTTCTCGCCTCCGTGCAGCCCTGTGATCTCACTGCGTCACCTCCGCAGCAGGCCAAAGACCACGCCCCCACCACAGGAACCATAACATATTTTCAGTACTTTGGGGCAGTAGAAAAGCACTATATATCACAGTGGTAATATATTCAGAATATGCAATATTAAAATTGTTTATATTGTATGAAGTTATATTATATTGTATATAAAAGTTCAAAATTGCAAATGACAGGCCAAGGATAATCACAGTTAAACAATTAGTCAGTGATTCAGTAGCCTGATGGCCTGAAGATTAAAATTGTTTTTTAGTCTGGTTGTCATAGCTTTCACACTCCTGTCTGAGAGTGTGAGGAGCGTGAACAGTGTGTGGTGTGGGCAGTACTTGATAATGTTGTGTGCCCTATTAAGTATTAATTAATATGAATTATTAATTTATTGTAAGAAGAATGTAACTTAACCTCTTTGCTCTACAGTGATTCACAGCTTAACTCTTCTCTTCACTGGATTTTTGGGAGAAGAAAAATGGTTTGCGTGTGATCTGCGACTGATCCCTTATTCCTTATTTCATCCTCCGTAATGTGAAACCCAAGCTGATAGGCTTTTTTCTCCAAAAGGTTCATCAATCTTTTGTTAACCATTTTTTCCAAAAACTTTCAAACATTAGAAGTGGGTGCAGTGAGCCTATAGTTACCCAGCTTGTTGGGATCTTTTCCTGACGTTGTGATGTCAAAATCCATCCACCTTTTTTGTTTTTATAAAACTATCAGAGATCAGAAACTTATCTAAGTCCTCTTGATTTAAATCTTTTATCATAATAAAGCATATTCAGTCTTTACCCTTTTAACTTCTTCTTTTAGAAGAAGCCCTCTTTAGTTCTTCAGCAGTAACAGGAGCATCTTTCATCACTACTTTCTCCTCACAGCCTGCTTTTGTTTTGTTTTCGCTGCCTCCCTTCCCTTCATCAGTTAAACTATTGGAACAATCCACAGCAGCAAAAGAATGTCGTTCTCTCCTTACGCCACATCCTCCCCACTACTGAAAACAGGATCCATTCAACACGTACCAGACTTCCTCCTTCCCTTTCCTGAAAGGAAAAGGGAAGGATGCCAAGCTTTCTGTTGGCATGCTGAATTATTTTCCTGTTAAACCTTTCTGTGACAATAATGTTGCTAAAATCAAAGTTATTTAGCACTTTCTTATTAATCTTTCCCCAGTTTGGTTTATCAAAAATTAGCTTTCCTGCTGAACCTCTCAGGCCTGAGACGTTATGTTCTTGTATATTGTGTAATCATCACTGACTGTTGTCCTTTTTTATGAACATACCAGTCACACAGAGGTGCCAGGAAGCTGGACACAAACATAAGATCCAGGGTTGATTCTTTGCTGGTATTTATATCTGTTAATCAGTTACATTTAATCAACTCTTCCAGCACCTGGGCTTTGAAATCGCTTTTGCACTTCCCCTTAATGTGATTTGTGCACTGAAGTCTCCACACCACAGAGAGCTCCTTTTGTTTACACCTATTTCCTCAAACCAATTGGGCTCTAGTTTTATGCACAGATTAAGACTCTTTCCTGCACATACTTTCATAACTACTAACTCCAGTTAAGATCCAGTGCCTATTACCCTAAAACAGACGCCCCCTTTAAAAAAGCTGACACAACCTTCCTTGTCCTGCCTCATACTGACTGCCTCATCCCCATTTTTATTGAAAAGAAGGTTTAAGCCATGACTCCTGGATTCAAAATGAGAAACAAGACCTCCATGAATCCTGGAGGTCCTATTCTGACTGTAAATGAACTCCTTTTAAATCTGGACCATTGACAATCAAGCTTCTAACAATCTACTGAAATTTAACAATATTGTTATTAGTATCACTCACTCTTTGTCTTTCAGCAACCTTGCAACCTCTTACATAATACCCACAGCCTTTTCCTTCTTCATAATTGGATACGTCCTTCTGTCCACTCATCTGAGAGAGACTCATATGTAGCCCCCAAACCTGAGGGCAGAAATCCTGATGACAGCTGTGTGTCCATCTGAGCAGAAGAAGGAGGAAGGCCCTAGATGGAGGACTCACGGCCAAAAGGCGAGAGTCCCAGAGAACAGGACACAATGGGTATCTGATCCTGCCAGAGGCCAGCCACCCCAGCATGAGCTGAGAACAGGTCACTAGCGCCTGAGAACCACTTGACACCCAGCAGAACCCACCCATGCTAAAGTGCCCGAGCCACCCTAAACCACCACTCCCAAAGGAGCAGGTCAACAACCAGTGCCAGTACATCCAGCCATACACTCTGGAATCAACAAGTACCCACATCCTGGGGAGGAGCAGCCATGTCCAGCAAGAAGTGGTAGGGAGGGGCAACTTCCACCTTATGACCAGTCACACATTTCACCCATACCCACCCACTAACAACACATAGACACGCATGAACAAAGGTTGACCTTCATTCTACTTCTTTCTTTCTCTTTCACTAGCTTTCCAGTGTTTGCCTCCTCTCACCACCTGCTGCCACTCATTTCCCTCTCTACTATTCCAAAATACCTCTTCCTCACTCAACTCCATATTGTTCTAGGTATCATCATTCACTTCGTTGCCCTGAACTGGTAGTCAAAGAAAAGTATCATTACAATATTGCTGCCGGACCAATGCAGGCTGTTGGGCAACACTGCAACACTGAGCTCCTTGCTCTGCCTAATAGCTGCCAGGTCCACGGTGTGTTATCCAAAGTCAAAATCCGTTATTCTGTTCAGTTTGGTTCAAAACAGCATAACAGTCCTCATCTTTCATGAGACACATTTTTTTTTTTTACAACAAAGGCTTTTTGTATAAGACCCAAAGGCTTAAAATGCCTTTGTAACACTTTCCAGATTTTGTTTCCCAGCTGTTTTTTTAGATCAAGACATGATGTTTCTTTTTGAGATCTTTTAGTCTGCTTCACTTTTTCCGACAGGTTGTATTTAAATGATTTCTTGATTCAACTGGTCTGAAAGTGAAACTGAACGTATTTTTCCCAAAAATTGGCTGATAAGAGCTAATTCATGATTTAACAAGGGGGGCAATTAGTTTTTCAGACAGGGCAGGGTGGGTTTGGATAGATTTTGTACCCTTAATAAATGAAATCATCTGTAAAAACTGCATTTTGAATTTACTTGGGTTACTAAACGTTATTAAACATTGTTAGAAACGTAAATGTGACAAATATGCAAAAACTAAGAAATCAGGAAGGCAACAAATATTTGCCAAGGTACTGTATGTCTAAGTAACCAATTCATGAAAAAAGACCAACCTACTAAACCTATTTTACCTACATTGCAAAAACAGCTATACTTGAAACAAGCCAAATATTCTTGAATCTGACTAAATTTTCTTGTTTTGAGAAAAAAATCTGCCAATGGGGTAAACAAAAGTTGCTTGACTAGAATTCTTAAAACTAGCAAATTAATCTAACTGCTGTATGCCTTTTAGCTAGCTGCAATTTTTTAAGCGTTCATTTTTTATTTATTTTTTCGTTTTTATCAACACCACACACCACAAGACTAGACAGGATTAACAGACACTAAACATATAAACCTAACTGAACAAGCAAGTCTTTTAGCAAAAACTAGCACAAGGTAAATTTAAGTGATACATACATTCATATATATATATATGAATGAATATATAGCAGCTGGATATATATATATATATATATATATATATATACATATATATATATGTATATATATATATATATATATATATATATATATATATATATATATATATATATATATATATATATATATATTTATATATCCAGCTGCTTATGGGGATGGATAAGCAGCTAAGCAGCTGGATAGCGTAGTGGTTAGACTACACGCCTTTGGAGCAGAAGATCGCAAGTTCGATTCCTGCCTGGGGCGTCTGTATCCAGTAAGGGTCCTAAGGCTAGACCCCCTATGCTAAAGTGAGCCTACCGCAGACATGAGCGAGACAGATATATATGAAGGCATGCCGGCTCGGACGTCGCCCGGATCAACAAGGTCCGCGTCAGGTGTTGAGGAACCAGGGCACCCTGACGACAAGTGGGCTACTGGAACAAGAAGGCATCGGTGGGCAAGAGATGAAAACAGGGCGTTGTTGGAATGCTACTACGCAAGTAACCCTGGCGGAAGGGTTACATGAATAGGATGAGGGACCTATGGATTCTTCGATACCCAACATCCACAATGACGGCGAAACAACTAGTAGCTCAGTGTTCCAACATTCGAAAGAAGGGACTGCTCTCACAGCTAGAGATTGACGAGGTACAACATAAATGCTACGGCAAGGAGGAGTCAGGACGCCAGGTCAGGGGGGAGATATCATCACCCCCACCCGAGATTGGGTACATAGCCCCAAGTGCGATAGGAGAAGGATCGTTGAGTGCGAGAGGAACTGACCTGAAAGATAGGATCATGGCCAAGCTTGAAACCTGGACCCCCCACTAACAAGCTGATCTACACTACGGCAGCAGTGATCAGTGAGATGCTTGGCTACAAGTTGAACAGCCACAAGGGGCAGTACCCTCCATGGAGAAGGAGGCTAGAGGGCAAGATCAAAGTAGCACGAAGGGAGGTTAGCCAACTAACGGAGTTGCAGAAAGGCGCGACAAAGAAGGTGCATAAGAAATACAGCAAGCTGTCCATACCTGAGGCCTTGGAAACTGCCAAGCAAAGACTCACAGCCTTGGCCAGCCGCTTGAGGAGGTACACCAGAGAGATAGAAGGCAGGAGAATAAACCAACAGAACCAGCAAAGGTGTACTCTCAGTGGCAAGGGAACAATAACAGAACAGCACCACCAAGGCTGAAGACGGAGCAATACTGGAAGAGCATATGGCTAGTGGATCTGAGGGCAGACCATAGCGACCTCCCTGAACAGGGTCCAGTAACCATCACAGTGGCAGATATCCAAGAAAGGGTCTCCAGTATGAAGAGTTGGACAGCACCAGGGCCCGACATGGTTCACGCCTACTGGCTGAAGAAGCTGACTGCACTCCACGAGCGTCTGGCAGCACAAATGAACCAGCTGTTAGTTAACGAGAGACACCCGGAATGGCTAACCGAAGGTCGGACGGTCCTGATCCCCAAGGACCCCAAGAAGGGACCAGTCCCATCCAACTACCGACCAATAACCTGCCTCAGTACTACATGGAAGCTCCTGTCAGGCATCATATCGGCTAAGATGAACAGGCACATGGGTCAATACATGAGCGGGGCACAGAAAGGGATTGGCAAGAATACCAGAGGCGCAAAACACCAGCTACTGGTAGACAGAACAGTCAGCCGAGACTGCAAGACCAGACTGACCAACCTGTGCACTGCCTGGATTGATTACAAGAAGGCCTATGACTCAATGCCCCACAGCTGGATACTGGAATGCCTAGAACTGTACAAGATCAACAGGACCCTAAGAGCCTTCATCAGGAACTCAATGGGAATGTGGCACACAACACTAGAGGCCAACTCCAAGCCCATAGCACAAGTCACCATCAAGTGCGGGATCTACCAAGGAGATGCTCTGTCCCCACTGCTGTTCTGCATAGGCCTGAACCCCCTCAGTGAGATCATTAACAAGACTGGCTACGGATACCGACTACGGAACGGAGCGGTTGTCAGCCACCTCCTGTACATGGATGACATCAAGCTGTATGCCAAGAGTGAACGAGACATCGATTCACTGATACACACTACCAGGCTATACAGCAATGACATTGGAATGTCATTCGGGCTGGAGAAGTGTAGTCGGATGGTAACAAAGAGAGGGAAGGTAGTCAGAACTGAGGGGATTGAACTACCAGAAGGCAACATTGCAGACATAGAGGACAGTTACAAGTACCTGGGAATCCCGCAAGCGAATGGGAACGATGAAGAGGCCGCTAGGAAAGCTGCAACCACCAAGTACCTGCAGAGGGTCAGGCAAGTCCTGAGGAGTCAGCTGAACGGTAAGAACAAGATCCGGGCCATCAACACCTACGCCCTGCCCGTGATCAGGTACCCTGCTGGGGTAATAGGCTGGCCAAAGGAGGAGATAGAAGCCACTGACATCAAGACAAGAAAGCTCCTTACCATGCATGGAGGGTTTCACCCCAAGTCTAGCACCCTGAGGTTGTACGCTAAGCGGAAGGAAGGGGGCCGGGGACTGGTGAGTGTCAGCACCACAGTCCAGGATGAGACAAGAAACATCCACGAATACATCACGAAGATGGCCCCAACTGACAGCGTGCTCAGCGAATACCTCAGGCAGCAGAAACCCAAGAAAGAGGAGGAAGGCGAGGAACCATCATGGAAGGACAGGCCCCTGCACGGTATGTACCACCGGCAGATAGAGGAGGTGGCTGATATACAGAAATCCTACCAGTGGCTGGACAAAGCTGGACTGAAAGACAGCACAGAGGCACTAATCATGGCAGCACAAGAACAAGCTCTGAGTACAAGATCCATAGAGGCTGGGGTCTATCACACCAGGCAAGACCCCAGGTGCAGGCTGTGTAAAGATGCCCCAGAGACAATCCAGCACATAACAGCAGGGTGCAAGATGCTAGCAGGCAAGGCATACATGGAACGCCATAACCAAGTGGCCGGCATAGTGTACAGGAACATCTGTGCCGAGTATAACCTGGAAGTCCCAAGGTCAAAATGGGAGATGCCCCCAAGGGTGATGGAGAATGACCGAGCTAAGATCCTGTGGGACTTCCAGATGCAGACGGACAAAATGGTGGTGGCTAACCAACCGGACATAGTGGTGGTAGACAAACAGAAGAAGACGGCTGTAGTGATCGATGTAGCGGTTCCGAATGACAGCAATATCAGGAAGAAGGAACACGAGAAATGTCTGTTTGCATCTCAGAATAAACTCACTAAACTGTTAAACCACTGAGGTCAAGTTTGACAGTAATCAGCTTGATTGTTTTCTTATTTATATTATTGTAGGGTCTTTAACTTACAGGACCTTACAACATAAAACATCTTGGAACAATTATTAATGTAATTTTGTGAAATAAAGGTGAACTGATATGAACTGAAAGTTAATTCCTAAGCTATATTTTGTCAAGGCGGAGTGAACGGATTCAGATACAGACTCGAGTTTGACTGAGAGGAAGTTCAAAAGTTTATTTACAACAGGCTCAGTGCCGAATATATACAGGGTGAAGGGGCAGAGGGTCCAGGGCTCCAGGGATGGGTTGGTGGTAAGGGGAATACACACACACACACACACACACACACACATAGGTGCAGGGAAAGCGATCCCAGGGCCCTTGGGGATGAGGATGGGTGGGGGTGGGCGCAAAGGGAATCCACACAATATCTGCTTCTAGCTTGCATGCTCACTCCTCTCCTGCCATTCATGCTGCTCAACACTTTACGCCACTGCTGCAACAGGCACTCCAAGCAGGTTCAAGGAAAGGTCTGGGAAATCTATACACGAGACAATAGGTCAGGAACACTAGCAAACAGAGACTCGAGAACAATGCCGGGAACACAAACTCAGATAGCTTAAAGGTCCAGTGACGAGAAGCTCAGAGCCACCACCTTAAGTAGTGGCTGTAAACCTGGTCAGTGAGCATCAGCTGGAGGTAATCAGGCCAGGTGTGTGGGCCAAAGGTGGGAGCCCAAATTAACCCCACAGAGACAACAAAAATAAACAAAGCAATATGTGGCCTGGAGTGAGTCGCCAAGAGAGGCACAGGGACTGTGACACACAACCCACAGATGGACATTTCTGCGTTTGTCAGTTCAACAGTGCTTTACAGGTATTTTCAATCATAATTTCCCCTGCGGTTTCTGGCTCCTGCCCCAGACTCAGCAACTCTGTCACTCCCGTTGTGTCTCCCCCCTCCTTCTCGCTGCAAGACATAAGAAAAGTCTCTCCTTATCAAGTCAGTTCTGTGCACCTGTTCCTTCTCGCCTCCGTGCAGCCCTGTGATCTCACTGCGTCACCTCCGCAGCAGGCCAAAGACCACGCCCCCGCCACAGGAACCATAACATATTTTCAGTACTTTGGGGCAGTAGAAAAGCACTATATATCACAGTGGTAATATATTCAGAATATGCAATATTAAAATTGTTTATATTGTATGAAGTTATATTATATTGTATATAAAAGTTCAAAATTGCAAATGACAGGCCAAGGATAATCACAGTTAAACAATTAGTCAGTGATTCAGTAGCCTGATGGCCTGAAGATTAAAATTGTTTTTTAGTCTGGTTGTCATAGCTTTCACACTCCTGTCTGAGAGTGTGAGGAGCGTGAACAGTGTGTGGTGTGGGCAGTACTTGCTAATGTTGTGTGCCCTATTAAGTATTAATTAATATGAATTATTAATTTATTGTAAGAAGAATGTAACTTAACCTCTTTGCTCTACAGTGATTCACAGCTTAACTCTTCTCTTCACTGGATTTTTGGGAGAAGAAAAATGGTTTGCGTGTGATCTGCGACTGATCCCTTATTCCTTATTTCATCCTCCGTAATGTGAAACCCAAGCTGATAGGCTTTTTTCTCCAAAAAGTTCATCAATCTTTTGTTAACCATTTTTTCCAAAAACTTTCAAACATTAGAAGTGGGTGCAGTGAGCCTATAGTTACCCAGCTTGTTGGGATCTTTTCCTGACGTTGTGATGTCAAAATCCATCCACCTTTTTTGTTTTTATAAAACTATCAGAGATCAGAAACTTATCTAAGTCCTCTTGATTTAAATCTTTTATCATAATAAAGCATATTCAGTCTTTACCCTTTTAACTTCTTCTTTTAGAAGAAGCCCTCTTTAGTTCTTCAGCAGTAACAGGAGCATCTTTCATCACTACTTTCTCCTCACAGCCTGCTTTTGTTTTGTTTTCGCTGCCTCCCTTCCCTTCATCAGTTAAACTATTGGAACAATCCACAGCAGCAAAAGAATGTCGTTCTCTCCTTACGCCACATCCTCCCCACTACTGAAAACAGGATCCATTCAACACGTACCAGACTTCCTCCTTCCCTTTCCTGAAAGGAAAAGGGAAGGATGCCAAGCTTTCTGTTGGCATGCTGAATTATTTTCCTGTTAAACCTTTCTGTGACAATAATGTTGCTAAAATCAAAGTTATTTAGCACTTTCTTATTAATCTTTCCCCAGTTTGGTTTATCAAAAATTAGCTTTCCTGCTGAACCTCTCAGGCCTGAGACGTTATGTTCTTGTATATTGTGTAATCATCACTGACTGTTGTCCTTTTTTATGAACATACCAGTCACACAGAGGTGCCAGGAAGCTGGACACAAACATAAGATCCAGGGTTGATTCTTTGCTGGTATTTATATCTGTTAATCAGTTACATTTAATCAACTCTTCCAGCACCTGGGCTTTGAAATCGCTTTTGCACTTCCCCTTAATGTGATTTGTGCACTGAAGTCTCCACACCACAGAGAGCTCCTTTTGTTTACACCTATTTCCTCAAACCAATTGGGCTCTAGTTTTATGCACAGATTAAGACTCTTTCCTGCACATACTTTCATAACTACTAACTCCAGTTAAGATCCAGTGCCTATTACCCTAAAACAGACGCCCCCTTTAAAAAAGCTGACACAACCTTCCTTGTCCTGCCTCATACTGACTGCCTCATCCCCATTTTTATTGAAAAGAAGGTTTAAGCCATGACTCCTGGATTCAAAATGAGAAACAAGACCTCCATGAATCCTGGAGGTCCTATTCTGACTGTAAATGAACTCCTTTTAAATCTGGACCATTGACAATCAAGCTTCTAACAATCTACTGAAATTTAACAATATTGTTATTAGTATCACTCACTCTTTGTCTTTCAGCAACCTTGCAACCTCTTACATAATACCCACAGCCTTTTCCTTCTTCATAATTGGATACGTCCTTCTGTCCACTCATCTGAGAGAGACTCATATGTAGCCCCCAAACCTGAGGGCAGAAATCCTGATGACAGCTGTGTGTCCATCTGAGCAGAAGAAGGAGGAAGGCCCTAGATGGAGGACTCACGGCCAAAAGGCGAGAGTCCCAGAGAACAGGACACAATGGGTATCTGATCCTGCCAGAGGCCAGCCACCCCAGCATGAGCTGAGAACAGGTCACTAGCGCCTGAGAACCACTTGACACCCAGCAGAACCCACCCATGCTAAAGTGCCCGAGCCACCCTAAACCACCACTCCCAAAGGAGCAGGTCAACAACCAGTGCCAGTACATCCAGCCATACACTCTGGAATCAACAAGTACCCACATCCTGGGAGGAGCAGCCATGTCCAGCAAGAAGTGGTAGGGAGGGGCAACTTCCACCTTATGACCAGTCACACATTTCACCCATACCCACCCACTAACAACACATAGACACGCATGAACAAAGGTTGACCTTCATTCTACTTCTTTCTTTCTCTTTCACTAGCTTTCCAGTGTTTGCCTCCTCTCACCACCTGCTGCCACTCATTTCCCTCTCTACTATTCCAAAATACCTCTTCCTCACTCAACTCCATATTGTTCTAGGTATCATCATTCACTTCGTTGCCCTGAACTGGTAGTCAAAGAAAGTATCATTACAATATTGCTGCCGGACCAATGCAGGCTGTTGGGCAACACTGCAACACTGAGCTCCTTGCTCTGCCTAATAGCTGCCAGGTCCACGGTGTGTTATCCAAAGTCAAAATCCGTTATTCTGTTCAGTTTGGTTCAAAACAGCATAACAGTCCTCATCTTTCATGAGACACATTTTTTTTTTTTACAACAAAGGCTTTTTGTATAAGACCCAAAGGCTTAAAATGCCTTTGTAACACTTTCCAGATTTTGTTTCCCAGCTGTTTTTTTAGATCAAGACATGATGTTTCTTTTTGAGATCTTTTAGTCTGCTTCACTTTTTCCGACAGGTTGTATTTAAATGATTTCTTGATTCAACTGGTCTGAAAGTGAAACTGAACGTATTTTTCCCAAAAATTGGCTGATAAGAGCTAATTCATGATTTAACAAGGGGGGCAATTAGTTTTTCAGACAGGGCAGGGTGGGTTTGGATAGATTTTGTACCCTTAATAAATGAAATCATCTGTAAAAACTGCATTTTGAATTTACTTGGGTTACTAAACGTTATTAAACATTGTTAGAAACGTAAATGTGACAAATATGCAAAAAACTAAGAAATCAGGAAGGCAACAAATATTTTGCCAAGGTACTGTATGTCTAAGTAACCAATTCATGAAAAAAGACCAACCTACTAAACCTATTTTACCTACATTGCAAAAACAGCTATACTTGAAACAAGCCAAATATTCTTGAATCTGACTAAATTTTCTTGTTTTGAGAAAAAAATCTGCCAATGGGGTAAACAAAAGTTGCTTGACTAGAATTCTTAAAACTAGCAAATTAATCTAACTGCTGTATGCCTTTTAGCTAGCTGCAATTTTTTAAGCGTTCATTTTTTATTTATTTTTTTCGTTTTTATCAACACCACACACCACAAGACTAGACAGGATTAACAGACACTAAACATATAAACCTAACTGAACAAGCAAGTCTTTTAGCAAAAACTAGCACAAGGTAAATTTAAGTGATACATACATTCATATATATATATATATATATATATATATATATATATATATATATATATATATATATATATATTTATATATCCAGCTGCTTATGGGGATGGATAAGCAGCTAAGCAGCTGGATAGCGTAGTGGTTAGACTACACGCCTTTGGAGCAGAAGATCGCAAGTTCGATTCCTGCCTGGGGCGTCTGTATCCAGTAAGGGTCCTAAGGCTAGACCCCTATGCTAAAGTGAGCCTACCGCAGACATGAGCGAGACAGATATATATGAAGGCATGCCGGCTCGGACGTCGCCCGGATCAACAAGGTCCGCGTCAGGTGTTGAGGAACCAGGGCACCCTGACGACAAGTGGGCTACTGGAACAAGAAGGCATCGGTGGGCAAGAGATGAAAACAGGGCGTTGTTGGAATGCTACTACGCAAGTAACCCTGGCGGAAGGGGTTACATGAATAGGATGAGGGACCTATGGATTCTTCGATACCCAACATCCACAATGACGGCGAAACAACTAGTAGCTCAGTGTTCCAACATTCGAAAGAAGGGACTGCTCTCACAGCTAGAGATTGACGAGGTACAACATAAATGCTACGGCAAGGAGGAGTCAGGACGCCAGGTCAGGGGGAGATATCATCACCCCCACCCGAGATTGGGTACATAGCCCCAAGTGCGATAGGAGAAGGATCGTTGAGTGCGAGAGGAACTGACCTGAAAGATAGGATCATGGCCAAGCTTGAAACCTGGACCCCCACTAACAAGCTGATCTACACTACGGCAGCAGTGATCAGTGAGATGCTTGGCTACAAGTTGAACAGCCACAAGGGCAGTACCCTCCATGGAGAAGGAGGCTAGAGGGCAAGATCAAAGTAGCACGAAGGGAGGTTAGCCAACTAACGGAGTTGCAGAAAGGCGCGACAAAGAAGGTGCATAAGAAATACAGCAAGCTGTCCATACCTGAGGCCTTGGAAACTGCCAAGCAAAGACTCACAGCCTTGGCCAGCCGCTTGAGGAGGTACACCAGAGAGATAGAAGGCAGGAGAATAAACCAACAGAACCAGCAAAGGTGTACTCTCAGTGGCAAGGGAACAATAACAGAACAGCACCACCAAGGCTGAAGACGGAGCAATACTGGAAGAGCATATGGCAATGCTCAGTGGCTAGTGGATCTGAGGGCAGACCATAGCGACCTCCCTGAACAGGGTCCAGTAACCATCACAGTGGCAGATATCCAAGAAAGGGTCTCCAGTATGAAGAGTTGGACAGCACCAGGGCCCGACATGGTTCACGCCTACTGGCTGAAGAAGCTGACTGCACTCCACGAGCGTCTGGCAGCACAAATGAACCAGCTGTTAGTTAACGAGAGACACCCGGAATGGCTAACCGAAGGTCGGACGGTCCTGATCCCCAAGGACCCCAAGAAGGGACCAGTCCCATCCAACTACCGACCAATAACCTGCCTCAGTACTACATGGAAGCTCCTGTCAGGCATCATATCGGCTAAGATGAACAGGCACATGGGTCAATACATGAGCGGGGCACAGAAAGGGATTGGCAAGAATACCAGAGGCGCAAAACACCAGCTACTGGTAGACAGAACAGTCAGCCGAGACTGCAAGACCAGACTGACCAACCTGTGCACTGCCTGGATTGATTACAAGAAGGCCTATGACTCAATGCCCCACAGCTGGATACTGGAATGCCTAGAACTGTACAAGATCAACAGGACCCTAAGAGCCTTCATCAGGAACTCAATGGGAATGTGGCACACAACACTAGAGGCCAACTCCAAGCCCATAGCACAAGTCACCATCAAGTGCGGGATCTACCAAGGAGATGCTCTGTCCCCACTGCTGTTCTGCATAGGCCTGAACCCCCTCAGTGAGATCATTAACAAGACTGGCTACGGATACCGACTACGGAACGGAGCGGTTGTCAGCCACCTCCTGTACATGGATGACATCAAGCTGTATGCCAAGAGTGAACGAGACATCGATTCACTGATACACACTACCAGGCTATACAGCAATGACATTGGAATGTCATTCGGGCTGGAGAAGTGTAGTCGGATGGTAACAAAGAGAGGGAAGGTAGTCAGAACTGAGGGGATTGAACTACCAGAAGGCAACATTGCAGACATAGAGGACAGTTACAAGTACCTGGGAATCCCGCAAGCGAATGGGAACGATGAAGAGGCCGCTAGGAAAGCTGCAACCACCAAGTACCTGCAGAGGGTCAGGCAAGTCCTGAGGAGTCAGCTGAACGGTAAGAACAAGATCCGGGCCATCAACACCTACGCCCTGCCTGTGATCAGGTACCCTGCTGGGGTAATAGGCTGGCCAAAGGAGGAGATAGAAGCCACTGACATCAAGACAAGAAAGCTCCTTACCATGCATGGAGGGTTTCACCCCAAGTCTAGCACCCTGAGGTTGTACGCTAAGCGGAAGGAAGGGGGCCGGGGACTGGTGAGTGTCAGCACCACAGTCCAGGATGAGACAAGAAACATCCACGAATACATCACGAAGATGGCCCCAACTGACAGCGTGCTCAGCGAATACCTCAGGCAGCAGAAACCCAAGAAAGAGGAGGAAGGCGAGGAACCATCATGGAAGGACAGGCCCCTGCACGGTATGTACCACCGGCAGATAGAGGAGGTGGCTGATATACAGAAATCCTACCAGTGGCTGGACAAAGCTGGACTGAAAGACAGCACAGAGGCACTAATCATGGCAGCACAAGAACAAGCTCTGAGTACAAGATCCATAGAGGCTGGGGTCTATCACACCAGGCAAGACCCCAGGTGCAGGCTGTGTAAAGATGCCCCAGAGACAATCCAGCACATAACAGCAGGGTGCAAGATGCTAGCAGGCAAGGCATACATGGAACGCCATAACCAAGTGGCCGGCATAGTGTACAGGAACATCTGTGCCGAGTATAACCTGGAAGTCCCGAGGTCAAAATGGGAGATGCCCCCAAGGGTGATGGAGAATGACCGAGCTAAGATCCTGTGGGACTTCCAGATGCAGACGGACAAAATGGTGGTGGCTAACCAACCGGACATAGTGGTGGTAGACAAACAGAAGAAGACGGCTGTAGTGATCGATGTAGCGGTTCCGAATGACAGCAATATCAGGAAGAAGGAACACGAGAAGCTGGAGAAATACCAAGGGCTCAGAGAAGAGCTCGAGAGGATGTGGAGGGTGAAGGTAACGGTGGTCCCCGTGGTAATCGGAGCACTAGGTGCGGTGACTCCCAAGCTAGGCGAGTGGCTCTAGCAGATCCCGGTAACAACATCGGAGATCTCTGTCCAGAAGAGTGCAGTCCTGGGAACAGCTAAGATACTGCGCAGGACCCTCAAGGTCCCAGGCCTCTGGTAGAGGACCCGAGCTTGAAGGATAAACCGCCCGCAGGGGCGTGCTGGGTGTTTTTTTTTTTTTATATGTATATATATATATACATATATATATATATATATATGCTTTTATTTGATACATGCCATTGTGAAACATTGTGAAACATATATAGCATGGAGATCTAAGTCTCTGGCTTATTATCAAACACTGTCAATCCTGCTGTCAGTAGGTCACGACGTGAGAGGAGGGCAGTGAGGTCTGATACATCTGCTTGTCGTTGTGATGTGGCCGCTCCGAACGTGGTTGGACCAATGGGGAGGTGGAAGTTTGGGCTGCCACATGCGTAGAAAACTAGCGGGGTATCCATGTGCAGCTACTGTTGACATGTCCGGCCCTATGTTGTGGGTGTTGTCTAAGTCACATTTTTGTTCTCTACTGTGTTTTGCCTCATCTTCCATATTAGTGTTGTTGTGGAAGTGGGTATCTACATACTCTTGAGTGCAGCTAACAGCTATTGTGGCAGGAATGTCTGGTGGCTTCGCAGGCTCTGCTTGGTCCAGAACTGCAGCCTCTAGGACCCTTTCAGCTGCAAGCCTGCTTTGGCTGCTCCCTCCTGCTTCAAAGCATTTAGCGCTGCCTCCATCTGGGCCATTTCAACCTCCATGGCTATTTGGCATCTGGTGTACAGTGGTCCCTCGTTTATCGCGGTATTTACATTCTAAAAATAACCCACGATAGGTGAAATCCGTGAAGTATGTAGCCAACTTTATTTTTTACAATTATTATAGATTTTTTAAGGCTGTAAAACCCCTCACAATGCACTTTATAAACTTTTCTCAGACAGGCATGAACATTTTCACACTTTTCTCTCTTGTTTAAACACTTTCAAAGTTCAACCCTTCGTAGAAAAATAAGTCCAGTATGAAACCAAAGGCACTTGCGGGTGCCTTTGGTTTCATTCTATAATGTGTCATGTTCTGACAAAGGAATTAACTTTCAGTTTGCATTTTGAGTTTTGAGAAACTGAACCAGAAACATGGAAACTAAGAAAAAAGAAAACAGAAACATGTATTAACTATCTGGGGAGGAAACGAGACTGTAACGTTTTGGCTTCTTGTGCTTTCTTCTTTGGGATGTGTGTTTGTTGTTAGCTGTGCCTGTTTGTCTCTTCAAAGTAATTAGTGGGTGGAGCTGTGAAGGATGTAGCACAACTCCACAGGCTGGATTTATTCTTATTGCAACCAAATGATCTGACTCAAATCGTGAGCACAATAAAAACTAGAGAAAAGCAGTGCATCTCACAATGCACAGTACTGAGAGTTCATTGGAGTTTCTTTATTTCACCATATATACAGAGGATAGATGTATAATATATTTTATATTAATTTCTTATTCATGTCATGACAGTGGTGTGAAGCTGGCAGAGTTCGGGGACCCAAAATGCAGACTCTCATGCAAAACTAAACTCAAAACTCAGATTTATTGCTGGAATGCAAGAATACAAAACAAAAAAAAAAGGCAGTGGAAAACTAAACACACAGGTGGAACACACAGCTGGAGAATGAGGGAGATTGTGACAACAAACAGAGGGGAGATGCGGACATAAATACACTTAAGGGCTAACGACGGAACAAACCAGAGGTGGGAACACTGAACATAATCTAACTAATGAGACAGGGAAATGAAACAGAACATGCTGCACACAAGACAAGTGGCCTCTTGATACCAGGAGAGAACAATTCACATTAAATTACTGGGTGAACTTCCAAGGGCTTGGATGGGATCACCCCACATAGGAAACAATTAAACCTTGTTGGCACAAAGAGGTAAAGAAGTCAAAGAGTTTTAGATGGACAACAACCCGGAAAGGAATAGATATCCAAATAGATCAAATTAATATTATCCCATTAGTCCCATTACCAGTAGTACCAACATGGATACTTCCAAATGTAAAAGTAGACCATATGTTGTTCCACAGGAGAAATAAAAATAAGGAATTTATTTTAAATTCTCATAAATTCATTGTTCTTGTAACAGTGACAATAAAGATCTGTTCTGTTCTATTCTATTCATTATAGGGAAACATCAAACGAGGAAATGTAGTTGCAGTGGAATAAGTGAAACCACTGAACATGCTCTGTTGCATTGTCAAAATTATCAGGAAGAAAAAAGACAACTGATTCAAAACCTGGGGAAAAACAAGATTAAGCTAGATAAAAAGGATTTACGGCAAAGGTATTCCAGATGTGAAAGTTTTATGGCTTTATTTCAGTTTCTAATACAAACCCAATTGTATGACAGGATATGAGGACATATATCAGATGGTATTAATTAATTACTTTATTTTTTTTCCAATTGATTGGTATGAGCAAATTCTGGTCCACAATCCAAGACTGTGGTAATGCACCACAGTTGTTTGCCAACCGCCAAAAAATGAAAAAGGAGAAGAAGACAAGATACGCAACTATCAAAGTAAAACAGGAAATCAAATTAAATCACTTTTATTATCACATCACATGTGCTGCTACACTGGTACATAACATGTGAGTGAAATTCTTGTGTGCAAGGTTCACAAGCAACAGTGGTGTGCAAAAATATAAGAAACATAAGATACAAGCCAAATATAAGAACAGGAATGTGAGAATTATAAGAATAAATATATGTACAAATATGTATACCATACTTCTCACATATAATATTCTCACATATACATATATATATATTATATATATATATATAGACGTGTGTGTGCATGTATATACATATATATAAAATATACAGAGGTCAGTAGTATGAATATTGTGCAAAAGAAATGGCATATATGTACAATAGTGCATAAATGTCGAATTTCCAGTAAGTGAAAGTGAGGTGTCAGTGTTCAGCAGTCTGGTAGAATAAATGATAGAAAAAGCTGTCCCTCGGGCTGTGTCTCAATATGCGTACTTGTCTGTACTTGCGACTTGTGATACGTTATCATTTCGAAGTACTGTTCCAATTCAAAGTACGCATCAAGCCGAGTACGCTAAAAATTCTCGGATGTGGTCTCGCTCCTCCCGTTTTATCGAGCATGCATCAGTGGTGATTTGAATGGACTTGGTACAGTCAATTATCCCTGAATGCATTTCGTCCAAAACTCAAACGCGGCAATGGCGGAAGTGCGCGGCTAAAAACTTTTAAATATTACTCTTTCTGGGTCACAAAATAAACTTTTAAGATATTTTAAGGCGAGAATGTAGCTGTGTAAACTTCAAATATCTGCTTGATTTATCAAGACATCACATATTTGCAGAAGTGCTCTGACGTTTTCGGAGACGTCTGTTACCCACAAGCTGTCAACTGACCACGTAGTCAAGACTCAGTCATGTTTCAGTCATGTAGTGATTGTGCTTAACTGTATGAAGCTTATTCGACATTATGAAACAGATGATATGTAAAAGCGAATTTTGCCGAGTGCTGAAGATACTTTTTTAAATTATCTTTTTCTCTTAAAAAATCTACTACATCATGTGTAAATTTTTTCATGTCATCAGTCATTTCTATTGCAAATATTAATCACAGTTAAATTAAGAGGAAATGACAGTAAAAACTCCAGAACGGAGATGTCATCAAGCACACTGTCGTATATTATTAAGCTGTAGATTCCACCTCTTATCCATACTGCTACAGTCCACGGCGCACAGACTCGTGCATCCTGTAGGGAAGATAGATGATAGATCCTGTGCGCATACGTGTTGATAAATTCTCATTCTAACGTGAAGCGCCTCTGCTCCCAGGGAGCATGCGCACTAATGCTGCTTTCAATTCCGAGCTGTGAGAAAACACTGCACATAAAACCAGAGTTGTGAGGGCGTCTGTGAAAGTTGGTGCTGTAAACTCAGTACTGAAAGAAACTGTACAACTGCAAGAGATGCAAACCAAAGCTTTTAAATCTCATGTTTCACAACATAACTAGTATAACTTATTCCTCCTGCTACCCAATTTATACCCTCTACAATGCTTTAGTGCAGCTGGAGGACAAATCTGCAACTCTGAAAGTGGAAACTCTGCAAAACTGTCGTGCCAATTGTGCAAAAGTAAGATGTAAGATTTTGAACCTATCAAAGCATTTTACTCAGGCTTTCCAAATTTACTTTGTATCTTGCAAAACGTTTGCAATTAAAATGTGGACATTTCAAAACTTGTTTCTACAGTGACAAATCACGGCAAAACAATAATCGCTTACTTTGAAGGCAGAACTCAAACGCAGCAAAGTGGGTGGGAGAGGAGTGTGATTTTTCTACTCTTTCGTATTTTCAAGCCTCCATATTGTCATGGTTTCTTGGTCCGGCAGCTTTAAGGATAAAGAAAAGATGATGTTCTTTTTGTTTCCTCTCTTCTGCCATGGTTTATTTGCAAGTAAGAAAAATTAACTCTATCAGCATCCTCTTTTTTGTTTTTTTTTGTTTTTTAACGTATTCATTTACTAGAATAAAGAGGATATAAACGGGATACAGACAATGCAGTTATGCTTTGTGGCTTTAGAAGGGAAGTTTATTGGCACGGCTACTTTTCTTAGCCTTTTAAGCCCTAAGTGTCTTTCTGAGGGTCCTGCTCGAAAATGACATGCCCAGAATGAATAAGTGTAAGTGTTTCTCTGCAATTGCAAAATTACAAACATATCTTGATATCAAAATAAAGCTAACATCAGAGGTGTAAACATTACAGCAGATGTTAATGTGTCAATGTTACTGAGTCTAGAACATAGAAAAGGTAAGTCTTTTTTTTAATATTTTTGAAAAAATATCCACACACTCACATTCAATGGGCCCATTTTGCCCTGCTCTATGGTTAATTTAAATGGCTTCGGTCCCTTTAAACTTTTTTTTAACTAGAAACACAATCTTTTTCTAAATCTACCCCCCACCCCCCCAGTCGTTTTCAATATTTAACGTTAACTAAGTCATTGTTAATGGCTAAATGAATTATTTTTAATTAGTAACATATTTTAAAAGGATACGAGCCATACTTGGAAATTTGTGAGCTTTATGACTTGAATCTGGTGTGAGCATCCTGGTTATACCAACAGCCTCCAACAACCTGATACAAGCAGGTGTGTGTGTGTGTCTGTCTGTGTCTGTGTGTGTTTGTTTGTTTGTGTGTGTTGTTTTTAAGTGGAAAATATTTTATTTGCGTTAAGGGACACGAGTTGATAGACAAAAGCTTGTGAGTATTTCACAAACTGCCATGAAATTAGGCCATGAGATGCCAACCTGAGATTAACATTCTCTTTGGGAGACTATATAAACCATATCATACTGAATTAATCATAATTCTAGTAATGTTCATATATAGAAAGTACTTATCTGATAATATTGTAAATATTGTTCCACAGTGAAACACTCGCTGATGCACTCCGTCACTGGATCCTCTGGAGACCCAAACATCTCAGAGTTTGCAGGTGTTGTATTGGTTGATGGCACTGAGGCCGTTTACTGTGACAGCAGGAACAAGATACTGGAACCAAGACAGGACTGGATGAAAAAAATATTCAGCAATGACACTCAACACTTAGCATTGTACACGCAACAGTGTTTTGAAGATCAGCCAAGGATCTTCAGATTCTTGATTTCTACTTTAAAGCAGCTGTTACATCAAATAGAAGGTACAGTATTTTGTGTTAAACCTGATTAATCTAAATCTTAAGTTAAACTGACTATTAATTAAAACTGATGTAAAATCTTAATTTTAATCAGATTTCTTTCACTGATCCAGTTCATGGTCAGCTAATCCCAGCTGTTTTAGGTTAAGAGGCAGGGTACACCTTGGATAGGTCATAGGGTCAATAGAGAGACAGACAACTATTCACATCAACAGCCAAATTAGAATCACCAGTTAAGCTTACTCACATATACTTTTTGGACTGTGGCAAGAAGCCAGACTACTTGGAGAAACACATAAGCATGCAAGCACAGGAAGAATCTGCAAACTCCACACAGAAAGGGAACATCTGGGACCAGGTTGCAGCTGGCAATAGTAGTGTGATGTTTTGAGCAATGTTCTTTGTGGATGTGATTTTGACATGTACCACCTACCTAAGAATTGTTGCAGACCCTTTCATGGAAACAGTAATCCCTGATGGCTGTTGCCTCTTTTAGCATGATAATACACCCTGCTACAAAGCAAAAATGGTTCCGGAATGATTTAAATAGCAAAGCAACAAGTTTCAGATGTTGACTTGTCCTCCACATTCCTTGGACTTCAATCCAACCTAGGACAGAACTTGGTTACTACATGACTTTGTTCCATCAGGAACTGAATTTGAATAAGTTAAATTGAATTTGAATTGCTCTGGTTGAATCTGAATTGTAACTTGAATAAATGCTTTTTAAAACTGAATTTGAATTAGCCTCATTTGAAATTCAGTGTATTGGTTTGAAATTGATCGTCAATAAACTGAAATTGAATTTTGTATTTTATAAAAATTTTATATTTTATATTATGAAAATGAATTCATTTGTTCCATGTAATACATTTATTACCAACCTGAGACTTTATCCACTGGTCATTTGAAATGACGAATGACTTCTGAGGTGTTAATCCAGCTCCAGCTCAAGATGCTGTAGATTCCCGTCAGAAACACTTCGGTCTGCTGGTAAAATTTAGTTCTATTAATCTGCTCTCGATTACTGTGGAACCGGAACCGGATGTAAGTCTCAAGAAACAGAATTTTGGAACTGAAATTGAATGGTGAGAAGTGAAACTGAAATTATTTGAGAGCAACATTTTTAAAGGATAAAATACAGTTTCAAAACAAATGAATTAATTTTTAAAATATAAAATTCAATTTCAATTTAGTGATGATCATTTTCAAACCAATACATTGAATTTCAAATTAGGCTAATTCAAATTCAGTTTTAAAAAGCATTTATTCAAGTTACAATTCAGATTCAATCTGAGCAATTCAAATTCAAATTTAACGTATTCAAATTCAGTTCCTGATGGTACAAAGTTCTGCCCATACCACTGTGAGATATGCTGGACAAACAAGTCTAATTCATTCAGACCCCACTTCACAGCTTACAGGATTTAAAGTGTATGTTATAAACATCTGGGTCCAGATACCACAGCACACCATCTGGGCTCTAATGGCGTCCATAATTCGACGGTTCAGGTCTGTTTTGGCAGCAAAAGCAGAGTCCAGCACAATATTAGTAAGCGCTTTCCCAAGAAAGCGCTTACAGGACAGAATAATTGCAGATAGTGAGCAGGAGTTTAGTTCCTTTTAAGGTGAGTTGTGCCCAATAAAACAAACATAAGTTCCTAATAAAGGCCAAATGCAGGACAATTCTCAATCCCATACTCCTAATTATTAATAAAAAAAAAAAAACAACTTGAAAACTAACATGGTTTATAGCCTAGATATCTGTCAGATGATTCCTGGGATGAATCAGTTTCCTCCCTCATCTTTTTTGTAATCTTGAATTATCATACCAACTTTAATAATAAAAAGTCAGCAGATGATCTGACTTGAATCATGGGTATAGTGCTAACTTCAGATAATAGAAGTTGCTCATACAATGTAGAATATTATCATAGTTTATTGCTTACTCTGTTTTTTTCCACTGTCTTTTAGGTGTTCACATATTACAGAGAACAGGTGGATGTGAATGGAATGAAAACACTGGTGAAGTGACTGGTGTGTTACAGTATTGGTATAATGGAGAAGGCTTTCTTGAATTTGATCTTAAGACGCTGACATGGATCCCACTGAAACCAGAAGCTGCCATTATCAAACAGCAATGGGATACTGACACAGCTGTAATAAAAGAAGTTGAAAGCCTCCTCACTAAGTTTTGTCCAGAGTGGCTGAAGAGGTATTTGAACTATGGGAGCAGCTTCCTGCAGAGAACAGGTAACAGGAATCACATGACCTGATGCAGTTTCATGGATACAGACATATCTATTTTATATTGTATTGTTCTGATAATACAAACGGAAAATATTATAATGTTTAGTTTGATTTTGTATTTAACTCTTACTGCAGTAACTATACCTTAAATTTTTTGTTCTTTTTTTACCCTGAAATTTGCTCAGGTTAAATTTCCCTCATTCTTCCACACAGTCTTCAAATCCTGAAGATTTCTCGGTTGGATTCAAGTGATTGGCTGGGTCATTCTAGCAGCTTTATTCTCTTTCTCTGAAATCATTTGAGAGGTTCATTGGCTGTGTGTTTGGGATCATTGTCTTACTGAAACATCCACTTATATAGCCCCATCATTACTCACTGGAATATTCAGTAATTTAGAAATTCCTCTGTAACTGATGCCATGAGTGTCTTTTGCCAAAATAAGGTCGCAAAGGACTTGAGAGCTCATTGATTTTACCCATCGTGAGATGTTTCTTGTGTGACACTTTGATGATGACACACCTTTTTATAGGCCATCAGTTGGGACTGAACCAGCTGAAATTAATTTGCACTAAAGTTTAATCCTCCATGTATTAATGTTAGGCTCTGTTGTCCAAAATTAGTGAGGGATATGAGGGAATTTTGGGCCATGTCAAAATTGACCTGAACTACTTTGAAGGCATAGTGTATGAACAGTATTTTGAAGGCAACTCTAAACTCTTTCCCACCTTCCCTCTCCAGTTCTTCCCTCAGTGTCTCTCCTCCAGAAGACTTCGTCCTCTCCAGTCAGCTGTCATGCTACAGGTTTCTATCCTGACAGAGCCGCAATGTTCTGGAGGAAAGATGGAGAGGAGATCCATGAAGGTGTGGACCACAGAGAGATCCTCCCCAACAATGATGGGACCTTCCAGACAACTGTTAATCTGAATGTTTCATCAGTCAGACCAGAAGACTGGAAAAAATACGATTGTGTGTTTCAGCTCTCTGGTGTTGAGAACAACATCGTAACCAAATTGCATAAAACAGTGATCAGAACAAATTGGGATGAAAACAACAGGATGGGTGAGTGAAACACATTTAATTCTTTTTGTTTGTTTGTTTGTTTGCTGTCACTACATGTGGTGTTTGAATGTTTTGTCCACTTTTGTGTTTGAGCTCAGGGAAATCCCAAAGAGCATTTTTTTTTCATTGCCCTTAAGATTAATCCTATTTTAATTTCACATTCACTGTTTAGATCATGCAACCCTGACAGTAATCCTAGAATTTCAAAATTCCTCACAATCTTTTTAATCAATAATGTATGTTTAGCCTCACAACTGAGGAGCTGTTACTTAATGAATTTAGGTGGTGGTTTGGTGTGGGGACAAAAGGCACACATACAAATCTTACAAATCTCCTACACTAAACTTCTTTAGTTGACATTCATCCTGTTAAATTCTAAAGTGTTAGATTCATATTTTCTACCTGCACACTGCACACACGGTTTGTCCAGAGCCACTCCCACTCTCTTCTCTGTCAGCAGTCATTGCTACACTGGTGTAACTAGTGCCACAAGCATGCCACAGCTGTTGAGGATGCAGGTTTGATTTGGAGCTGTCCTAGATAACCTGCTAAATAGCTGCAGCATCATTCACTCCTGTAACCTTCTATTCATTGGCTTATGTAATGTGTTCTTCTGCATAGTCTTGATGTGAATTTTAACCTTTAATCCAATACCACTGGGTTGAACTGGTGATTTCCAAAGCATGCCCACCCACTGGTGTGCCAAGCACACTGCACGTCTGGGGATCCAACCTGCTCAGAGATCCCCTGCACTTCTGCCAGGCCACAAAATCCCCATTTTCTGTGATGTACCATGAAAAGGAAAAGCAGGAGTCTCTTTTTCTTTTTTTTTTTGCCTGTCCCGTTTGGTTCTTTAGCCATCAGAATTGATTTCTGAAGGCCAACAAAGATACCCAACGGACTTAGTTTACTAAGTGGATCATCACGGCCTTGCCGTATTGGTCCATTTGATCAACCTTTATTGTTGTTATTATTTATTTTATTTTATTTTATTTTTAGTTGTTACAGATGGGACAGACATGGCTGCGGGATAGGAAAGGGAGAAAGAAAGATGAAGGAAAAGAAAAACAGAGGGGAAGAGGGACAGTGAGAAAGGACACTTAAAAAGAAAAAATCTCCCAGATCACCTGTTGAGAGAAAAAAGAAGAAAAAAGAGAAAACAAGCAAAAAAAGAAAGCAACATAATAAACACAGCACCATCGCATTAATCTAGCTAACAGTAAATACTAAATATTAATTGTTATTGTGCAGCACGCAAGATCGACAGCACACAATGTGTTTTGAGGTAGCAGCCAAGAAAGGTGTAGTTTGTGTCTGTGAACACCCGTGTGAACACCTGTGTGCACACCTGTGTGGATGAATGCGCTTGTATTCAAAAGGTTTTTCCACGTAACGATCTGCTAGAGGGTGTGGGGAGCCATAGCCCTATCCTCCAGGGCATGAAGCAGGCATAGAGGAGATCTAGAACCCAGACATCCAGAGTGCGAGAGCCCAAGGAGGACCATCGAAGGATGCAGGAGCAGGGAGGCCTTGCATCCCAGACCCCAATTGGACTGCTAACACCTCCTCCCAGCCCCCCAGCCCCGATGGCTAACAGAGAACAGGGGTGTGTGAAGACCCCATCCCTCCCTCCTCCCGCTCAAGTGTAGTGTTGCTGCGTGTTGTTCTAAAGTGCATTTAAAACACGGGAGGGCATGGTGCTTCCTGCCAGAGAGCAGCAGGTGTTAGCACGGCCCTCCCGAGAACCCTCAATGTCTATATGCATTTAAAATTGAGAGGTGGGCACCTGCGCCAGAGGTGAGGTTGAATACTCAGACCATCCTCTGGACTCCTTATAATGTGCCCATCCCCAAGGCCCTATATGTATGTGTTATGAGAGTGTGAGTAATGTGGATGTCTAGGTTGCGGAATAAAATTGAGGCACAGAGGGGGGGACAGAGGGGGAGTGCCTCCCCTGCACCCTAGTGACACACCTGCACCCCAAGGCCCTGCATGTGTGGGTGGGTGTGGTGGAGCGGAAAGAGGGAGTCAGTCAGGGATGGGGAGGGAGGGAAGGGAAGGGCCACAAAGGGCCCTCTCTCCCCTCCCACAAATCATACTCATAATCATTTCATATCAGTACAGCCTCATATATAGAGATGAGACTTTTTTCCCCTTATCAATATGTGATTTAAAGATGAATGGATATGACAGGTTCATATGTTTATTTTGCCTTGTTCTTTTTCTGAGCAGAATTCCTCTCCATCATCATTGTTCCTGTTCTCATCCTTGTGGCTGCTGTTGGATTTTTTGTTTACAAAAAGAAGAGAGGTGAGAGAGTCAAATGAGCTGAGGTGTTGCTGTAATAAAACTGAATGAATCTGCAATTATTTATTTCCTTTTTATTTCAGAAAAAGAAATTGCACCTCGTAAGTAAACTGTTTTTCCATTTTAGTTTGATCTATGGATTTAAAAAAAGGTTGCATTGATATTGTACAAGAGAGTCTTATTATATACTTATAATCCAGACTAGGACCAGTGGAATAACTATATGTTTTGGATCTTATAGCTCCCGTTAACATGAATGAATTTTCTGAGGCACTGAATTGAGATTGGAAACACAGCCAACACAGCACCATATGGGAAGGTATATACACCTGCATTTAAACAGATTAAAAGCAAAGATGTCCCAGACTTTGATCTTGGACCCAGGATTTTGATGGTTTGTTTGTTTTTTTTGTTTTTTTTCTTGTTTTCTATTTGATGGGTTTTGTTTGAGTTCATGGTTCCTAATTGATTTTTGTTCCTTGGGACTTTTTAAACCTAGTTAACCAGTGTTGTTCCTTCTGTGTTGTTCATTATTACAGCCTTATCTGTGTGCATTCATATATTGTTCAATCTGTCCTTTAGTTTTGTATCCGTGGTTATCTTTTGGTATTGGATGATTCTCCTTGTCACCTCTGTTCTTAGTCATGTTGGTGGTAATGTTAGTACCAAAAACACAACATTTTACTAAATGTAATTCATTCATACCAAATAAAACTTGTGCATAGATGTCAGATTTCCATCTTTTTTTAGATGTTACAAAACAAATCACATAGCCATATCTCAATATTTAATAAGTACTAGGGAAAAAAATGCAAAATACCCAAATAGTAGTAATTGTCATTCTTTTTATTACATTCACAATGGGGCAGAAGAAACCTTGGTCATGTAGCTCTTTAGCTTCTGACGGTGTGAAGTTCTAAGCTGTTAAAAGAGTCAACCTAATTATTGTAAACTTCTCCATCCATCCTTTCACTTCCGCTTATCCAGTTTAGGGCTGTGGAGGGACTGGAGCCTACCCCAGCTCTCTGAGGCAGGGTACACCTTGTCACAGGGCTAACACAGAGGGACAGACAAACATTTACATTTACATTCATACCAGTTTAGAATCACCAATTAACCTAACTTCACTACTGCATGTCGTAGTTGCTAGTTGGATCTATTAAACCCTGATTCTTTTGTCCCCATGATAGAACAGAGAAAACCGACTCATAGTGTGTTAAAACATTTATATTTCTTTTTTATTAAATCATGTTCCGGAAGAGAGAGACCCCTGCACAGCCCAAACGCCAGTTGCAGGATCTCTCACATTAGAATCATAAACTGTGTCTCATATGGGTATTATTTTGGTGCTTTACACGTCACAGTTTCGATACAAACATTCCTTATATGGCAAAGTTCATCTTTTCTGTCTGGCTTCCTGTATTTATTAATATGCTGTACAGCTCTACACTAACTTCCTGTTTTTCAGTCTGGCTGAGCACTTAGTTTATGAGTCAAAAGTGGCCTTGCTTTAAAAACCTTCATTATTAAAGTACAATATAATGATAATAAACAATATAATAAGAAAATAAGCACTAAAGATATATTAATTACATGACAGATCACATGGAGAGAATCAATGCAAACACAAAGAGAACGTGCAAATTCCACACAGATTCATTTATGATTTATTAATCATATAAATATATTTGTTAGGTTCAAGGCTCTTTATTTTCCATTTGTGCATAAACCAGCAATAATTGGAATTCTTGTGCAGAGCACTCTGTCATATTAAGCATGTCAGAATAAGACAAAAATAAAGAAAACAAGACAATACTAATATAAATTATAAATTATACGCCCTTTACAAGCTGGGTGGCAGTATATACTCAGGAGTCTGATTATATTGGCTAAATGTTAAAGCACTCATGTTTGTACCACTCCAACAGCTGAGAGTCATTATCAAATACTTTCTTCACCCAGTCCTGTCTTGGTTCCAGTATCTTGTTGCTACTGTCACAGTAAACTGCCTCAACGCCATCAACCGCAACAACACCCACAAACTGTGTGACATTTTGGGGCTCCAGCAGATCCGGTGAAGTAATTTATCAGTGAGTGTCTCACTGTGAAACAACATTTAGTAAACACAAAGAAGATTAAATCAAATACCAAATATTATGAAAAATATTATTCAGTCGGTATGATTTGGTTAAAGCTGCAGAAAAGTGTGAGCAATGACCAAATGTGAAAAAAGGGGAAGCAATGCAAACTATGTTTAACTCTTCAGTTTTTGCTGTATTTTTATTATTCCTAAAAAATGAGTGTTGAAATTTAGTTTAAAAAGTTCAGGCTAAAACAACTTTAAGGTAAACTCTCAACTCTCGGTCAGATAAGAAAGAACTCAAAGATTCAGGCAGTTTTCTTACTTGCACATGAAACAGAACAAAAAAGAAGCAGCAAGAATAAAGTCATCCTGTCCTCATCCTGTATGTACTTGTCACAGGGTGGAATGGACAGGTTTAACTTGGTGTTTTTAATCATCTTGCATGGGCTGCTTTGTTTTATTATTTTTAATCTTTTAATAATGTACAGTGTTTTCTTATGGTTTTATTGCATGTTTGTATAGTATATATTTGTTGACTTGTTCCGGGGAGAAGGCTCCCCTTCCCCCACCCCCTCCTGATCACTAATTGGACACACCTGGGAGGTCACAGAGGCCAATAAGAATGCCTAGCAGGTCAGGAGACAGAAAGCCATGGAGAGGTAATCGGGGGCAGGGCAGGGCGGCGGCCGCTGAGAGTGGCACGGAGGCCGGGAGGCTCAGAGGCACTCCGGATAAAGGCAGTCTGGGTAGGCGCATTGCGAAAAAAAAACAACCCAAAAAACAATAAAACAGCGGAACAGGAGATCACGGCAGTGATCGGGAACGAAAAGAGGAAGAACACCGTCGCAGGAGATTAAGAGGCGGCAGGACGGTGCCCTATCTGCTTCAACGAGACAATAGCTGCACATGTTAGTGATGTGCGAGTCATGAACGAATCGTTCAATACTCGAGAATCACTTTACTGACTCTCTGAGTTACTCACCCCCTCCCTTCCTGAGAGCTCATGTCTGGTGCGGAATTTATTAACATTAACACAGCATTAACAAATCACTCAGTTCCTCCGTAGCCGGCCTCATTCAGGAGTAAGGACTCACTCACCCCCTCCCTTCCGGCTCACAGCTTCTCCTTCTTCTTCTTCTTGGTTGGCAACCAACATTAAGGTGCATTACCACACCCCGGCTCACAGCTTAGTGGACGCTCGTGCTACATACGACTCACTCACCCCTAACTCCCGGCTCTCAGCTGCTGAAACTCAGAGCGTGTTTCTGCAGTGTCTAACCCGCATTCTGCTGCTGCAATAATGTAAATATAATAAATACGCTATTTCACTAAATTGTTTAGATGAGAAAATATATATTCGACACATCTGAGGAAAATACTAATAATAAAAAACAGAAAATTCTAATAAAGGTGTTTGTGTTTTTTTCACGTGTATGGGGCAACGGGCCAGTACTACATTGCTGTTTGCGGGCAGTGCGATTTAATGATAAGAGGGAAAAATGGATAGTCATCGAAGAAGTGATATTTGGATGCATTTTGAAATGAAAAGTGCGACACGCTTCACAATGCAACATTTGCGAGGTGATTTTTTTGAGGGGGAAGCACATCCAATATTAGAAGACATATGAAAATCTGGCTAGAGAGCTCGAAAGGATTGCAACTGAATGGGCCAGAAAGGTAAAAGCAATAACTGAATATACACGCCGCAGCACAGTGGCTTCTGCTAAACTGCAAGAGACACCGCAGCAGATGGGACAGCCCCAACTACGACTGAAACAAGATGTGCCAACCAGGTGGAATTCCACTTATTACATGCTGAAGCGCATTACAGAAGTGAAGG
Organism: Oreochromis niloticus; assembly: GCF_001858045.2. Taxonomy (NCBI): domain Eukaryota; kingdom Metazoa; phylum Chordata; class Actinopteri; order Cichliformes; family Cichlidae; genus Oreochromis; species Oreochromis niloticus. The sequence continues at coordinate 7,339,337 of NC_031985.2, forward strand.
ATCCCCTCATTTCCACCCTGGCTTTGGTAAATCCACATCTGCAAACCCTGTCACTTGAAGAGTGGGAAATGGTCAGGGAAACGTGAGTTGCTGCAGCCTTTTGAAGAAGTGACTGTGGAACTGAGTGCCGAGAGGTATGTTAAAGTGTGTCATAATCAGAGATGGGCAGTAACGCATTACTTGTAACGTGTTACTGTAATCTGATTACTTTTTTCAAGTAACGAGTAATGTAAGGGATTACTATTACAAAAACGGTAATTAGATTACCGTTACTTTCCCGTAGGAACGCTGCGTTACTGCGTTACTAAAACCGTGATTTTTTTGCGAGAATGTCTCATGACAGTGACGTAAGCGAGTGGGACGTTCGTGACAACAGCTGTCTGCAGATCAACAATGGATAATATATCGAGTGCGGGAGACAGTATGAGCGTGCAGCGTTTAAATCGTGGAAGTACTGACCTTACTATGAGTTTGATTCCATAAAAAGTGACAAAAACATTAGCGTCCGTTGTGCGTGGGAAGAAAACTTCTTTTTACAGCAAAAAAAACCCTAAACTTCCAAGCAAGCACCGAGTGCGCTACGACGTAATGTGAAATTCACAGAGAAGCTCGCGGATTCTTCCACTGACCGCTGCGGCACACCTGCACCAGGGTAAACCTCCGCCTACCCCAGTCCTGCTTTACAGGTGAAAATAGAGCAACAGGACCGCTAGTCTTTGATTTTATTTATTTTCTGCTGTGTTTTACTTGCATCTATTTGAAAGAGTGAGTGTAAACACAAAAAAATATTTTATTTTATGTGCTGGAATGTGCAGAAAATAGGTTTAAATGTTAAACAAATTTCTTCCAGTCAGAGAATGTTGCATATAATTAAGTTTTTGCTTGACGCATAAAGTTAAAAGATTTAAAGTTTAAAGTTTTAAAAAGAGACGTTTCCATTTGATTACATTTTGTATGATGGATTATGCAGAAAAAGTAGAATTGGGCTGAAAGATCTATCGCTTTATCACCTATTCAGGTTGTAAATCATGTTTTTAAAAAGTAACTAAGTAACTAAGTAATTAATTACTTTGGAAAATAAGTAATCAGTAAAGTAACTGGATTACTTTTTTGGGGAAGTAATCAGTAATTAGTTACTGATTACTTTTTTCAAGTAACTTGACCAACACTGGTCATAATACATGTGTATATTTCATGTTGTGTCATTACATTTGCCTAAAAACATTTTACAATTCTTTCTAAGATAATAGCATTTAAGATGTTTCTTAAAACAGCTTACAAATAAATGTAAACACAATTGTTACAGAAATCTCTTTTCTTTTCTATGACAATGTATGCTTAATGTACTACACTGCAGGGGCTGTAACTGCATTAAAAACCATGGCACTATAGTCTTTCCTTTATTTCTCCTCAACAGGTTTGTTACTGAATCAAAAGCCATTTTAATGGCAAGAGGGTTGCAGAAGGTTACTGCACACAGACAGAGAAATCCTTCCATCTATCAGCCAATCCGCAACATGGTAGACATCCACATGGCAGAAATTGTTAAATGGCTTGGGGGGGCAGGCTCACTGTTAGCCAAGTGAGCCTGCTTCCAGATGCTACACTTTTGGATCCCAGGTTCAAGAAGCATGCATTTTTGCATGATAGACATGCAGAAGATGCTGTAACAAGAGTTGTGGGGGCTGCATCGATGTCTGTAAGACCACTGCCATTGGCAACACCGAGCACAAAGGAAAGGGAGGGTAACTCACGGGTCAATCCTTCCACTGAGACAGTGCCTGTGATTTGGGACGATTTTGAGGAGCGGGTTGGATCGCTGAGGCCAGGGGTCCAAAACCCCTTCACAGAGGCAATGCTGGAGATAAAAGGATTCCTGTCAGAGCCACTCCTACCCCGAACATCTGTCCCCCTGGAGTGGTGGAAGTCCCGTGCCACTGTCTGCCACTAGTGGCAACTTCAGTTCCATCAGAGCGGATCTTTTCAAAGGCAGGACAAATAATTACAGACAGGAGAAACTGTCTCAGCCCTGGAAAGGTTCGGGAGCTTATTTTCCTCAATGCCAATCTGTAAGGGACAATTCATTTTGAAGTGGACTAGTAATTTTGAACACATTTTCTATTTTCTATTGAAAGAAAAATAAATGTTCCCTTTAGAAATCTTAAATTTTTTGCTCTTTTTTTGCTCTATAAAATAGTTGTTTTCTTTTTCAATCACTCATCTTAGCAGTAGGATTTACATGAAAAGAGAAACAAATTAAGTTTGAGTGAAAATGTACATTTTTTGCACTCTCTGGGCAACTGACTCAGTGACTCAAATGACTCAAAAAAAACCTGATTCATTTTGGTGAGTGACTCATTCAAACAGTTCAATAAAAAGAATTGAATTTACCATCACTAGCGCATGTTAAACACAGCAAAGCGGCGGGCAGAGTTAAGAACTCTTCCTGCCTGCTTTAAGAAGAAACTCTGGGGAAATAAAAGAATAGTGACTGCCGTCTGCCCCTCTCTCCTTTAGTTGGTACTGGAGCGAAGAGGCAGACAGGATGGGCATGGAAGGTGCCGGTTTTTGCCCCTCTTTGGACTTTTAGTGGATTTTATTGTGGCTGAGGCCATTGGACTTTTTTAGCTGTATCATGTTTATGCTTTTAACTTTATGTTCTCCCTAGCCAGGAGTGTTTTAATTGCTTTTGTTTTTTGTGAAATAAATTATATTTTAGAAATTTTTAACTTTTATATTGTTCTATTGCCTCGGCTCCCCCACTGCTCTGTCCGCTATTGAAGGGTTTCCCTTATCAAAGTGACACCTGGTGTCCACTTATATACTGTTACAGTAACTATTTAACTTTTTTACTCTCGCTGTACTGTTACTGGAAACCCTTTTCATTCAGCACCTGTGTGATAAGGGTCTTCCTGTTTCATTCTTTCACAGTAAAAGTCCTCAATATTCATGTGAGTGTGGGTTGTTTTATCTTTTCTACTGTCCCTGACATACATCCTGACTGTTGTGCATAAAAATTTAGAAAGGTGTGGCGAGTATTAAAATAAAGGTTTATTTGTAATTGCCCGTTGTAACTGTCTTTTTTCTTTATAAAAATTCAAACTGAGAGTTAAAAACTGTCTAAATTCTTTTCTCTTTAATAAAATGATCAGCATTGCTGCTTTACCAGGTGTAACAATTAAGTTTAACATCCAGACATCCATGAAAACAGAATTTATTAAATTTAATGGAGTTAGAAGTTAGCAGGAAGTTAACTCGCTAGTTTTCACCTAAACATGATATACCATGTTCTGACTGAGAGATTTCTGAAAAAATTAAAATGTATGGCTCTGCTATCACTTCCAACAGCAGTGACTTTTGTAGGGTTACTGAAGTTGGACAAGCTGGTATATAAAGTAAAGATGGATCGGTCCGATACTGACGTAAATTACTGGATCGGATATCGGAGAGAAATAAAAAATGTAATCCGATCCATTAAATATCAAAAAAGCACCTCATAACCTTAGCACGTTGGAGCAGTGTGCTCACGTGATAGAGCAGCTGTGTGTATTTGTAGCCTCGCTACCAATCCGGCATTTCATCTCCGAGGAAGTTATCCCAGAGAGAGAGAAGTAAAGCAAGTGTGTAAGTTCATCTCTGAATGTTTGTAAAGCATTCCCACGTTAAGCTTAACAACCGATATATGGAGCAACTGCCTCTTCTCCCTCCCTCCCTCTCCTGCTGCGACTTCAATCGTGAAACTGATCAATGATCAGCTGTTTGGCTTTTCTGTCGCGAGTCCGTCTCTCTTGTTTGTTTTTGTCCCACTTCGCGTCAGAAAGAGGAAAACAGCGGCTGAACAACAGCAGCACGTTTAAGCTTGATAAGCTGTTGTTAGAATTTATTTAATATTACTTTCTAGACCAGGATCCTTTTCTATGCAGCTGACGGCTGTTAACTGTGCAGGGGCGGATCTAGCAAAGTTTAGCCAGGGGGGCCGATAGGGCATGAACAGGGAAAAGGGGGCACAAAGACATACTTTTCTTTCTTATTCTCATTTAAAATGTCTAGCTTTTAATAAATAATTATCCGAATCTTACACCCAAAGTTTTAATCTGATGTAAAATGTATAGAAGTCCATTACTGTATATAGTAACTGTTAAGTCTAATATACCCTAGTAAGCTATAGTACTTTTTCCTTTGGGAAGGTACCGTCTGTGCAGTCTGCAATTCTGTAGAAGAAAGATGTTGAATCTATTTAATTATTCTTGAAAAATAATTTATTTCTGTGCATTTTTTTTTTCACACTGCATCAAATTAAAGTTGAGTACGTCGATTAAGCATCATGAGGTGGAGGGTGGGTGGTTCCCTATTTTTTTTTTTTTTTTTTTTTTTTGCTGGGAGTTTTAGAACCCTATTAGTTAGGTTGCTTACTCTTTAAAATACCAGAATAGGGAGGATGGAGTAGGTAGGTTCAAGTTTATTAGATTGATCAGTATTGCTGAACTATGAAATATTTTGGGTGCAGTGTATTTTTTGCATACAGGTATAAAAGAACAGCTTTAGTGTTTTTTTTTAACTTGAGTATGAACTTATACAAAAAGCAGCAAGATATTAAAAAACAGTTTTATTGATTAAAAAGCACACTATATTGGATTCATATCGGTATCGGCAGATATCCAAATTTATGATATCGGTATCGGTATCGGACATAAAAAAGTGGTATCGTGCCATCTCTAATATAAAGAAGTGCTACGTGAGCGCTAGCAACACAGCTATGTTACCATAACAGAAACACAGTGAAGCTTTTTTCCACTCGATAAAAGTTAATGTGAGGGTTCCCGATGGTTAGGGACAAATGCAATCGCATGGCAGGATGCTGTAAACGGACGAAACGTCAGTCATGAGAACAACTGAGATAATCCATTCACAATACGAGATTAGTCATTAATATACTGCAACAACATGGGAATAGAGCAGTTGCGAGAGAATTCAACATTAATCAATCAATGGTACGGAAGTGGAGGAAGCAAGAAGAATGAGTTGAGTAAAGTCTGGCTTATCTGACTGTTTTGTTTCGCTTAATGGGCCTTATAATCCAGTGCGCCTTATGTATGAAAACAGACCCGTTCATCGACAGTGTGCCTTATAATATGGTGCACCTTGTGGTCCGAAAAATACAGTATCCCTTAAGTTATCTGAAGATCTTTATGGAGCATTAGTATAATTTCTCTAAATGTGTAACTTAAGGTAAACAACAAATGATAAATCAATGTAGAATTAATACATCCATTCATACATTTAAAGTAAGGAACAGGAAATATTCCAATATGAGACACATTTTTATTTGTTTATAAAGTACGTCTCTAAACTTCTCTTAAAAAAAAAATAGTTAAAAAAACCCCACACATTATGAAAAAATTCCTAATGATACATTTATTATGGTCATATAGCATCATCACTGGTTTTAAAAGGATTTTGAGACATAATATCTAACTTTATTAATAATAAAAAAAAAAATGTTATCAAGGCAGTTGGGAGCGATAAACAGAAGAAAGAAATAACTGTGTCTCCTGCTGTCATTGGTGAGATTTACAGTCAGTGATGTAAAAAAGTGTTTGCCCCTTTAGTGATTTATTTATTTTTTTTGTATGTTCACACTTAAATGTTTCAGATCAAACAAACTGAAATACTCAACAAAGATAACACAAGTAAACACAAAATGCCATTTCTAAATGAAGTTGTTTATCATTAAGGGGGAAAAAATCCAAACGTACATGGCCCTATGTGAAAAAGTGATTGCCCCCTAAACCTTATAACTGGTTGGGCCACCCTTAAGAGCAACAACTGGAATCAAGCATTTGTGATAACTTTCAATGAGTCTGCAGCGCTGTGGAGAAACGATCAGACACGATCAGCCTTTTTAAGGTTATGCCACAGAATCTCACAGAATAAGTCACAAACAAAGAGAGACAACACCATGCCGCATGTTTAAACAAGGAAAGTTTATTGATCAAAATTATTTATTAAACAAATAAACAACAATTTTTTACCCCAAAAAATACATGTTCAAAACAACACAACAGTGGCCCAATATCAGACAGAAATGTGAACTCCACTCTGTAGAGCTGGCAGTCATAATGAAGCAGTTCGTTTCAGTTCATTGTACAGGGTGGGCCATTTATATGGATACACCGTAATAAAATGGGAATGGTTGGTGATATTAAAGTTCTGTTTGTGGCACATTAGTATATGTGAGGGGGCAAACTCCTCAAGATGGGTGGTGACCATGGTGGCCATTTAGAAGTCGGCCATCTTGGATACAACTTTTGTTTTTCAATAGGAAGAGGGCCATGTGACACATCAAACTTATTGGTAATGTCACAAGAAAAACAATGGTGTGCTTGGTTTCAACGTAACTTTATTCTTTCATGAGTTATTTACAAGTTTCTGACCACTTATAAAATGTGTTCAATGTGCTGCCCATTGTGTTGGATTGTCAATGCAACCCTCTTCTCCCACTCTTCACACACTGATAGCAACACCGCAGGAGAAATGCCAGCACAGGCATCCAGTATCCGTAGTTTCAGGTGCTGCACATCTCGTATCTTCACACCATAGACAATTGCCTTCAGATGACCCCAAAGATAAAAGTCTAAGGGGGTCAGATCAGGAGACCTTGGGGGCCATTCAACTGGCCCACGACGACCAATCCACTTTCCAGGAAACTGTTCATCTAGGAATGCTCGGACCTGGCACCCATAATGTGGTGGTGCACCATCTTGCTGGAAAAACTCAGGGAACGTGCTAGCTTCAGTGCATAAAGAGGGAAACACATCATCATGTAGCAATTTCAAATATCCAGTGGCCTTGAGGTTTCCATTGATGAAGAATGGACCCACTATCGTTGTACCCCATATACCACACCAAACCATCACTTTTGTTGTTCCAACAGTCTTGGAGGGATCCGTCCAATGTGGGTTAGTGTCAGACCAATAGCGGTGGTTTTGTTTGTTAACTTCACCATTCACATAAAAGTTTGCCTCATCACTGAACAAAATCTTCTGCATGAACTGAGGGTCCTGTTCCAATTTTTGTTTTGCCCTTTCTGCAAATTCTGTGCGCCGATCTGGGTCATCCTCGTTGAGATGCTGCAGTAGCTGGAGTTTGTAAGGGTGCCATTTGTGAGTAGCTAATATCCGCCAAAGGGATGTTCGACTGATGCCACTCTCCAGTGACATGCGGCGAGTGCTACGCTGTGGGCTCTTGCTGAATGAAGCTAGGACAGCCACTGATGTCTCTTCATTAGTGACAGTTTTCTTGCGTCCACATTTTGGCAAATCCAACACTGAACCAGTTTCATGAAACTTACCAAGCAGTTTGCTAACTGTAGCATGGGAGATGGGTGGTCTCGTAGGGTGTCTTGCATTGAAATCTGCTGCAATGACCTGGTTACTGCGTTCACCAGATATCAACACAATTTCGATCCGCTCCTCACGTGTTAACCTCTTCAACATGTCAATGGCTGTGAACAAAGAGAAACTTGTAAATAACTCATGAAAGAATAAAGTTACGTTGAAACCAATCACACCATTGTTTTTCTTGTGACATTACCAATAAGTTTGATGTGTCACATGGCCCTCTTCCTATTGAAAAAACAAAAGTTGTATCCAAGATGGCCGACTTCTAAATGGCCACCATGGTCACCACCCATCTTGAGGAGTTTGCCCCCTCACATATACTAATGTGCCACAAACAGGACTTTAATATCACCAACCATTCCCATTTTATTACGGTGTATCCATATAAATGGCCCACCCTGTAGATTCAAGCAGCTCTTCATATTTTTGGCCACCAGATGTCATCAGACAGGACTGTGTTGAAAAGCTTCATTTGGCCATCACTAAGGAAAAGTCCTCTTTATATATACCCATAAAACAGTAGATTGTTTTCTCTCTTGTATCCTGTCTCTGACATACATGCTAAGTGATGAAAAGCAAGTCACATTCCCCTAATGATAATAATAATAATAATGATAATAATAATAATAATAATACTGTAACGGACTGGGTTACAAGTTATTTGACTGTTGTGTTATGAAAAGGGATATTTTACTGTTATTTTATCATTACATCAGAATCATATAATAAGCATTGTATTAAAGCATTTATTGAAGCTATTAACATTACATTAACGTTTGTATTACAGTGATTGTTATAACCTCATGTTAATCTTCTATTTACAGGTGTTGGTATAATCATATAATCTTTCATTGCAGGTGTAACCATGATCATCTTTATACATATTGCCGCTTGGTGCTTATTATGGAGTTGTGCTCATGTCAGTAAGGGTTAAAAGCTACAGTCAGCGGGATGTCTGGCTGATCTATTGAGTGAAGTGACGCAGAGCGTAGAAGGCCGCACATGCTTATAAGACACTTACATCATGTTATTTTATGATCCTTTATTTAGATATATCTTTTGTTAACCTTTAAGTAGTGTGTATTGGCAATAATTACTCATCAGTTCATTTATGTATCACCATCATTATTAAGTGTTACTTCATTAGAGAATTTCTTTAGGCTGTCGGCCTTATGTTACAACTTGTATTACAGGTATCGTCATAATCCCATATTAACATTTTCTATTACAGGTGCAGTGATAATTCTTTTCATATACATGCATTGTATTTTTGTGCTTGCTGAAGAGGGGGGCTCGGTCAACTAGTGGAGGGTCGGAAACTTTGTTCGGCGCGAGGACTGAACAATCTATTGTGTTAAGGATCTTGAGCTATAGAAAGAACACGCTTACAAAACACATATATCATGTTATTCATCATTATCCTTTATTCATTTACATTCTTTTATTAAGCTTTGAATAGTGGCATTTGATTAGAACATTTATTCAACATATTACATGTATGGTTTCAGTTAGGTTATTGCACACATGAAGAGTTGGCCTCTGTCCTTATAGACAGAGTGAATGCTGAGGTCAAGGCACACACGCACACACACAAGCAGTAGTTAAACTCATGTGTAGGGGAGAGTTCAAATATTTAAATAACAATCTGCAAAGCCTTGTAGCTGTTTGATTATGCTTGCAGGAGAGACTGTTTGCTCCAGGGGATAAGCAGAGGTAGAAGATTACTGGGAAGGATCTGGCCTCGGGAAGAAGAAGATGTTCTTTTAATGTGTTAAAAGTTGTCAACATTGATTGTATTGTACCTACTTTACGCATGAGAGGGCGTTCCAATACCCTGATTTTCATAAAAACTATTGTTGTGTGGTTTTCGGTGAGAGATCTGGTGCTGTCTGCGTACAGTGTCCCGTCTCCCACACGTGTGCATTAAAATCATCGTTTGACTTGATCCGGCCGGACCAGTGTTGTTATTTTGGTTTTCCTCCTGTATCCATCCCCAATATTTTGAACCCGTGACAGTTATCAGTGTTTAGTGTTCAGAATTCCCACTCAAGTTGGACCACACCGACACATGGTGATTTACTGAGTGTCCTTGAATGTGTAGTAGTCTAGAGGCCGTTTGGCCTGTCAATCAGATCAGCTACCAAGGACAGGGACTCTGAAGGAGAGCATGTGTGTGGTTGGCTGAGAGTGTTTGTGGGGCGGGTGTTAGAGAATGTTGTTGTGGGTGTGTGCAGAGAAAAGGGAGCGCTAGTTAGGGGTTTGTTTTGATTCTGGAGAGCGCGTTTTTTGCCTGTTGTTTTGGCGTTGGCTACCGCCCACAGTAGGCTGTGTTACTGTTCTTAATAAACACTGGTATCCGCAATACCGATCGTCTATGTCTTCTGTCGGAGGGACCTTACAATAATAATAATAATAAAAATTATTATTATTATTATTATTATTATGTGTTAGGCTGAGAATTACACTAAAGACTGAAGACTGAACTGAAAGTGAAACGTTTGGTTATCTGTTGGCAGGTAATCCACAAAGGTAACAACATAATGTCCAAAACGAATTATTGAATCATGGGGTGCCACATCCTCTCTACTACTTAAAACAGGACTTTTCTGTTCAGCACTTACCAGTCTTACTCTTTGCCTTTCCCATTTATTTAAGGATTAACTTTCTGAATTTACACCCTGAATTATTTTCCTGTGAAAGATTTATGTTACAATACTGCCACAAACTTCACACACGTAATAATCATCTTGCTTGTTAAATTTCTCCAGTCTGTTATGTCACAAATCCACGCTCCTGTGGAACTCTCTCAGGTCTGAACCACCTGACCTTTGAAATCACTGTTGCTATTTCCCCTTAACACATACGTGCACTGATGCCTCTACACCACAGAGTGCTCCTTTTATTTACACCTATTTCCTCATGTCAGTTGAGCTCTACTTTTCTGCATGGATTATCTATTATATTTCACTTTTCAGCCAAAACGTCCAGTTCAGATCCAGTGTCTATTACCTTGAAAGTGATGATGTCTTTAACAAACCTCCATGACTCCTGGAGGATCTGTTTCCTCATTCTAACTGAAAATGAGTTGCTTCAAATATGGACCACTGGCAATCAAGCTTCTAGCATTAATCATTCGTTATATCCTTATTCCCACTCACACAGACTTTGTCACTTCCCGATAGAGTCCTTTTTATTTATTTATTTATTTTGTCAGCTACATATAGAAACAATCAAGCCACTCATTTTCTTAACCTTTTATGAGAGGAGGTACACTGGTTTGATAAGCACTCTCATGACTATCTGCACTATCATGACTATATCTTTTGGGAAGGTGATCTTTTGTACAGTTTGCAAATGTTACTAAAAACATTCTTGGTTGAGAGAAAAAGTTCCAGACGTAACATAGATGTGGTTTTAACACATGAGATAAGAAACAACTCATCAAGACAGTTGACAAAGTAGCAAACTTTATGCACCAAATCAAGTGTTAAATCTTTTTACATGTTTTTTTTTTTTAACAGAAACCTGTCAAATTTCTCTCCCACAGTCTCTTTTTTAGGAAATACAAATTCATTTACAAAAGGAAAATAAAAAAGAAATCAACAAGTAAATGCAAAAATGTGTACTTATTTTTTTTTTTAAATAAATACAGTATCTTAATAGTTCCATAACAGAATTATGAAGGTCTGTTATGCAGCCTCAATGGGTTTCTTGTGATAGACTGTGCCAGTTTCAGGAATTTATTAATAAGTTACTTCTCTCCAAAATATCTAACTGCTGTTCAGTTAATTGTGTTAACTTTTTATTTGCCACTGACATGTCACAGATTTTGCCTAAGCATACAATTTTCTCAGTTACTTTGAAATTTACTTTCAAATATTTATCAGTTTTCAGAGTTTTTAAGAAATTTTTCAGCAACAGCCAGAATTGTTTTGAGGGTTTGATGCAATCTGACACCTGACTCTACAGTGACACCTACTGGCCTCTGTTATCATTATCATATCTTGATGATGTTCCATGTAACATGAATTTTACTCTAAATAGAATTAAAGATTATAAATAGAATTTATAATGTTTTAACTTTACTTCACTCACTATGTAACTGTATTACACTCATTATCTGGGAGTAGATGTCCAGTTTGATCTTCACACTGTTAAACAAAGCTATTCCATGTCAGTGGGTTTTATTTTCAAAAGCATGTTTGTCTGATGGACAATGGATGGACCTCAGTGTCTCTTTATGTTAGAAAACCCAACAATTCTCAGCTTTTTTTTTTAACTAAACAATGGTCAACAGAAAACAGCAGTGTGTGTGTGTGATTCATAAAGAAATAGACGCATAGCACCTGTTGCTACGTTTGTAATACCATTAAAAAGGAATTATTTAAATGAGAATATAACTCCATGAAGGAAACAGTTTCAACTTTAAAATTTCTATTTAATAGCAGTGTTGAAAGAAAAAACTTTAAAAAATTAATTAAATGTAAGTATTTTACCTCATTTTATTTTATTACTTTTTGTTGTTGCTGTTATTATAAGCCACGTCTCCAGTCATGAAAAATATAATGAAAGAAACCAATGTGATGAAGGAGGTGGTTACTTATTGACCTTACTGCTGAATAAATGAATAACCAAAATGGTGCAAGTAAATTATTTATAGACAGAACAGTTAAAATATAGTGAAACATGAAAACTGTTTGACTTGAATGACTGATCAATCCTTTGGATTATAACACAAAAAGAGAAAAATGGTTTTCCACAAAAAGTAAAGTTCACATAAACAAACTATTTAAAAAGCACCTTTTATGTGTTTGTTTAACTGGAGATTTGAACACTGTTTTCTGGGTCCTGCGTTTATACATGTGGATCTTGTTTCAGTTTCTCCAACAGTTCAGCAGTGTTGCCAGGCACTGTTATTTCCAAAGAAGAAAAATCACTGGTATTCTTTATAAAATACATAAACTGTATATCAGAGTAAAACAAGTTGTACTTACAAGGTGAACTTGAGTTTCTGCCTGAAATAAAAAGAAAAGAAATTATTTCAGGCATTTGTTCTGCATCACAATCAAAGTTTCTGTCATATATATTCAAAAATAAAAGTGTCTAATATAAACAATACCAAAATAATAATAAAATTGAACCTTGTACAGCTGGTGCTGGTTCATCGATAAACTCAGCTCCTTTGATTCTCTGACCTTTCCTCTTTTTGTAACCAGCAAATCCAACAACTGCAAAAAGGATGAGAAGAACTGGAACAACCACTGCAGCAATGATGGAGATCATCCTGTCAGAGGGATTCTCTGCTCAGTAAAAACAGACAAACAAAATCAAATCTGCAGATGAAGCAGGTTAGAATAAACATATTTACGAGTAATATTAAAATAAAGTAATATTTAAAATATCCTGGAAGAGTAGTTGTAAAACAGCTAACTGATCATTTGGTCTGTTTTGAGTGTTTTGAATCTATCTGATAGATTTCAGTTTGTTTGGATAAATGAAGAGTAATTTGTCACATATTTGATACAAATCTATTACTTAAACTGACAGCATATCTTAAAAACATAGAAGCTTGCATTTGGCTGTAAAAATCTTCTAACCAGATATCTGGTCTGGATGACTTCGCTGAAAAATCTCTGACTTAATTTTGAACAGGATATATCCTTCAGTGTTCATATTAAATTAATATGTAGTGTGTGCAATATTGCTAAAATGAGAAACATCTTTCTGAGTGATCCTAAAAAACTAGTTCATAGATTAAATACTTCTCGGCCAGATTACTGTCATTCATTATTATCAATTTCCCCTAAATATTTCCTAAAAAGCTTTAAAAAGCTACAGCGAGAATACTGACAAAGATGAGAAAGAGAAACAATATTTCTCTCATAATATACTCTCTATAGTATTTACAAGTAGAATGGGAGACAGAGCCTTCAGCTTTCAGGCCCCTCTTCTGTGGAACCAGCTCCCAGTTTGGATTCAGGAGACAGACACTATCTCTGCTTTTGATAAAGCTTATAGTCAAGGTGACTTTCTATACCTTCTTTAGTTATGCTGCTATAGTTTCAGATTGTTTCAGGACGTCATGTGATACACTGTGATGCACTGAGCATTTCCTCTTTACTCTTAACTCCCCACGTCTTTACATTTCACTGTAACATGTCATCACATCGTTCTCCTTTTTCTACCTTAGTCTGTGATATATCTTTTTCATGCTCTCTTTTTCTCTTCTTGTCTCTTTCCCTCACCCCAAACCAGTTGAGGCAGATAGCTGCCCGTCTCTAAGCCTGTTAAAATGTAGTTTTTCCTTCCTACTGTCATCAAGTGTTGCTTATAGACAGTAGTTTGATTGCTGGGTTTTCTTCAGAATGCTGCAGGGTCTTTAACTAAAGTATAAAGCACCTTGAGGTGACTTTTATTCTGATTTGGCGCTATGCAAATTAACCTGATTTGAAACTTTTGCAAAAATGGGTTTCTTAATAATAATAACAGTAACAGTTTATATTTACAATGAAAGAGAAAATGATTGTAATATACAATAATTAAAAAAATTAAGACATTCATTTTCCCCACAGTGACAGCTGTTCCTCCTGGGATTAAATATAGGACAAAAAGGTCAAGCATTATATTCGAGACAGCAAACAAAATGTTTCTCTCACCTACGACAGGTATTATTTTTCCACAGTTGGTTCTGATCACTTTTTTATCCAGTTTGGTGATGATGTCATTGCCGTCAGAGAGCTGAAACACACACTCGTATCTGCTCCAGTCTTCAGGTCTGACTGATGAAACATTCAGATCAACACTCATCTGGAAGGTCTCATCATTGTTGGGAAGGATCTCTCCAGGATCCACACCATCATGAATCTCCTCTCCATCTTTCCTCCAGAACATCACGGCTCTTTGAGGGTAGAAACCTGTAGCGTGGCAGCTGACTGGAGAGGACGAAGACTTCTGGAGGAGAGACACTGAGGGAAGAACTGGAGAGAAAGAAAGAGAAGAAAATATCAAAAAGATAAAAAGAAGGGTTTCATTTTTCCAAATCTGACAATGTTATAGCATCTTGATAACATCTAATAAATAATTGCAGACATTTATTTGACAAAAAATAACACATTAGAGCATCATCAGTCAAAACACTGTCAAACATACAAGACAAAAATGTATCTGGGAAAATTAAACAATAAATAGAAAAGAAAAAACAGTGTGATTGCTGATGCATGTCGTTTGAAAATTCTAATTGTGCCTGAAAATTTTTCTGATCAAACGTTAAATTGAGAGTGTTGATAAAATCTTACAGATGTACAGGAGATCCAGCCCAGTTTCAGTTACTTTCTAAATCATTAAATATGAAATCAGCTTAAACTTTTCTGCCATTTTCTTTTAAAAGAGACCTGTATTATTAGAAAACGATGCAACATAAAATAAACACCACAGCATCCATGAAGCTACATCTGGTTACGTGACTGTACCTGTTCTCTGCAGGGAACGTTTCCCACTTTCCAAAGACATCTTCAGCCACTTTGGACAAGTCGTACTGAGGAACTCGACGGTGTATTTTATTCTATTTTCATCAGTGTCCCATCTCTGTTTGGTAATGACAGCCTCTGGTTTCAGTGCGATCCACCTTAATGTCTTCATATCAAATTCAAGAAAGTCTTCTCCGTTGTAAGCATACCGTAAAAAGTTGATCATCTCTCCAGTGCTTTCATCCCATTCACAGCCACTTATACTCTGTAAAATGTGGATGCCTGAGAGACAGAAAGAAAACAAAGACTGCAGTGAACTGCATTAATGTTGTTCAATGCATGAGGCACTGCTATTCTCCAAGATTTGAGTATTAATAGTTGAATAATTTAATCAATTGAAAAACGAACATTGCAGATTTATATTAACGTCTGGTTATTTGTGTTTAAAACAAAAAGGTTTAGAAGGACAAGATAAAGAAAATGATTCAGCAGAGGAGTCATAGAAGAATGGTTGATGATGATGGTTTTAAGGTCTCAAATAAAAAACAGGCCAACAAAATTAAAACTTGAAATCTTTCATGATTAACAAAAAACTTTTTGTTATAAAGTTTTGTTTTGCTTTGGTATATCTAATGTTTTATAATGATGTGACATGAGGCATAACAGGAAATACTTTACCTCCAGGTTGGTTAAATTGCTGCTGTAAACCAAAAATCCAGGCTCGGAATAAGTTTGGCAGAGTCACAAAACACTGTACAGTCAAAGACTTCAGCTGCTGAGGGTTGTCATCTAATATTTTCTTTACCCAGTCCTGTCTTGGTTCTAGTATTTTGTTCCTGCTGTCACAGTAACCCGCCTGAATGCCATCAACCACCATTTCACTCAAAAACTCTGATATGTTTGGGACTCCTGACGATCCAGTGGCCACATGCTTCAGTGAGTGTTTCACTGTGAGACAAACAATATTTATTTATAGTTAGAAACGTGCAAACAATGTCAGCAGCCAAGCAGAGGTGTTGTCCACTTTGTGTTTTCTAAGTGAGGACATAAAAAGTATTCATATTTAGGTTGATCATTTGAAATTCAGTTGTTACTTTAAGAGTATTTCATGGATTAAATAAAGACAAAATCAGTGGTCAAAGCTGTCATCTTAGTTCAGTTCAGCTCATTTTTATTTCAAACATGTGCATTCGCAATCATTACAAAATATAATTCCATTCTTTTGTTTGAAAAGGAGTAGGCAGAAGTATACACTTATTAGTCCCTACCCCCTCAAATTTTACCTCTCATTGATTTAATTTTCTTTTAGCCTTAAATTAAACAAACAACATATAAAGTAAAAGTAAAGCAAAGACAAAACAAACAAACAAATAAAACAAATAAACAAGCCCCACCACAATATAGCTACTTTCATATAAATAAGGACTGAGTGGGAATGTTTATCTAGTGATATGATGACAGCTAGTGTTCTAGTATATCTAGATAACGAGTGTCAAATTTAATATGGTCAAGTGAAAACAAAAACTGCTGTTTCTTCTCATTAAAGAGATGCAGTGTCAGTTTTGTGACTGACAGACCAAATTAGCATGATGATGCACTTGCGAGTCTTAAAGTTGTCTACCAGAAGTGCGCTACTGTGTATACACAGATGCAGTTAGTTTATCTGAATGATTACATAAAAGAACCGCTCATAGTAGTGGCTTAAATATTTACCAGATGAGGCCACGTGGCCAAACGAAATTAATACAGTGTAAGCGACAGTTTTACATGTTGTTCTCACTGAAAACGGAGTGGCAGGTAAGATGAATGAAAGAAGAAGAATGATGGTAAAGAAAAATCAGTATGTTTTTTTATACAGGTAAACTCATTTGTTAGAAATGTGTGAGGACTTATCCAGAGGAGAGCGGTATTATTACATTACATTGTATTATTGCTATTTGTTATTACTTTTCCACTGTTAAATATAAATAGTATATGTGTAACAGCTGTACTATAGAAGAACACAAGACATCAGATCTCTGTGTTAATAAAGACAATGTCTAATGTGTAAAAATGTGGAGGGAGGGGGGGTTAGGCTACGGAACTTATTAAAGTCTATTTTACATATTTTAAGATTCAGACATTAAAATGAAACACTAACACAGTCACGTTATCAGCTCGTTATCAGCTCGCAGGCATCTGGTAGGACCAGAGCTTGAAGGAGAAGGAGGGAGAAAAAAAAGAAAAAGAATTGTTAATTAACGTCTGATAAATTGGTTTTGATCCTGAATCGGTTTGATCCTGTTTTGTATCATTATTATTCCACAAAGTGAATATTAAAATGTACTTCATTGGGATCACGGTAATTATCGACGCTTACTTATTAAATTAAAACGAAAGTAAACACAGTGCTCAAGGTCAGGTGACCTGCTGTCACAGCTTCAAAATTTTAGTTTTTCTTACCTGCAAATAAATCACGGCAGAAGAAAAACAGCAAAAATAACTTCATGTCCTCGTTATCCTGAAAGCAGCATTGGTAACCTCGAATCTGGTGGACGCTGCTTGTGAAAGCCTGACAGAGTACAAGGTTCAGATTCCTGCTCTCTCCTTCTATGTTTCATGTCCACCGATATGGGATTAATAACCTGCCATAAATTGAAACTGGAAGAAGAAGCTTTGATGATTTAAATAAGTCTAATTCCTGTTATAAAAATAAGTCTTGTAATATGCTAGAAATTTTATTGTCTCTGTATGAACATTAGGAAACCAGAGTTCGGGAGACTGTTAGGATATCTATTATGTATTATTCCTGTCAATGTAACATTTGGTGCAGTATTGTCAGCCTGCAGACACGAGTGATCCAGTGAAAAGTCACAATACAAACCGTTGATTCAGGCCAGAATCAAATTCCCCTCACTGACACAGCTATTTGTCCATTTGTGCTACTTAATTGTATATGACGTTAATTTAAAAAAAAAAAAGAATACATATTACATATACATATACATAATACATATACATACACTTCATATCTCCGTAACGGAAAAAATAGGATCGTGAAAGACCCCGATTCCCTCCCGTTTTCATGCCAATTTGGCTGTGCTAAAATAAGTTCATATTTGCCTGATGATATTCTTTTTTTTTTTTTATAATATTTTAGACTTACCCCAGGTCCTTAAATTCGACTAAAATGTCTAAGCTACACAAAAGCGACACATTTGATTCTAAGGACAAAAAATGTCAGTTAATGCCTTCCTTTATATTATGACTTTATTCTGCACTACCTGCTTTCAATTTTTATGTTCGTCCACCAGATGACGCTACTTGTTTTTATTATTCATAGCAGCTTGCACAATTTTTCACTGCAAGGGTATCTTGCTACTGAAGTGTGTGTGTGTACATGTTTAAACATCTTTGTGAGGACAGAAAATTGGCATGCTACTATACTCGTGGGGACCAACAGTCACTTATGGGGACAAAATGCCTGTTCCCACGAATTTGAAGGCATTTCTGAGGCTCAAAATGTGGTTGGGTGTCAAGTTTACAATTAGGTTATGATTAGGTTTAGGCTGAGGGTTAGGATTAGGATTTGGCGTTCATATTTAATGGTTAGGGTTAGGGTAAGCGTCTAAGGAAAGCATTATGTGAATGAGATGTCCTCACTAAGGTATGAAAACGAGTGTGTGTTTGTTTGATGTCTAACTTATTTTCTCTTAGAAGACCATTCTTTGCATTATAAAACTAGTTCAATGATAATAAATTATGCTAACCTTTCAGAGCTGCAAAAGTTATCCCGGCAGCAAGAACTAAAGTAAAACTAGACTCTACAGCATAGAACGGATTCTGGAAATGATCCTGCACTCTGAGAGAGAAAACTGCTCTCCAGCCTCCTCTGAGGACTCCTTCATGTCAGCCTCAGAGGTAGAAAGAAACCAGTTGGATTCTAGTTCTGGCACATCTGAAGATGGATGAAGGAGTGACAGGATGGACTTGTCCATCTCCACATTTTGGTGTCCCACACAAAACTGTGCTATGTCCTTGCACCCAGAGGTTTAGTCCTGGGTATGCCACTATGCCATGAGTGAAGTCCAGCTTTGCAGATCCCTCTCATCAGTAAATGTAAAAAAAAAAAAAAAAAAAAAGTAAGGGCAGTGTGATTTTTTTTTTTTGAAACAAGGGTCAAATGCATTAGCATTTTAAGGCTTAAAGAAAAACAGGCAATGAGACAAACTTATGGGACAGAGTGCTCTTTGAGATGCTATGAAAGGGATCACTTATTTTGAGTTTAGCTGTTGTTTATTTAGTCAACAGATGGATCATCTTCCTTTAAGACCAAAGATTTGTATGACCCGAGTATCAGGAACATTAACACCAACATATGCAAGGTTGTTGGTTATGACTTGTACACAGTAGCTGGCAGTGGAATGGATACTGTCCATAAAGACCTGGAACAATAATAAGGGCAATTTTTCCTTCTTTTTATAGCATGAGCATTGTTTATATAGTAAATATTTAGGGTTTGGAGCAGGATTGACCTGTTCTTTGTTTAACCATCCACAACTGTGCAGGTTCTGCATATCTGGTCTCTCTCAGGTGTCCAAGGGATGAACAGCTGTTAACGAGAGAGTGACTATGGATAAATTGAAGATTTTACAGAACTACAACAACAACAAAAACATTTCCAACACACTGAAAGCACACACACACACACACACACAAAAACAGATTAAAAACAATAACAAAAATAAATAAATAAGAAGAGATTTATGAAACACTATTGATGGAGTCAGTCTGATATGAATTAGTTTCATCAATTTGGGAGTGCTGTTGGTAAATTGTCCATCTCTGGTCATTAAACAGAGACCTTGAAATAACCATAGGATGCTTTAAAATAATAATAATAAAAAATTAAAATCAATACACACGTTAACTTGTAGCCATAGTAGTTCAACAGCTATTGCAGTGATATATTCAAGTCTCTCACTGTTTTGCAATTTTCAGGTAGAAGCTGCAGTCTGTAAGTGTCTGAGTGAAGCCAGCACAAAGTGATTTACAGCAGTCAAGGTGAGACAGACAGAAATTATAAAGATGTCTTTTTTTTTAAATGAAACATGAAAGCAACATTTATTTTGACAACAAACCAAGCTTATTTTCAATTTTGAGACCAATGATTAAAACAGCTGGGACTGATGAAGTAAACATCTATAACTGTTTGTCATCTCCATATCATTGGTGAGATATACTGTATTTTGAATGATCTTGCTGATAGCAGTGCACCAGGTTCCTGTTTTACAGGTAAGATCATAATACATGTAGAGCACATTCTGTAATATCAGCTAGAATTTATATTGATGCAGGAGAAAGTGTTTAGAATTATTTAGTAAAAGCAGATTCAGGTTTAACTTTTTCGAAAACAACTGAATACTCACACGCCGGACAGAAATACCAGAAATTAAAGAACTGTTATCAATAAAAAATAATGAAATGATCAACAATCTTCTCTGCTCGTTACTTGTGTAGGTGACGGTGTGTATATTTGTCTATAGGGTGCTGTGTTTGTTGACGGGGTCTCTGGATTCAGTCCCTCTGAGAGTCCATAGATGTCGCCCGGAGCTGTAAAGTCCAAAACACACTGTTACTCACACTGCTGTTAGAGTTGCTTTTATATGCAACACAATTAATACAGAGTAAATAAGAAAAATAGTTTACTTACTTTGTTCCCTTTTTCTTTCTGGAAATAGAAAGGGAAGAAATATTTCAGAATGCCAGAGAAATTCTGTTTTGCAGTTTGTATCAGATTATTAGCTCAGCTCATCTGAATATCTCACCTCTCTTCTTTTTGCAAACACAAAATCCAATGATGATGAAAACAACAGAAACAACCACAGCAGGAATGATCATCATGTGCAAGGACCTTTCTGCTCAGTCAAAACAAACAAACCAGATAAAATGTGTATAAGAAGCAGGTTAGAGTAGAAGTACATCCATCCATCCTGTAGCATTATTCTAGTTCTAATATAAATCCCATAATGGTGAGGGGAAGTAAATAATCTCTCAGACTCATATACCATGACATATTTCAGTTCAGCAGAGCGGACACACTAAAATTATGTGGCTGACTTTTAACACCTATTATGTTCCCTGATTGAAAGCCCAAAAATAAATAACCAATGGTTTTATGGATTAGAGACACTGTTGAATTTTGAAATTTATTTAGATTCAGCTTGAGGCCCAAACAAAAACAGGATAAAACATTCAAACACCACAATAACAAGAATCCAGAGTACAAGCAAACAAAACGAATCAAATGATTTTCCCTCACCTTTTGTAATGTTTTCAACCCAGTTGGTTCTGATCAATGTTTTAGTCAGGCTGGTGATGATGTTGTCTTCACCATCAGAGAGCTGAAACACACACTCGTATCTTCTCCAGTCTTCAGGTGTGACGGATGAAACATTCAGATCAACACTCATCTGGAAGGTCTCATCATTGTTGGGGAGGATCTCTCCAGGATCCACACCCTCATGAAGCTCCTCTCCATCTTTCCTCCAGAACATCAGACCTCTGTCAGGATAAAAACCTGTAGCCTGGCAGCTGACTGGAGAGGAGGGAGTCTTCTGGAGGAGAGACACTGAGGGAAGAACTGGGGCTGGGGGGGGGGGCATGGAGAATATGGAATAACATGGGAAAGTAAAAACAGAAAAGGAAAGAGGAATAAAGGTGGAGGTATTGAATCGGGACATATGAAGAAAATATCTGCCCGAAATCAGTCTCATAAAAATAAAATTTAAAGTGTATCAGGTCATGTGATTCTACCTGATTTCTGTAAGGGGCTTTTTGCACTGTCCACATACATCTTCAGCCACTCTGGACAAATCTGAGTGAGGAAGTTTTCATTGTGTTTAGTTCGAACTCTGTCAGCATCCCATTCCTGTTTAATAATGTCAGCCTCTGGTTTCAGTGCGATCCATGTCAGTGTCTCCAGATTGAATTCAAGAAAGTCTTCTCCGTTATAACCAAAGTGTACTAAGCCAGTCACCTCACCAGTGTTTTCATCATGTTCACAGCCGCCTATCCTCTGTACAACATGGACACCTGAAGAGACAGACAGAAAACAGCGATCATAAAGAGCTGTTATATATTGCACCTTGTGTTAAGCACTGCTATTTTCAAAGGTTTGAGTTGTGCTCATAATTCAAGTCCAATAATTAGATGATCATCATCATTTTTATTAGCACGAACTAACTGCACTCAAAAAAATGGTTGTTACATGTACAAGATTCAAACTTGTAATTTGAACTAAATAATTTCATGTTTCTATGGTGAACGTAATTAAATCATGTAGCATCTGCATGAAATTCAGCAGCTTAATTTGTTCTTGTTGAGATGACGTCATACAATCTAGTAAGAGATGTTCGTTGCCTGGACTCACGACATTCCCATGATCACATTAGATGTCAAACTGCAGGAAAATCGCTGGAGTTTTAAGAGGCAGACAACTACACCCACACCACGTGTATGCTATCACTATTTAATGTGGTTTAACCTGTCAAGGACAAAAACGTGCAGAAACTTCTGCATCAACCCTTGTAATCATAGCTTTCCTAGTTTTGCTAAGCCTGGATTGAGAGCTTGGTGGTGTGATGGTTAGTACTGTTGCCTCACAGTAAGAAATCCACAATCTGGCTGGTTTGCAGTGTGTAAATAGAGTTAGGTTAATTGGTGATTCTAAATTACCCATGAATGTAAGTGCAAATGGTTGTTTGTCTCTATGAAATCATCAACCCCCATATTGGTTCATTAAGCAAGACTAGCAGTAATTGCCTTGATTAACAAAATAGTTGTTCAAACAACAAGATTTCATTGTGTTTTCCTAAAGTTTTTAACTTGTGTAGAATGAATTAAAACAAATTTCACTCTACATACTTAAATCAATCACTTCAAGTTAATGCAAGTATACTACGTTGATCCAACGTAATCTGATTACATTAAACCACCAAATGCCAAATGTGTTGGTTTGACATGGTCAAAATGGGTTATTGTACTTGGTTAAATCACGTGGAAAAAGGTGCCATGATTAAATTGTGTTCATCCAACAACAGATTTTTTTGAGTGTGGAACACTGCAGCTTTTAAAGGTAGGCCTGATGTGAAGATAACAGGACCACAAGAAAACGATAAAGGAGGAAAAAAACACAGAAACCGATTGATCGCATCAGTCATGTGACAGATGTCTTGATTATAGCAACAGCTTTAAAAAGCTGAAAAAGTGTTAAAGTACAATGCTTCAAGGCAAACTCTAAATTGAAAATTTGTAATTTTAGGAGCACAGAATGTAAAATGTAGCTTTTCACATCAGTCTGTTTTGTTTAGATATATCCCATGATTTAAAATGATCTGAGGTTCACCTTCACTTTTGGTGAATTGCTTCAAATTAGAAATCATGTTTTTGAAGAAGTTTGGCTGTTCCTTGAAACACATGTGATTGTACCACTCCTTGTGCTGAGGACTGGTTTGTAATATTTTCTTCGCCCAGTCCTGTTTTGGTTTTAATGTCATGTTGTTGCTGTCACAGTAACCCGCCTGGATGCCGTTAAACACCACTACACCCATAAACTCTGGGATGTTTGGGACTCCAGATGATCCAGTGACAAAATACTTCAGTGAATGTTTCACTGTGGAGCAAACAATATTTATAATGTTAGTGAATTAAGAAAATAAACATTAGCATAATACACTCAGTATGATTAAGGTAACATATATACACAAACGTTACAGTAACAGTGACATGAGTCTAGCATACTTTTATTGTCATTAAAAATAAAAGTCACTGATCTGGTTTGAGGGTGTTCCTTACAGCAAACCTAAAAGTTATCAAGAAAAACCGGCATCTATCTACTGGGAAACAAAATCTGTGTGTGTGTGTGTGTGTGTGTGTGTGTGTGTGTGTGTGTGTGTGTGTGTGTGTGTGTGCGTGTCTTAAATCATCCTAAATCTCCAGTACTAATAAGAGAATTCTGTCCTGTTTCATATTCTTATTATTCCAGAAACTGTGTTCTAAACTTCAATTAAAAATGTCAAAAGCGCTTTAAAGTACAATCAAATCAAAAGCTGCTCAAGGTCAGGTTCCTGCTGTTAGAGATAAAAGATTTTTCTTACCTGCAAATAAACTACGACAGAAGATAAGCAGCAAACACAGCTTCATCGTTTCTCTATCTTTAAGGTCATAACTAATATTCCTTTTATTTACAGAAATGTGAATCAACAAGTCGTCGTCCACCGACAGTGACTAACCAGTGTTCCTCCCCCTGTTCCTCCAGTTTCTCCAGTTAGCACGCTTGTAACCATGGAGACACTTAACTCTGCAGTTCTTACACACAAAACCTTTTTTTATATGCAGTAAAAATAAGAAAACATAGAAAGTCTTATGAAACTATGCAAACTACTGAATGATTTAACATTGCGTTGTTTCAAAGTTTTCATCAGTGTTGCCTAAAAAAATAACCAGCAGCTCCTGCAGGTTGAACTTGCTGAGTTGCCACAGGAAGTAATGTTGAATATTATTTTTGTTTGTGGTATATCAGCCCATATATGATCTCTGAATAGTCATGTTAAGCAGACTGGACAACAGCGACGCCTTGTGGCAAAGACCCAGAAGGTTCATTCTGTTAATCAGAAAATAGCTTTTTCAGTGGGAGAAACTTTTCGTAACTCATTCAAGTGACTTCCTCAGCCTTACCTGGATGATGCACCAAGACTTGTGGCAAAGAGTTTAATTACGGTAACATGAGCAGCTGCCTGCCATTCATCTACAGCCAGTTTCTGTAAATTGAGACTATTTAAAGCACATCCTCTCTCTACCCTTATTGTCAGGAATTATTGTCCATGATACAATTAAAAGAAAATCGGAATGAATGAAGATTTTTTTTTAAAGTAGAGCCACAAAAGTAGCTTTTAGATGATATAGTGTAAGTAATTTTTTGTCAGGACACCGCACATCTCTTTCAAAATGAAACAGCACCAAAACACGTAACCAATCTGATTCCTTTCACCAAAAGACCAACACAAATATATAGCGTACAGCCTGAGAATGTAGATTCACAAACAAAAAAAGAGTTTCAACAATCTCTAGAAAAAATAAATAGATAGTAAATAAACTGAAAGACAAAATCAATATCCCTTTTTTGACAGTTTTATTTTTATTTCATTAAATTTTTGTTTTCCTTCTTTTTTAAGCCATGTTTTTAGGCTGTGGAAGTCTGTTTTACATATTTTAAGATTCAGACATTAAAATGAAACACTGTCGCAGTCACATTATCATTTGCATTTCGTCTGATATATAATCCTAGGCAAAGCAAACGACTCTCAAGCTCACAGGCCTCTGGTAGCCCCTTGAAAATAAATCACGGCAGAAGAAAAACAGCAAAAATAACTTAATTTCCTCGTTATCTTGAAAACAGCATTGGTAACCGTGAATTTGGTGGACGTTGCTTGTGAAAGCCTGACAGAGTACGAGGTTCAGTTTGCACCGATATGGGAGTAATAGCCTGCCATAAATTGAAACTGGAAGAAGCTTTGAATGATCTAAATAAGACTAATTCTTGTTATAAAAATAAGTCTGGTAACAATTTTATTTTCTCTATATAAACATTAGGAAACCAAAGTTGGCAGCCTGTTTGGATATCTTTATGTATTAGTCCTGTCAATGTAACATTTAGTGCAGTATTGTCAGCCTGCAGACACGAGTGATCCAGTGAAAAGTCACAATACAAACCGTTAATACTATTCAGGCCAGAATCAAATTCCCCTCACTGACACCGCTATTTGTCCACTTAATTTAATATGAATGTATATGAAGTTATTTATAAAAATGAATAAATATTTTTCCCAGTAGATTAATAAGAACACAATCTGCTTTGATGGTGGACTTTTTCTGCTTTCCTGTGGAGGATTCCTCTTCTCTCCAGAAGAAAGCCTCTGCCCATTACAGAGCGTGTAGCTTCTAGCTTGTTATCGATGTTCTATTTCGCTTCTATTTGCTTCTATTTGCTCATCACAACTACATCATGAATTTTAAAGCCAGCGAACCATGCACGTAACATTTACGGCTATCTATGGTTTTTTTTCTTTAAGATTATAGACTTATCTCAGATGTCTGAAATGTCTGAGCTACACAAAAGCGACACATTTGATTATAAGGACAGAAAATGTCAATTAATGCATTCCAGGGCTCGCAAAATCGCTAGCCCGACGTCCCGGGGCTAGCGATTTTTCCAGTCGGGCTACCAGAATCTATCCCTGCCCTGCCCGTCGGGCTATCATAGGAAGGAAAAATATATGTCAATGCTTTTGCATTCTTTCGGAAATGTAGCTGGGTAAATATGTCATTGGCGTCGGTGAGCCACTGTCAATATGTGACTAGGGCTGCTCAATTAATCGAATTTTAATCTAAATTACGATCTGGGCTTTCAACGATCATTAAAAATGACTGAGCCGATTATTAGCACCTCCCTCGTGCTTTACTCTCGCGCTGCTCCGTGTGGCAAATCGAGCGCACCTCTCTGCGTTTTGAACACGCGTCACAACAATTAAGAGGAGCTAACAGAGGGAAGCTCGGAAAGCTAAGCAGAAGTTATTTGGAGAGGAGAGTGACTGCTGTTGGTTGAAAAGAGAGGTAAAAAAAAACCCTTCAGTGGTGTGGAAACATTATGGGTTCGCGGAGTCAGACGTGGATCAAGTAGACATAGTGTGTAAACTTTGGTGTCGTAGCTGCACCACAGAGCAACATGGCAAAGTTCACTAAACATAGATCTTTACATTTTATTTTTTATATTGCAAACATTTGCACTGTTATCAGTATTTGCACACTATTTTATACTATTTTTGACAATCTTTAAAGCCATTATTCAATACATTGTTATTGTTAAATAAATATCGTCAAATAATCGAGGTCTCAATTTCAGTGAAAATAATCGTGATTATCATTTTTGCCATAATCGAGCAGCCCTATATGTGACATATTGAAATCACATTTGAATTTGTGCTTGTTTTTTGCTTTCACTTTGCAATAGCGCGAACTGTGTATAGAGAGACAGTACTGATTGGTGAGTGACGATAATTTGCGCACCAATTCCTCTGACATCGTCTTATCAATTGTTAGTTTACTATGCAAACATGACAAGTGAAATCTCCCGCAGCAAGCTTAAACATGTGAGAGGTTGATCGCGCAGAGAATCGCTGAGCGTTATGTGAGTGCGTGTGTAAAAGCAGCAGGATATATATTTTAGTTCTGCTGAGCCAAATAAGACCGGTCAGGGTGAAGAAGTGACAGCCAAAGAAAAGCTTACCACAAAACGCAAAAATTATGACAAATCAGACTATAAGGCAAAAAGAAAGTGCAGCTTTATGGTTTCATGGACAAAATAATTTCTGTGGCTGCAATATGACAAGCTAAATAACCAGGGGTGCACATAAGTGGTCCACAGGTGCGCATTCGCTGTCAAAATAAAATACGCGCACAAGATAAGAAGTTGCAACGCGTGTTTGCGTACATAAGATTTTCTGGAGGAGGACAGACATTTGTTTAGAACTCTTAAAGATGTCAAAGAAGCTCCTTTAAGCAATTACTTTGGTGTTCCTTCACCTCCAAAGAAATGTCAGAAGGAGTCCGAACCACAAAAGAAGCGCGTATTCTAGGAAAAGTGGTTGCAGGAGGTGAGCTGGCTTTAAACAAATGATGAACGCACAGAGATTTGGTGCAGAATATGCCATGAAAATCCCACTCTAGCGGACAAAAACAGTGCCTTTTATATGGACGCAAACGCGCGTTGCAACTTCTTATCTGGTGCACGTCTTTTATTTTGACAGTGAATGCGCACATGCGGACCACTTATGTGCACCCGTGTAAATAACATAATGTTCTGCCGGGTGTGCTGTTGGTTTCCCTCGATTTCTGAGTCGACAAGTGCCTTTGTTACTGGGACCAGTAATTTTAAGAAAGGCCCCCATTAGAACCCATGAGAAATGCAAGAAATGGATTATTGCTCAGTCTGCAAAGAACATACTAAAAATCAACCTGAAAAATCTGTTTAGAACAGCCTACTATATTTCAAAGAGTGAACTACCACTGGCAAAATTTAGCAGTCTTTGCAAATGGCCTAGATCTTGGTTCCACTTGCCTCTTACCTGTGATTTCAGTGGAAATTTCCAATTCAGGATCTGACACAGACTGATTCCTGTTGTACAGTTCTTACAAGTTCATAGAAATTTCTGCTAGCCCTCAATGTCTACATGTATTTAAAATTGAGAGGTGGGCAACGACGCCAGGGGTGAGGTGTACACCCTGATGGTAGTTTGGAATCCGTGTAGCGTGCCCACCTCCAAGATCCTATATGTATGTGTAATGAGAGTGTGAGTAATGTGAATGTCTAAGTTGTGGGATAAAATTGAGGCAGAGGCAGCCAGAAGGGGACAGAGGGGGGGATGTCTCCTCTGCACCCTGGTGACACACCCCTACCCAAGGCCCTGCATGTGTGGGTGATTGTGGTGGAGCGGGAAGAGGGAGGCCGCTGGAGATGGGGAGGGAAGGAAGGGAGGGGCAAGTGACCCCTCCCTGGGGCCAGCTCCCCCGCTGACCCCAGTAGGCACCCCCATGCTGTGCAACCCGCCAGGGAAAGGGGCCCAGGCCCATCCGGACCGGGGCCCAGTGCAGCAGCGCCGCCCGGCCCCACAGAGCCCGGGACAATTCACCTGACCCCACCACAGAGAAAACTGCACCCACCCCATCAT
The DNA here is from genome assembly GCF_001858045.2 of Oreochromis niloticus. Taxonomy (NCBI): domain Eukaryota; kingdom Metazoa; phylum Chordata; class Actinopteri; order Cichliformes; family Cichlidae; genus Oreochromis; species Oreochromis niloticus. Next base: position 7,367,969 of record NC_031985.2, read on the forward strand.
CCACTCATCTTCCAGACTACACAAGACAATAGACGCCCAGGCTGAGATCTTCCTCCACCTCTCCTGTATCTCCCCCTCCTGCAGAGAGAGTTCCTGAAGAGAGGAAAGCTCCTGCAAGATGTGACAACCTCCCCCACCAGTTGAAGAGCCCCCAGGTGGCTCGATGCACCGGCGGCACCCCGCGCCAGGGCCGGGCCCCCATACACCCACCCGCCCACAACCTCGGCAACACACCAACCAGGACCCAAGCCCCTGAGGCCCGGCCAGGGCCCCAGCCCAGAGACGGAGCGCCCCCAGAACCTCACGCCCATCCCGGACCCACCCAGGGGCAGCCAGGCTACCAGGTCAGTAACCCACGTCCGTCAGCACAGACCCTCCCCTAGCCCCGCTGCACGCAGCCACGAGGAAACCGTCACCTAAGAGCCAACAGAGCCCCTAATTGGCCATGACCGCTACCCCGGGTTGAGCCCCCAAGGAAGATGCTCCTGGGGAACCCCCCGACGCCCTAAGCCTGTCCCTACCCCCACACCAATCACAACAGTGAAGGTGGGACCAAACTATGGCCCCCCACCCCCACTAGGTGATGGAGCTGATCAAAGGAGCCCAGAGCAATTGATCTGATGTGGTGGCAGAGGCTGTATCAAGACTAATGTAATCTAATAGATAATTTCTATATTGGTTAGAATTAAGATTATTTTTATTTTTCCAGTTCATGAGGACTGTTTTCTTGGCTATGCATAGGGCAGTGAAAACCATATGGGCTATATTCTTTTCCGTAGTGACATTATCTAAGCTGCCCAACAAACATACTAAAGGAGAAGTTGGAATGTTACATTTCAGACACTTTGATAAGTCTTCACATATCTCACGCCAAAACTTCTGAACTGGTGGACAGAACCAAAGAGCGTGGATATAATTGTCCGGTGAATTGGTTTGGCAGTGTGAGCAGTTGTTGGTAGACGTAAAGCCCATCTTGAACATCCGATGACCTGTATAGTGCACTCTATGTAGTATTTTGTATTGAATTAATTGAAGACTGGGATTTCTAATTAAATGAAAGGTTTTTAAGCAAATCTGAGACCAGAAGTTTTGGTCTAAGTTAACTGATAAATCCGCTTCCCATTTTGCAATAGGAAGTGATATTGATTCATCTGTTTTAGAAAGCATTCTGTATATTTTGGATAGTAATTTGGGGGTTTTAAGAGTAAGAAATTGAACCACACTTGGTGGTGTTTGTAGTTCAACTTGACCCGGTTTAAATCTCTTTTTTATTATGGATTTAATTTGTTGATATTCTAAAAATCTTTTCTTGTTGATCCCATATTGTGTAACTAGTCTGTCAAATGAAATAAATTCTGTTCCTTCTAGTATATGTTCTAAATATTTGATTCCTTTACTACTCCAATCTGAAAAGTTTATCATATTATTGTTTTGTAATATGTCAGGGTTGTTCCAGATAGGTGTACGTTTGCATGGGATTAATGAAGACTCTGTCAACTTCAGAAACTCCCACCATGCTGTCAGAGAGGAGCTAATGTTGACGCTTTTGAAGCATTCATGTCGTTGGATGTTTGAGCTGATAAACAGTAGATCTGAAATCTCTAGATTATTGCAAAGTGCTTGTTCTACATCTAGCCAAGGTTCATCTAAGAGGGTATGTTTTTGCCATCCTGAGATAAACTGAAGCCTGTTGGCCAAGAAGTAGTGCTGAAAGTTAGGTAGTTCTAATCCTCCTTTATCCTTGGTCTTTTGTGGTGTTTTTAAGCTTATACGTGGGGGCTTATTTTTCCAAAGGAATTTGGACATATATGAATCTAGAGATCTGAACCAATCTTGCGGCGGTTTAGTTGGGATCATTGAGAATAAATAATTTATTTTTGGTAATACCATCATTTTTATAGCGGCAACCCTTCCCATGAGTGATATGGGTAGACATTTCCACCTAGCCAGATCACCTTCTACTTTCTTTAAAAGTGGGATATGGTTTAATTTAGTTAGATCTGCAAGCTTGGGAGAAACATTAATACCTAAATATTTTATATTTCCCGATTGCAGTGGAGTAGAAGAGGAATTATGGAAGGAGCAATTAATCGGAAGGACTGTAGATTTTGACCAGTTAATTGAGTAATCTGATATTCTTGCAAAAGAGTTTATCAGTTCAGTCACCCCAGAGATATTGGTTTGTGAATTTTGGAGAAAGAGTAACACATCATCCGCATAAAGGCTGATTTTATGTTCCACGTTCTTGCATTTTATGCCCTTAATTACTGAATTCTGTCTAATTGCTGCTGCTAGTGGTTCGATAAAAATTGCAAACAGTGAAGGGGAGAGTGGGCATCCCTGCCTGGTGCCCCTCAGGAGACAGAAGCTGGAGGATGTCTGGTCATTTGTTCTGACACAAGCTGTTGGGGAATTATATAATATTTTTAACCAGTTGATGAAAGAAGATCCAAAACCAAATTTGTGTAAAGTTGCAAATAGAAATTTCCAGTTAACTCTGTCAAACGCTTTTTCTGCATCTAGAGAAAATATTGTAGTTTCAAGGTTTTTACTGTATGAGTAGTCTATCAAATTAAGTAATCTACGTGTATTTGTTGATGAGTGCCTACCTTTTATGAAACCAGTTTGGTCAGGATGAATTAAGAGGGGGGTTATTTTCTCTAGTCTCTTTGAGAGAGCTTTGCAGATTATTTTAAGGTCTACATTTATAAGGGATATTGGACGATAGCTTGAGGGATATACAGGGTCTTTGCCTGGTTTTAGCAGGAGATTAATGTTTGCAGAATTCATATTTGATGGAAGTCTGCCATTTTCTTTGATTTCCAACAACGTTCTGTAAAAAACTGGTGCTAGAATCGTCCAGAATTCTTTGTAGAATTCTGCAGGAAAGCCGTCTGGACCTGGAGCCTTATTATTGGGCATACTTATCAGGGCTTCCTGGAGTTCACCTGGCGTCAGTGGCGAATCCAGTGCCATTGCTTGAGTGTCTAATAATTTTGGGAGAGTTATGTTGTCTAAAAACTGATCAATTTCCTTTTTAGATGGGTTTATTTGTGGTGAATACAACGTTTTATAGAAATCCCTGAAAATGTTGTTTATTTGTTTCGGTTCATATATTGTGTTCCCAGATGAATCTTGAACAGCACATATAGTTGTTTTTTCTTTATTTATTTTTAGCTGGTTTGCTAGAAATTGACCGGATTTATTACTATGTTCATAATTTTGTAAGCGTAGTCTTTGTACTAAGAATTTTGTTTTTTATCAATTATCTCATTTAATTCTAGTTTTGTTTTGCGTATTTTGTTCAGTGTTTCCTGATCTTGGTGGGACGCGTAGGCTTCTTCTAGTGATTTGATGGTTTTTTCTAATTCCTGAATATTTTTGTTTTCTTTTTTCTTTTTATGTGATGAGAAAGAAATTATTTTACCTCTCATCACAGCTTTCCCTGCTTCCCATAAAACAGAAGCTGATGTTCCGGGAGTGTCATTAAAGTCTAAATATGAAGTCCACTCTTTTTAAAATATTTAATAAAGTCTTCATCTTTAAGCAGTGATGTATTAAATCTCCAGTTTTTACTTGGCGTAGTATTATTCTTGTGCATTAGTGTTAAAGATACAGGAGCATGATCGCTGACAGCTATAGGGTGAATCTCAGTGTCTGAAATGTCGCTCAGCAGTGAGCTGCTGACCAAAAAATAATCCAGACGAGAGTAGGAGTGATGAACATGTGAGAAAAAAGTATATTCCTTACTGGTGGGGTGAAGGGAGCGCCATGCATCGCAAAGACCAAAGTCGCTCATATACTGTTTGATTATATTTGTGGACTGCCAATTACGCTGAGTTCCTGCTGTATTGAGCCTATCCATTTCTTCATTTAGTCCAAGGTTGAGGTCGCCTCCAAGAACAAGTGTGCCATCTAAGTGTTCAGAGAGTGCACTGAAAAAACTGTGAAAGAATGAGGGATCATCAACATTTGGACCATATACACTTACAATACATAGCTTTTTATCAAGTATAGATAGTTTAATGATTAAGAATCTGCCCTCTGGATCTATAACTGTATCGAGTACTGTGAAATTAATATTTTTATGTATTAAAATTGCTACTGCCCTTTGTCTAGAATTATAACAAGCTGAGAACACATTAGGAAATTCAGGTGTTTTAAGTTCATTCGAACCTCTAAGAGGTCTGTGGGTCTCTTGTAAAAGGACAACATCTGCCTGTAGTTTTTTGAGTTGGTTAAATATTTTTAACCTCTTTTCTCTGGAGCCAGCTCCATTTACATTCCATGTAACGAATCTCAGTGCACCCATAGATGTCTGTGTATAACTACGGGTGTATGCTGTGTGTGTCGCTTAGACAGGTGGAGAGAATACATCACTTGTTCATAAATAAAGAGAGGGAGAGAGAGAAAAAGTGTGTGGCGAGATGCTCCCTGAGTCTGACTATGTGTTTGCATATTTACTAATATGAGTACGCTTGGCTTAAGTGTGTGTATCCTATACGACTGTGTGCGCTGTCTGACTGATGTAGATGTGCTGCCGTTGAGCGCATGACTGTGCGTGATCGTGCTGTGCGTATGTGTCGAAATAAAGGATGTTGTTTGTGGATGAGTGTGGAAGCAGGTGATCGAAGCAGTGAAAGAAAGAAAAAAGAAAGAAACCAAGGACAAGGGTGAGCAGCATAAAAACAAGAGGGGGAAAAGGAGAGAAGAAAAAACAAGAAGAGAGAGAAAAAAAAAAGAAAAACCGGAAACATTCTAATCAAACCATTGACGGAGAGTGACGGTGTTAATACTGCTATGATATCACACCTAAGATGCGATTTGATACTGGTAAGTTAAACAGATGTTAATGCAAGTTAGTGTGAGTGGATGGGGAAAGGGTGTAGCGGATTCTTATCTGGTGTGAAGTTAATACAGCCACGGAGTGATGTCGGGGTCGCGGTGGAGCTGTCCGTCCACGTACAGCCGGTCCACAGCGATGACAGCGCGGGAGCCCTTCTGGATGAAGCCGCGTCGGATTGGGAAGAGGACCCTGCGTCGTTCCAGGATCTCTTTGGGGAACTGGTCGTTCACGCTGAAGTCCGTTCCTTTTAATTCCCTGCCGCGGCTTTTCACCTGTTCCTTTTGTTTGAAGTGGCCGAATTTGGCCACGATAGGACGTGGTCTCCCGGCCGTAGCCCGAATGGGGCCGAGGCGATGCACCCTATCGAAGACGATGTTCTTCACCGTGTCCTCCGGCAGCTTCAGGTGGTTTTTGATGAAGCTTTTTACCGTGGCCTCCGCGTCCTCTCCAGCGGCTTCTGGAATACCAGAAAATACCAGATTATCACGCATGCTACGAGCTTGTAGATCAATAACTGTTTCTTTTATTTTTTTATTTTCTCTATTGAGCTGGGTAACATTTTCTGTGAGACATTTCACCGACTCCCTTAGCGTGGCATTTTCAGCAGCGAGCGTTTCCACCTGCTGCTGGCTGAACTCCAGGGATTCTCGCAAGCATTTAAATTCCCGGTGAAGAATCTCCACCAAGGACAGCCTTGCGTCGAAGCTGGACAATCGCTTGTCGATTGACTCCAGTATGTCGGCAATATCTTTGCCGGCTGGCGATGTTGTGCCGGGGGAATCTGCCGGGCGAAGTCTTTTCGATGATGGCGTCTCAGATTTGGCCGGGGAAGATGCACTCTGGGCCTTCTTCATCACGAGATCCTGAAAGCACTGATCAATGTAATCTTGGAGAGCCTCTAAACTCTCCCCGTTGTTCTCCAGGGTGTTGAAGATTATTAAGACAAATATTGTTAGTTATAAGACAATTGATAAGTGTATTTGGTAATACTGAAGCTTAAAGGAATTTGTACAAATCTAAACTACCATTCGCTTAATTTTCCGCCAAAATCTCCGGCGTCTGACGTCAGTTACAACATGAGTCGCTTACCTTGTCCGTCACTTCCGTCACTTACCTCATACGCTTACCTGCTGCTCTGGCAGGTGGCTCCATGCCCTCCTGGGTTTTAAATGCACCTTAGAACACACATACATCAACAGTACATATGAGCGGGTGGAGGGAGGTTTGGAGTCTTCCTACACCCCCGTTCTCTGCGGCCTGCTGGAGCAGGGGGCTAGGAGGAGGAGTTGGCCGTCCGACTGGGGTCTGGTGTATGGGGCCTCCCTGCTGCTGCGGAGTCGGGGCGGTCTGCTTCTCCCCACCGCAGGGAAAAGGGTTACACCACCTGAGTCTGGGTGCAGTTTCCCCCTCCAGGGGCAAGGGTACCTAGACTCGGGGCTTAGAGTACGCTTGGGGAGTGTGATTGTGTGTACAGCGTCTCTCTATGTCTGTCTCCACGTTGGGTGAGTGTTGAGCAATTGTATATGAGAGCATGAGGGTGGGAATAGATGTTTGTATCTGTGTGTGCCTGTTTGTCTGTGTCTATATGTCAGGTTGGGTATCAGACGCCACCTCTCTGGGGACATCTCAGGCCCTCCAAGGTTTGGAGGCCCATCTCCCCCCACCACTTCCCCTGCCGGTGGCGGACGCCCTCAGACATCGGTGCGTTGGTGGTTCTCTGTCTCCGGGGGTGGGCGCCCAGGTACCCACCGGCTCACTCCTTGGCGGCTGCTTATTGGGGCCTGGAGCCTGGGGCTCGCTCGGGCCACTTTGGGGATGGGGTGCCCTCGGCCTCTCGGCCCGGGGCTCGGCCACTCAGGCACAGCTGGCTGCCGGCGGAGCTCACGGGCACGTCACTGCAACCCCCCTGGCTTCTGCTCCGCGGCTGCTGAGTGACCCCTCATCTGGGACTCTCCTCAGCTCTTTCGGGGATAGTGGCGCGGCTGCCCCTCTGTTGGTCTTCCTTGGTCTCTTGTGTTCTGGGGGCCTCTGGATGTCTGGAGTCTTGATCTCCTCCATACCTGCTTCATGCCCTGGAGGTCGGGGCAGTGGCCCCCCACACCCTCTAGCAGATCATTACATGAAGGAACCTTTTAAAAACAAGCGCGTTCATGCTCACAGGTGTACACACGGGTGATCACACACACAAACTACACCCTTTTTGGCTCCTACCTCAAAGCACACTGTGCGCTGTCGATCTCACGTGCTGCACAATAATGTTTAATATTTAGTATTTACTGTCATATTCCCATATATCATTGTGATCTTGTTTATTACTCTCGTTTTCTTCTGCTTGCTTTCTTTTTTCTTTCTCAACAGGTGATCCAGGTGATCGATATATGTATTTTTTGTCTGCTTATTCTGTTGGTTTTTGTTTTTTGCCCTTTTTCCCCGTCCCTCTTCTCAGGTTTTTTTCTTTCCCTCTTTCTTTCTCCACGTTCTCTCCTCCAGTCAAGTCTGTCCCGTATTCAGCAAGTGAAAATAAAATAAACAATAAAAAGTTGAATCAAATGGACCATTACGGCAAGGCTGGGATGGTCCATTTGGTAAAGTAAATCCGTTGGGCATCTTTCTTCACCTTTAGACAATAATTCTGATGGCAAAAGAACCAAACGGGACAGGTTAGAAAAAAAAAAAAAAAAAAGTTCATAGAAATTTCTGTTCAATTGCAACCAAGTATTTGAGTTGATGATTGTAATTTTTATACATTGTAATTTGTGTTTCAACAATTTTTTTATTAATGTTTTGTTTCCGTTACAATATTATACAATAAAGTATAATATTGTAACGGAAACAAAACAGGAAACAAAACATAAAAAAAATTGCTCCCTTTTTTATTCGGGCTACTTAAATTTATTTTGGGCTACCAAAAACTGAAGAGTCCCTGCCCGAAGGGCTACCAGGGATTTTGAAATTTTGCGAGCCCTGCATTCCTTTATGTAAAGAGTTCATTCTGGACTACTTGTTTTCAATTTTTACATTCATCCACCAGATGGCGCTACTTGTTTTTATTATTCATAGCATCTTGCACAACTCCACACTTTTTACTACAAGGGTACCTTGCTACCTAAGTGTGTGTGTGTGTGTGTGTGTGTGTGTGATGTCTAACTTATTTTCTCTGAGAAGGCCACTCTCTGCATTATAAACTAGTTCAATTATATTAAAAGCTGCTAACCTTTCAGAGCTTCAAAGATTCAAAGATATTCTGCGAGCGAGAACTAAAGTAAAACTGGACTTTACAGCATTACAAACCGGCTCTGTCTGTTCTGGTCGTTGTGTCCCTGGGCAAGACACTTCACCTACCGCCTACTGGTGTTGGCCAGAGGGGCTGATGGCGCGATACGGCAGCCTCGCTTCTGTCAGTCTGCCCCAGGGCAGCTGTGGCTACAACTGTAGCTTGCCTCCACCAGTGTGTGAATGCAAGAGTGAATGAATGGTGGAATTGTAAAGTGCTTTGAGGGTTTCGAAACGCGCTATATAAATGTAATCCAGTCAGCGGACTCTGGAAATGATTGCGCACTCTGAGAGAGAAGACTGCTCTCCAGGCTTGTTTGAGGACTGCTCTATGTCATTCTCAGAGGTAGTCAGAGACCAGCTGGATTCCAGCTCTGGCACACCTGAAGATGCATGAAGTGATGAGATGGACTTGTCCATCTCCATATTTTGGTGTCCCACAAAGACTGTGCTATGTCCCAGCACCCGGAGGTTTGATCCTGGGACACTACACAGTATACCACTATGCCATTACTGACCCGATGTCCAGCCTTGCAGGTACCTCTCATTAGTAAATGTAAGGGCAGTGTGAAATTTTTTGTCATAAGGGTCAAATGTGTTAGGATGTTAAGGCAGAAAAACAGGCAATGACACAAACTTTGTGTCAGTGTACGTGGATTTGTCATGAAACATACTTAATAATGTGGGTTAGAAACTGCAATAATCTCACCCAGGAGCCACCAGTAGACAGAGAAAGGCTCAGGTGACCTGGGCTGTCCATAGCCCCCAAGTGTACTGAAAAACCTAAGGCCAGAGATCCTGATGACACCTGCATATCCATCCCAGCAGAGGAAGGAGGGAGACCCTAGATGGAGCATTAGGTATAACAACCAAACTGTAATAACCAAAACTAGATGATAATCAACATTAAATTTGATACTGTTGCTTTGGAGAGGAATGATGATGCCAGTGCATGTGTACAGCAATTACTCAAAGAAGCAGATTCAAATGGCAAATACATCTACACATACACAGCTGGAAAAAAATCAGTAAAAATATTTGTGCACTAATATACAACAAGCGCTATAACCTGTCCATCATTGGTCTACAAAATGCTGTGATTAGCTTAATTAATGTAATCATGAGTTTAATGAATGTGTTTGAGCCGCATAACATACAGAAGCAGCCAGAGGAAAGAGTGGAGGGCAGAACTACTTGTCGGTTAGTCAGGATTGTGGATTTAGTCTCTCAGACTGCTCGGGGACATTATCAGGAGCTGTAAGATAAAAAAAAAAGTCTGGATTTTTCTTGTCTTTTCCAAAGTATAATAAACAGTGATTGTAGGTTTCTGTTTGCAAACACAACCCTCTCTCCCCAGAGGGACTAGTGGTTGTCAAGTGAGTGATAGCATAAATAACAAAGGGAATCTGTAGTGGCAAGACACCATGAAGGTTTTGCTTTTGCATGATTCTGTAATTGGTCTAAATTTACTTCTTTAATCACATATCACATCTGACAAAATACAAATACAATAAACTGAGGTTTTGCTTAGAGAGTGTAGAACAATAAGCTGAAATAAGCAAATGAAAATTATATCAAACCAACACAACTGACAATATGGATAAGAACATTAATGTTAAAACTAAATGCAGTATTTACTCAGTTACAATTTCTCACCTTTCTTCCTTTTATAAATCACAAATGTCACAGCTGCAATGATGGTGAAAACTAGAACAACCAGTGCTGCACCGATAAAGGTCATGATGTCAGTGGGCTTCTCTGTTAAACAAAAGTATGAGATTTTATGATACAGAACAAAAATGTGTGCAGTTTAATCTAGATACAATCTAGATTAAATTTTAATCTAGATTGTAAAATTAACCTCTCCAATATACCAAATGACAGTTTCATAACTGTGGCAGTATCCAGTCTTACACCAGTTTGTTTGGGGAGGATCTGTCCATGATCCCCGCTTTCATGAAGCTCCTCTCCATCTTTCCTCCGAACATCTCGGCTCTTTAAGGATAGAAACCTGTAGCGTGGCAGCTGACTGGAGAGGAGGAAGTCTTCTGGAGGAGAGACACTGAGGGAAGAACTACAGAGAGAAAGGAAAAAGCGAAAAATGTTAGATTCTGAGTTGTACTCTATCTTAGAAAAAGGAAGCCATATGAATTTCCTCGCTTACTACATCAGATTATGTGATTATACCTGCTGTCTCCAGAAAGCTCCTCCCATAGTGGAAATGCTTCTTTAAAAACTTCGGGCATAAATGGCTTAAAGAGTTTTTATTATGTTGTAATCGGGCATGTTCCATATTCCATCATAGTTTGGTGATGACAGCCTGTGGTTATGCAGTGATCCATGTCACTGTCTGCAGATCAAACACTATAAAGTCTTCTCCATCATAACCATACTGATTGTATCCATTAATTTCTCCAGTCTCATCATCCCATTTACAACCACTCATCCTTTGCATAATATGAACATCTGAAAAAAAAAGAATAAAGCCACAAAAACTGCAATAAACCAGTGAGATGTCAGCAGAGGCCATAGCTAAGCCACAGCTAATATCATATCTGCAGATTCAAAAACAGAGGCTCTACATCCACTGTTACAGGAACAAAACCAAACTGCCAATCGAGTGAAAGGCTGATATTTTAAAGAACTTTTCCTCTCTGGATTCTTTTGTTTTATTTTATCAGTGTGGTGGGTTGACCATGACATTTCAGGGCTGCATACATGTCCTGCTACCACCAGGGACAGCCTTTAACAATAAAAAAGAGAATTAAATGAAGCTTATGCCAAAGTTTAGTAAGAACAATCTGTATGATAAATTGTAACGGACTGATTCTTATATAGCGCTTTTCTACTCTCCCGGAGCAGTCCAAGCACTTAACTCATC